>NC_039367.1:37276903-37589009 GCF_003573695.1 Papaver somniferum | reverse complement strand
GAAAGAACTCTTTAAGTTCCAACATCATGGATATTGCCTTCTCCATAGTCATGGAATTTTCTAGGAGATCATTCCTTTTGACAATCAAAGTGTTATTGAATTTCTTTGGAACCCACTTATGAGTGCGTTTAGAAACAACCGGAACCTTCTTCCCGTTAATCTCTTCGAGATTTCTCGAAAGAGAATTGGATTGACTATTCTTTTGCAAGTTAGTCTTTCTCCAATTGGGAGCATAGGATCTTGTCTTTGTATTTACGAAGTTATCCTTTTGAAAACCATTACGATTGTGAAAGGGATTCTTATGACGTTTATAGGAAAATCTACGTTTATCACAACAATGATTTCATTGCCTAAAGGTTGGACAGTTACAACCTCGATCCGTGTGTGCTGACTTTGGAGGTTGATATACATTTCTCTTTCAAACTTTAACTGTCGGTAAAGGTATTTCACTTTTTCCAGCAGTGGAAACCTTTTGTTTTAGAAGAACCACTATCATTGACAAATTTTACCTCTTTGCTAATACTTGGAGCATTTATTCCCTTATAGCCCAATCCTCGTATATCACGATGATTTTTACTTGCTCCTAGCATAGTGGTTAATTTGCTTGAACAAGTATTGAACTTTTTCAAGTCATCTTCCAACATCTTGAATTTATCAAGAGCAGCAGCTAAATCAGCCTCAAGGCGTTTTTCTCGAGCGAGATACGCACTTTCTCTGTCATCAAAACTTGTTTGTTGAGAGTCAATCCTTACTTCAGATTCTGCAAGTTTCTCTTCCAACAAGTAATACTTTTGATAAAGATTATCACATTCAAGTGACTTCATACGTAGGTTTTCCTCAGAATCCTTGAGGATCGATTTGTTTGAACGATTCGAAACAAAAACACATGCGTAACATCTTCTCAATTTCTTATTTGTACGACAGAGATTAGTCAAAAAAGGTGTGACATGAGAAGTTGTCATCTTCTTCTTTTCCAAAGAATTCAAAATCTTAACATACTCCAAGACTTCCTCATCAACATCTCTATCAATATCTGAGTCACCTTCGTCAGAAAGTTCATCCAACTGTTCTTATAGGAGTGTTTCCCAGTTATCAATAGTTTCTACATGTTTAGATATTAACTTAGATGTGATAGTTCTCTCAGGAGAATCCAAGTTTTTTAAATCATCTGATAATTTCTGAACCAGTACGTTATCAGAGATAGACTCGTCCATATAGTCAGACTACTACAAACATAGACTTATCAGGTCTTTAATGTGTTTGCCTGCTCTGATACCAATTGAAAAAGCGGGGGTCTAACAACCACACCCAATATTTCGCTTAGAAATATGTATGGACAAACTCCAATATGCTTTTAAGAGAATCAACTATACAATCAGACTCAATCTTATTAAAAGTATATCAAAGAGTTATATCTCACTTTCTTGATTCAATATTTACTCAAGCAAATAGGAATCTGCGAGTCTAATTGAACACAAGAGAAATCACTTGAACGGTACCAAAGACCAATGTTCAAGGATCAATCAATTTCAATCAACAACCAAAGGTTGGATTTCCACATTGATCGATTCAACGCACAACCTGTGATATTTCAATTATATAGCAAAATATAATGCGGAAAAGAAAAATCACAGACACCAGAAGTTTTATTAACGAGGGAACCGCAAATGCAGAAAAATCCCGGGACCTAGTCCAGATTGAATACACAATGTATTAAGCCGCTACAGATACTAGCCTACTACAAATTAACTTCGGTCTGGACTTTAGTTGAACCCCAACCAATCACACACTGATCCAAGGTACAGTTGCGCTCCTTACATCTCTGATCCCAGCAGGATACTACACACTTGATTCCCTTAGCTGATCTCACCCACAACTAAGAGTTGCTACGACCCAAAATCGAAGACTTGGTAGACAAATCTGTCTTACACATAAAAGTCTATAGGATTGAATAAATTTGTCTCCCACATAAATACCCAAGAGTTTTTGTTCCGTCTTTTGATAAATCAAGGTGAACAGAAACCAATTGATCACCCAGACTTATATTCCCGAAGAACAGCCTAGAATTATCAATCACCTCACAATAAACTTAATCGACTAGCGAAACAAGTTTGTGGAATCACAAACGATGAGACGAAATTTGTTTGTGATTACTTTTCTATCTTGCCTATCGGAGATATCAAATCTCGAGCCAATTATTTCAATTGCACTCAACACGATAGAAACAGCAAGATCAGATCACGCAACTACAAAGATAATAGTTGGGTCTGGCTTCACAATCCCAATGACGTCTTCAAGTCGTTAACCTACAGGGTCTCGAGAAGAAAGCTAAGGTTAAAGGAGAATCGACTCTAGTTATGCAACTAGTAACACACAGGAGATGTAGGGATTAAGTTTCCCAGTTGATAGAGTTCTCCTTTATATAGTTTTCAAATCAGGGTTTGCAATCCAATTTACCTTGGTAACAAAACATTCAATATTCACCGTTAGATGAAAAACCTGATTGAACCAAGCTAATATCTTTCAACCGTTGGATCGAACTTAGCTTGTTACACACAAATGAAATGTACCCTCATTTAGGTTTATGTAACCGTACCTAAACGTGTACACCAGGTTGGTTCACAAATAGTTAACCGAGGTTAGCCACATGATCATTTTCATATCAACCTTATTCATCTTAACCATAACTAGTTCAAATGACTCAAATGAAACTACTTAAAGAGTTGTTCAATTGTATAGAAAACAAAATCGAAACCAAATCGGTTTGATTCACTTGAATCAATCATGAACATTATAGACATGGTTTGCAAAGATTGCATTCCTTATGATTTAAATGTTTAAGTTCATTAACTGACCGATTTGACAAAGTAACCAGCTTAACTATGCGTACGGGTATTGTAACACCCCGATTTTCGGGCCCGGATCTTGCTCGGATCCCATGCACGAAAACCCTAAGTACTACTTCGATACCATAGCCAAATCCCGGCTACTAAGCCCGAGCTCTTTAAGTAATTCATTTGGACTTAATTAATTTATGGTCAAGTTACTATTTCTATCGCAGCGGAATACTTAGAAAATTATTTAGGATAATCTAACCGTTGATTTAATCTAAATTTAAAGCCACCGGAAACAAAACACAGTTTGGTTCTCAAATAAAAATGCTAACACCGTTCATGTTTTATGATTAATTAATAACTAACGATTTCAACACAAAATTGTAAAACTGAAAAACAGAGAAAGGTAGATTCCTAGAATTTTACAGGTTTCATACGAGTTCCAAAATTCATTATATTTATATGGATTAATCCAAACTTCTAACACTATTGTTCATAAATTTTCTAGAATTTTTAATTGAAGATTAGCAGACCAAGACTACAGTCAAACACGTAGTTGACCAAAACTGCGGAAAAACAAAACCGTGACACTCTGTTTTAGAAACATTATATTAAATCGCGTACAACTCAGAATTGGATGAGTCTTGTCATTTTAGAAAGATAAAACATAGATGGTGATTTCCTCCGTGGACACTAAGATCTAAAAAACAATGTATCATAACTCTTAATTAGGATTTTTATAAGACATTTAAAACGGTCAGATATTTTCTGGATTTAACACTCGTATAAAGAATTATTTTAAAAATAGTTATACAACTCATCAAAATATATATATTTTACCAAATGTCCTTTAAGATGTTTTACATTTATTAGAAAAATAATCATATCAAAACCTATTGGTAATTGAAAATGATGATCAGTCAACTAAACATCATACAATATTTTTACAGCATTCAAACTAAGATTAATTACATCTTAAAATAGAATTTTAGGCATAAATGATAACTTTAGAAATCTCTAATCATTCTCTAGGCTCCAAGTTGATCAACTCCCTTGTCACGCATCAAATCTGGAATTTTTATCATAATACGACGTGAGTTGCGACACCCAGTAGGCAAAGAAGCAACAAAACATTTTATGCAATATTTTTCAATTCTTTTTAAAAACATCTAACATGATTAACAACACCACAAACACATGGAAACACCTCATCCATAAACAACAATAAATTCAATCAATTTGCTCGCCCCACGTGGGTTTAGGGAAACAAAACCGTTACCAAGAATATCTCGTATCCCATCAAAAATATTTTTAAGAATCACCGTCTATGGATCGCAGTCCAACATTCATAATTATGCTCACAACATCGATTATCATCATTATCATCAATAATAATAAAACTTGTAAATCTGAAATTAATCAAAGAAAACATAAATAAAGAAAAAGTTTTTAGTTATGTTGCGCCTACCTCAAACGCCAGCAAATATGAATACGAATACGAAATCTCCAAATTAACAGATGCTAAAGGATCCTCTAATTATCTTCATTGTTTCATATGATATGCCAAAAAAAATATCTTCGAGTCTGTAGTATTTTTCTTTTATTTTATTTTTTTGTTGCAACCTAAGCACTGATAGGAAGAAATGTTCTTCTTTATTCACCGTCTAAAGCAACTCCTCTTGGTATATATAGTTAAAATTCATTAAACCCTAACATTTTTATTAACCAATGATAAAAAGACATTTGGCTATATTAAAGATATTATTAAATTCAAAAGGAAATACTGTTTTCCATATATTTTGCTTGCCTAATCAAATAACTCACGTGACAACTAAGGGAGAAGATTTCTTTCCTAATTTTTTGCTTACAAATTATATAGCAACTATTAATCACCCATAAATTAAATCTTTGACTAATCCGTCCATCCCCATTTATTTCACAAAAATGCTAGCTAAGGCAACATCTGTCCACATGTAACAAAATGAAAATTAATGACTTTAATTGAAAAACTAATATCCTATTAAATAATGACACGTGGCATTAAATTTTATTTTAAGCCCATCAGTTAGCTAATCAGTCCGCTTTTCTCACGTTTCTCATCCTGGTAAGTTCATTAATTGATAAGTATTTAAAGTCCAACAGCCAATGGTAAACAAGTGTCAAGATTTGGTAATTAATATTAATTTTTTTACCATAACTAATCAAAACCTATTTGTTTTTCTTTCTTTCTTTTTTTATTGGCAGGAAAGAAATGAGCGCGACCTATAACTAGATTTATGCGGCGGTTACCAACATGAAGTAAATTACCAAAATACCCTTTTAGTAAATTACAAAATTGTCCTTTTAGTAAAAGACGAAAATGCCCTTAAAATTAGAACGGATATTACAACCTCACACACTTCAAGAAATTTAGTCCCTAAATTTAAGGTAACACAGTAAAAAAAAATTCAAGCTAAAAAGAAAATCACACAAACGATTTTATGGAAACACAATTAACACTCATCATTGTTTGCGCAACAACTAGCTCCGAAAGGATCTAATTGCAGCTCTGATACCAAATTGTAACACCCCGATTTTCGGGCCCGGATCTTGCTCGGATCCCATGGCCGAAAACCCGAAGTGCTACTTCGATACCATAGCCGAAGCTCGTTAAGTAATTCATTTGTATCACACAAACCATGTAAGATGTTACTCGGCAATTTTCTCATAATATAAGATGAACTTGGTCGAAACGAAAGCTTACCAACACATATTCCGAGAAATATGTAAGCGAGATATACTCAGCTCGAAATCTCAAATATGTATAGAGAAAACTATATCGTAACACGACTTATGTCTCAATATAGGAGATAGTATAAATAGAATTTCCAAGTGATAAATGAGTTCAAGTCTCCACATACCTTTTGTCGAAGAAGTTCCACAAGCTCCCCTTAGTAGTTCTTCGTCTTCAAGAGATGAACGCCGAGAGATCTAAGTTCAACTACACTATCTATATCCTAGTCCGAGACATCTATAAATAGGCTAAAAATCAAGACTTAGAGTTTTGATCACTAACATTGACAAACATGCTTGAGATAGCAACGCATACGATTTTGACCGAGCAATGCTCTAACAACTTGTGATTCCCTGCTTTCCAACTGCTTCACTGCAAATACAAAGAAAAATGAACTGTCGAAAGTTTATACCAAAAAAGAATTGTTGAAGAGAAACATATAAAGAGTTAATAAGAGAAACATATTTAGTCATAGCTTTGCGGAAGAAATCACCAAATACCGCCACCGCAACATTATCAAAGTTTTGGTAAAAAGGAAATCTCCTCAGTTCTGGTAGGTTTGGCGTGATTACTTCTCTTACTCTTCTAGGAGCCCGTGGTGCTACTTCTTGAATCCAATCTTCTTGATGCGCCTATTGTGTTGCTCCCTGAATCCGATCTTCTTGCTGCGCCTGTGGTGTTGCTCCCTGAACATTTGCAGGCTCGGATCCTCTTTTCCTCTTACCAACAGGGTTCTATACATTATTCTTCTTCTCTTCTTTATCTCTATCAGCTTCAGGTGAATTCTTTAACACTTCCTTCTTTTCTTTGTTCAAATTCAGTCTGAATCTTTTTTTTCTTGCACTGTAATCTGATCCAGATATAAATTGATCTCCTATTGGTTTCACTGGTTTGTTTGATCTAGTAGCCATTCTACTACTTTCTTCCGGTACTAGTACATGTATGTGCTGAGTCTGCTCCATCGATGAACCAAGGCCTGTTTCATTCAGGTCTGCAACTATTTGTGAAGCTGTCTCCACATCTATGGTAGTTGTCTTTGCTTTCTTTGACCTAATAACCACTCCAGTTTGTTCTTGTGACACAGGGGTGGGCTGGTACTGTGACATGCCAATCGAGAAACTAGGACGACTACAGTTGATTTCGTTTACTGTAGTTTTGATGATGGTTTCAGCTTCTTCATCATTCAAATCTTCATTTTTCTCATTCTTGTCATCAATAAGCTGCAAACTCACATGCTCTTCATTGAAGAATATATCAACTTTGTTACTTGATGTTAAAAATAATTCAAGAAGCATAAATCAATTTTTTTCAATGTTCAACTTGTGCATGAAAAGTCAGAGTTCACCCCCCAAAATGAACTCCAACTTCTATATTGCAGCCAGAGTTCATCCGTGAGAATGAACTCCAACCCCTGCATGAAAAGTCAGAGTTCATCCCTCAGAATGAACTCCAACTTCTATATTGTATCCAAGGTTCATCCATGAGAATGAACTCCAACCTCTGCATGAAAAGTCAGAGTTCACCCCTCAGAATGAACTTCAACTTCTATATTGTAGCCAGAGTTTATCCATGAGAATGAACTCCAGCCTTTGAATGAAAAGTCAGAGTTCACCCCTCAGAATGAACTCCAACCTGTAAATCTAAAAATTTTGCAGAAGGAAGAAAAAAAATTGGAATTCTTACCCAGGTTCACAAATTGATCAATACTCAAAGGAACTGGGGTGTTGTCTGTTGGAATTGAAGGAATCTCTTCTTCAGTCATCTCATCAAGGAGCTTTTGCTGAATATCACTTGCATCGACTTCAATAGAAGGATCTCCAACAGATAAGACGGGAAAGATATTATCAGAACCTCCAGCAGCTTCAGCATCATTATTTCTTGGATCTTGCATATCATTAGCAGCTTCCACATCATCATTTCTTGGATCTTGCATATCATTAGAGCTTCCACATCATCAGTTCCAATTCCTTCATTTACAGTATCTGGTACTGATTGCATATCATTAGCAGCATTGTACATTCCAACATCTTCATTCACATTTCCAACACCAGCTTCCATGGCTTCATCCACTGGTTGATCCAGTATGATGTTTATTTGATCACTCAACAATGCACTCTTATGCTCATCAATGAAAACGATACGCATGAACGCTGATGCTTGGTCTGCCATGAATTTCGCCACATTCCCGCATGTTGTTAGAAATGCATCAACTTCAGGTTGCTTTGAAGCCAAGTGTAATCCAAGGCATTCGATCTTTCTATCAAAAAGTGTCTTTGAAGTTGTGGCTTCTTCAAGTGATTTGTCAAGGTCTTCCTGCCTTAACAAAACATTCCTCATCTCCCCAGCATGCTTCGTTATCAACCGTTGTATCTCTTGAGCATGTTTACCTCTCAGGTCCTCTATTTCTTGAACATGTGCAGCTTTCAAACTTTCTATCTGGGAGGTCATTTGATTGAATTCTTCCTCAAGCAACTCAACTTTTTTCTTGGCTTTTTGCTTTTGCAGTAGCTTGTTTTCAACATCAGTATATTCTTCCAAGAAATTTTGTGATAGCTGCACACACAAAGTTCAAATAATCAGATATTATCAACAATTTTTTTGAGTTCATTTCACACAATGAACACATAATTGCATACTCAATAAACGTTCTGGTTCATTCCATTACAAGGAATGAACCAGAACGTCAGAGGAATCGACATTAACAGTCAGAGTTTATTTTGAGGAATGAACTCCCAATTTTATCTTAATGCAGCATAGTTCATTATGTGAAATTGAATACAATATAATAGTACCATGTTAAACTAGATTTTTACCTCTCCAAAATCATCAACATTCATCTCTAAGTGTTTGCAAATGGTATCGATATTTCACCTTGTAAATCTGGGACGATAGTCTACTGTTTTCTGCACTTTCCACTTGGGTTTTAATTACTTTGAATGCTCAGCAAACCAAGGCTGTAAAAAGAAGAATTATACTAGTCAGTTATCAACAATAATTCATTTCAACATCAAACATCAAAACGAAGAAACATAATTATGAACAGTTTTTCATCTCACCAACAAGTAAAGGGAACACCCTTCAGAAGAACCTCTTCTTTATCTATCGACTCTAGGCAAGCTAGGTACTTGGTGTGGATGGAACCTCCATCACCAGTAGTAAGAAAAACAGTAGACAAGAGAAAGAGTTCAAACATGGTTACAAGATCTTCAATAGGTCCTCTATTCCTAATCAACTCAACGATTTTCTCTTTCAATTCTGTGTTCTTTATATCAAAAGGTTTCTTTTTTGGTGGAACAAAATTGTAGGTTGTATAGAACCCTTCCATAAGTGTAGTCAGCCAGATTTCTAGAGTCCAAAAATCACTTGAACGATAAAAAAGAAGAATGTTATGTTACTCAAAAAAGGGAGAAGAGAATTGATATTTATATTGAACGAAACACCGTGATGGTTGGGATCCTTTTGATCCTGACCATTAGATGACATCCATTCAAATTAAGATTGCAACCGTTCATTTTGGTAGTTGTTAAACCAACCTGCTACGTAAGGTCGCAACCGTTTGTTAATTTGACTAGCCATCAGTCACCAACTAAACCCCTGTGTTTAGTTAACTCAATTTTATTCACTTTAGAAATAGATTTGAGTGGCCAACTCAACATCGTATTTCCTACAATATCACAAGGGGAGATAAAGATGACTTGAGGGTGTTCGTAAAGGTATGATTTCAAGCACGATTTTGAATTACATATTATTTGGAAATGTGCACTTCACTATTGTAAACCACTTGTACATAAGTCTTTACCATGTTACAAAGACTGAATATTTACGATATTGTATTTAGGGAAGTTTGGATATACACTCAATATCCCATTTTATTTCACATAAGTAGACAAATTGTCCAACAAGTGATTCAATTACTTTCAAGCATTCACCCTTATATTTAAAATTCAGATCGCTGATATCATCACCCAACGACTTTACCACTGTATTATTGTGATGCCTGCAGTGAAAATTCCATATACATAACAGTAACTATATAATTTATAGGTGTTCACATATTTTTTCATGTATTAATATTTAATTTACAATAAAACGTGTTGATACATGGATTATACATACATTCAAAATACCTAAAATTCATGGGTACAGATAGATGATTTTGATATTTAGTTAGCATAGAGCAATGTATTATGCATATTTCCAGCACTACACATATGTTAATCTTGTGGTAGATTTTGGGTCAAAACGAAAAAATATTGGAAGCTTAAATTTTAAATTTCAAGGCAAACATAAAATCGTGAGGTAACATTTATATCACCAATAAAAATATTGATTACCTGGCATACTTAGGTGCACCAAAGTAAGATTTTGGGTTCTAGGGACAAATTTTAGGCTCTTTGACACATTTGGGTTGCATGACATATTTTGAGTCATTGAGCAAAGACGAGGCTCGACTCCTGTTGAGACAACCGGCCTTTCTGGACCGATAACGGCTAGTTCCATCCAATGACTCTAATCTCATTCCCTATAAATTCAATCATTGTCAACTCTAAAATCACACCTTCTACACCCAATTTTCTTATAATTTTACTTTCAACTTGAACTTTCACTCTGAAACTCTTGATCTCTAAATCAGAAGAAATTGCCACTTCTTCACAAACACAAAATATTTCAACAGAAAATTCGCAGTCAAAAGTATAGTTTGGATGAGAAAAAGTCTATTTACAGAGCTTATATAACGCTGACGCTTGATTCTATCAATGGTGCTCAACAACAACGTAATACTCTTTGGGGAAATATTCATATATTTTAGTCAGGAAACTAAGAATATTCAAAAAATGTGTTGTCAGGTCATTTTAGTGAAATCAACAAGGACATACCTATGGGTATCTTTGATGATGCAAATGGCTCGTCAAATAGCGAGCAATAATATTTAAGTCGATTTGGTAAGTCGTGTTTCAAATGGTTTAATTGATTTTTAAAATATGTTGTTATGTTTTTTGTAATAACCAATTTATCTAATATACAAAACAAAGCTTAGCTAACTTAGCCTAAATAAAGAGTGACCAAGATTTATCTAGCAAGAAGACAAATCGATGGCCGTGGTTCGTTCAACATGACCGTTATAAATGTTTTATTAATTAGTGTCTCATTAATTGCACACGATAAATGAATAATTAATTTTCATTATAAATTTCCCCTTAATTAATCTAATATTACTAAAAATTATATTAATAATTAATGTGGGTAGTGAAAGAAGCCGTGGGTAGTGGAAACAGTGGCGGGTGTTTGTGAGTGGTGGAAGTGGTAATATTACTGGTAGTGTAAGAAATAGTGACTGGTATTTATGGTGGTGGATATTGGTGAATAGTAGTGAACAATAATAGTTTTGTGTCTTTACAAAACGGGTAACATTGTATTGTGATAGATGTAGTTGGTTGTTTTTAGCACGAAAGGTAAGGACAAAAACCAAATACTTCGAGAAGGATACTGAATCATATAAGACAATATGATCATGACCTTTGGATCATCCAAATGGTATCTCCGTTATTTATGGTACCCGGTCGAATAAATTATGGTTGTTAGTATTAAAATAAAATTGATTACATTACAACATAAAAACAATATAACAAAAAATTAATTGACAACTTAAGTTTGCTTAATCTAAACTTTAGACATGACGTTCGTGATTAAAAATTAAAAGCACGCCCAACTGCAGGGGTGGCAGCGCTGGTGGGGTGGGGCGGGTGTTGGTGAGTAGTAATATATTTTGTTAATTTTGTGGTGCCACAAATCGATTATCATTATAAAGAATATTAGAAGTGGTTGATCGTTTTAATGATAAAATAAACTAGGTGAAAATACATGACAATTAAAAAACACTTGAATCTCACGTTACATAAAATAACTGCAAAGAACGGTACGAGTCAAAATTAGTTAACAATAAAACAACTTATAACTGTGTCGTACTGTTACACACAGGTTATATCCTACCGCCATGTGGTCTTTTTTTTTTCTGTTTCTTTGTTCTATATTATAAAACAAAATTTGGCTAAGTTAGTCAATTTAAACAGCGATTTCCGTTTTCCCTACCAATTGATAAATCCAAGGTTGTGATCGATCCCATGAATACACAATTTAATTGAGAAATGATGCATTACGCAGTTTTTCCCCATCTCAAAAGTCAAAAGCAAAGAGGATAAATTTGATCGACTGAAAATAATAAAACTACCTTCCCATAAAACTAAACAATTGATTCTATCACTCACATCCGGTAGGAGAAGTGGAGAGATAGAATATAGATAAAAAAGAATTTAAATCCAAGAGCATACTTCCGCTGAACCTTCATTCCTTGATGATTTGGTACGATCCTCGAAATATTTAATGTCTGCGTTAATTTATCAATTGTTTTTGAAATCGTCCTCAAGATTTATTTAGGGAGAAGACAAATCAATGGTTTTTTACGTAAGTGTTTATAAGTGATGTTTGTGATTGAAAATTAGAAATCTATCCGACAGTATTAATCTTTGTACACCATTGTCATCTCATGAAAATCTTATGATAAATATTTTATTAATCCCTCATAATAAATGTCTTATTACTTTATCTTAATAAATATATACTCTCATAAATAGATAACAACTTTGTTAAAATTACATCAATAGATATTGGAGATTGTTAGGGTAGTGTTTTGTGAGGGATGGTGCATGGAGCCGGTGGCGGTAGTGATGCTGGTGGAAAAGGTAGTGGTAATGAGTGGTTTTGGTGGTGGTACTGCAGTTGATCAATGTAGTAGTGTGCAATGTTTATTCAGTGTTGTTATGACACAAATAACATTATATCATGGAAGTTGTGCTTGATTTTTTTAGTGTTAAATTTAGATCGTTTATAATACAAAAGAAAAAATAATCAAAAAGTATGAATAACAATCGTCACTGTTAGAGCACTGCTCGGTCGAACTCGCAACCGTTGCTATCTCAAGCTTGTTGTCAAGTTTAGTTGCCAAAACTATAAGTCTTGATTTCTAGTCTACTTATAGCTAAGTATCAGATTATGATAGAAAGTGTAGTTGAGCATTAGACTTCACGGCGTTAATCGATTGAAGACGAAGAACTACTAAGGGGAGCTTGTGGAACTTCATCAACAAAAGGTATGTCGAGACTTGAACTCATCTATCACTCAAAATTCTATCTACTCTATCTCCTATTTGAGACAAAAGTCGTATAGCTATATAGACTTCATTTATTCACATTTGATATTTCGAGCTGAGTTTAACTCGCTTACATATTTCTCGAAATATGTGTTGGTAAGCTTTCGCTTTAACCAAGTTCATCTTATACTCTTGACGAAAGTCAAAAGATGATCATTTGAAAATCGCCTGGTAACATCTTACATGATTTGTGTGATACCGTCATTTGATGTAGACTCGGAATGTTTCGTATTGATTATTTCAATAACTTGAAAATTGTTGTGATGCTAATAGTTAGTGAAAAAACTATTGTCATCCTCTAAGAAAGTTTCAATGATTGAAATAGAGTTTAGAACAAATGGATTTAAGAATAGTATGCGTACTTGCATATATGTAATCCATGTCCGGGAACCATGGTATGCATACCCGTATGCATACTTGTTGGTTTTGAGAAAGTCCGGGAACCTGGTATGCAAACCGGTACGCGTACTGGCGTAATGTTCAGGTCCGGGAATTTCTGCGGAGTTTGGATGGTATGCGTACCAGTTCGCATACTGGCGAAACCCAAACTTTGTCCGGCTACTTAGGTACGCATACCTAAGTGGTTAATGTTCTAAAATCGATTTGTTCATGAACTAATACATTTATATAATAAGAAATGCAATCTTTTTTCAAACCGTGGCTATAATGTTCATGACTTGATTTGAATGAATCAAAACCGATTTTGTTTAATTTGTATCTTGTACATTTCTATGAGAATATAAACAATTGAATAACTCTATAACTAGTTTCATTGGAGTCATTTGAACTAGTTATGGTTAAGATGAATAAGGTTGATATGAAAGTGTTCATATGGATAACTTCGGTTAACTATTTTTGAGCCAACAAGGTATACACGTTTAGATATGGTAACTCATATCTAAATGAAGGTACATTTCATTTGTGCGTAACAAGCTAAGTTCGATCTAACGTTGAAATATATTAGCTTGAGTCTAATCAGGTTTTCATCTAACGGTGAATATTGAATGCTTTGTTACCAAGGTAACATTTATTGCAAACCCTGATTTGGAGACTATATAAAGGAGAACTCTAGCAACTGGAAAACCTAATCCCAACACCTCATGTGTGATACTAGTTGCAAATAAAGTCGATTCTCCTTTAACCTTAGGTTTTTCACGAAACCCTGTAGGTTAACGACTTAAAGACTTCATTGGATTTGTGAAGCCAGACCCAACTATATTCTATGTAGTTGCGTGATCTGATCTTGCATCTTCAATCGTGATTGAGTACTATCTTCTTTAAGATTGGCTCGAGATTTATTCTCCGATAGGAAAGATAAAAAGTAATCACAAACATCTTTGTCTCATCGTTTGTGATTCCACAATATATTGTTTCGCTACCATACGATTAAGATTATTGTGAGGTGATTGATATTTCTAGTATGTTCTTCGGGAATATAAGTATGGTATATCAATTGGTTCATGTTCACCTTGATTTATAAAAAGACGGAACAAAACTCATAGGTTTATCTGTGGGAGACTGAAAAGACGAGGGTACCCAAATATACCTCAATCTAAAACTTTTCAACCTATAAGTCCTTTCTCCGAAAGTGATTGTCTATGCACTGAGTCGAGATAATACAACTAATCGGTTCACAATTCGTTTGATCGTCTATGGATACGAGATCGAGACAATACGACAACAAGATAACTTGTGTGATTGACTATGAATACAAGATCGAGACAATACAACAACGAAGTATGATTACTTGATAATAGGTTCGGACTTAACCAAACACAATAGGATTGCTTTCAAGTAATTAGGAATTAACGTTTGTGTATTTTATTTCTAATATAAAATAAAAATAATTATAATTGCGGAAATAGAAAAGTAAAAGACACAACAAGATTTTGTTAACGAGGAAACCACAAATGCAGAAAAACCCCGGGACCTTGTCCAGAATTGAATACTCTCAGGATTAATCCGTTATACAAAATCTAAACCAACTTCGTATAGTTGAGACCAAGCAACTAAACCTATAGTTCACCTACTTCCGTCTGTATCCCTGCGCCTCCAACTTGTAATAAGCGCACTTGGAACAATTCCTTTGGTTCGTATTCCAAATAGTAAAGGAACAACAAATCTGTTCGGTAACAACTCTTTTCAACCAAGTGATATGATTTTGAAAAAAAGATCTTCCGTTTGTCCCAATAAACTCCTTTGTCAGGTCGTTAGATCTATCCAATAACAATTACCAAAGTAATTATCAAGATTTTGCAATCAATACTTTGAATCACAAAGAATTGTATTGAAGCTGATCTACTCAACTAATCAATCAAATCTATCACAAAGATAAACCAATTATAGTTGGATCATTTTCCAGCCGAAACAAGTATTGTGCACACCAAAGATTATGAACCCAAATATCTTCTTTCTTTTCAAATATTCTTTTCAAATATTCTTTGATCTTCAATAAACACTTGCACACAATCAACTTGAATCTCTTGTGATCAATCACACACAGAACGGAGTCTGTTAACAATAGATTATCACAAGATGTATTTAGAACTACAAACAGTCTAAAGATCCCCGTCGAAACTTCGATCTAGTTTGAGCGAATCTTATATCAGAAGAGAAGATTCTCAAGCATAAAAAAACTAGGTGCAATAAAATTTCAACAACCGTTAGTCAATCAAATCAAACGAAAACGAATAATAAACTGCAATTATCTAGTTTCCAACCAACGATACTAATAGAGCTTCTCAATCCCAAAGAAGTCTTTAAACCGAGCGGTCATTAGAGATTTCGCCTAATTAGGTTACTTTCCTCTCGGAATAAGTGACTCCACCAGTAACAAAACAACTAAGTAGTTTTTCTGCTCTGAGGATTAGTTTGCTTGAAATGCAAACTTCAATATTTATAGACCAAGGAAGTTTGGACACCAAGGAATTTCCAAAACTGAATATTTTCAAAGATATGCAATAAACACAAAATCGGTTTTCATAATTCCTGGAAATGCTCTGTCCAATTAATGACCTAAATCTCAGTAGAAAATCTCCAACTAGTAAATGCACATTACTAATTTTTATTTTATAAAGATATGCATTTTAATTACTGGAAATTAAAAGCATATAAAACTAAAAGCCTTAATTAAAAGATTCTCAATTTATTTCGATCTGGGATTCTCCTTTAGCTATTAAGGAATATCTTTGAACAATAAATGATAAGAGTTGTTGCACATGTTCAAAGTATGTCGACATCTTTAATTTGTAAATCCTTTTTTCATATTTACAATCTTGGAATCGATTTGCCACACTTCCAAACAAGTTTAGAATTGGTTCATCTGACTTCCAAGAACTATGTGATTGATTATCCTATCAAATCACAAATCATGGTTTTCACAGTTCTACCAAAACAAGTTTTGGTTCTACCTCCATATGGATACTAGAATTAGTCACGCTAGATACCAAAACTTGGTTGACTAGGTACTAGGATCATTTCCCACATATATATGGTATCTAACTTGTATTTGTTGCACATGTTCATAGGATCGGTTCCCAATAACTAAAATGTGTTGCACATGTTCATAGGATCGGTTCCCAATAACTAAAAACTTTTTGCACCTCTTACAAGGATTGATTCCCATTTTGTGATCGGTTGCACCTCTTACTAGGATCGCTCCCCCAATGTCTAGAGTTGGTCATACCAATTACAACAAATCGATCATACCATCTCAGGTGATTACTTAAGATCGGTTTCACTAATAAAAGTCATACCAATACATAAGTCATGGCTTGTGAATAGTTTTACCAAGAACATAAGCAAGTCATGAGCGGTTATACTAAACACACATATTGGTAATCCAAAGATTTGCGATGAATAATAATACCAATAAGCCTAGCGATTTCCCTTTCGATTCATAAAACAAGTTTATGAATTGTACTTCCTTTAAACTAATGTAAAACATTGTTTTATAGGACGAAATCTTCACCCGTACCCATACATAATCACAATAGCATTCATATGATTATGTCGATGTCTTATATACGAAGTTCAAAAGATAGGCGTTATACTTCGTATTGTATTCCTTAATACTATGTCTAACTAAAGTATAATCATTCACAGCTTCGCAGTTATGTTTTCAATATGCACGACTTGAAAAATACGTTAGGGAATGAAACAGTTCAAGTCAAATATTACTAACCTCAAGTGGAAGGATGATGTCGTCGTTGTAGCTCCTTACTTCTTCACATTCTTCAAGTCTTCACGTAATACTTGTAATGTCTCATATCCTAATACTTTCAAGGTAACTTATATGAAGTTGACTCTAGTAAATAATCAAGCGACTCTTTAAATGAGTTTTGGTTCACTAAAATATGACAACCAAACTTGACATACCAACGCTTGGTCGGTTCAACCGAGCTATGCTCTAACAATCTCCCCCTTTGTCAATTTTAGTGACAAAACTCTTACATCATATGGATAAACAAATTACAAGAATTCATTACACATACGCTTGATTCCCAAATTCAACATCACAATAACCTATATACATTCAATTCATAGATGCCGTTGTTGACATTATAATAACAAAGCTAATAACCCCCCTAAAGGTAAGATAGGTAAATTTTCAATCAACACGTCTTTTTTATTTCCATCATCATATGATATGTTACTCCCCCTTAGTCTATGCTTTACTCTTTTCGTTAGATATAACGTTTAAGCACCATTGTCCTTTCCTTAGTGATACCAAATCAATGCAAATCAATATCAATATCACTTGTTTACTCCATATATTTCTCCCCCTTTTTGTCACAAAATGACAAAGGTACGAGCAAATAAAATAACAAACCGAAAGGATATTACAAATCTTACAAAGAGACTTGCAAAACCTATAAAAGTTAAGCACGAGGGTTCCACACACCATTTTTGATAACCAATATCAAAACCGAAACTACAAAGTAATTTTGTTTTGATATGTTACCAAGGAAACAATTGCCGGAAGCAATTTTCCCTAATAGTTTAGCAAACCAAAAATCGACTAAGCACCATAGTTCCTTTGCTAAATCGATTGCACAAATACAATCGCTTGTTCGATAAGACCAAAATAAAGATCAGAATTAACTTTATTTTTCTCATCAGGCTCTAATTATTCTCATTAATAATTTAGACCTTTCACTTTTAAACAAGACAAGTACTAGGTTAGTTTACTAGTATTTCTTGTTAAGGCATTCGATTAGACTTGAATAACCGAAACCTCTACTTTGATAAGTCTAACTAAGATCCGAATTAACTTAGTTTCTCTTATCCGGAATCGAATTGGACTAAACAATTCATCCCGAAAAACTTTTCTTTTGTTAAGCCATAAACAATTCATACAAACCAAATAAATCAACTTGCATAATTATTTAACTCAACCGGAAGCAATTGAAACAACATAGACAACAAAGTACTGCAATTGCACCGAAATTTCGTAAGCCTAAACAATTGATACCAAAAAATAAAGCAAGATAATAATAGGTTTTCTTAACCGGAAACAATTGAATCACACAAACATCCATACACAAATAATGGAATAAACATCAATTGTACCGAAATTTTGTTAAGCAAAAGCAATAATTATATGCAATAAAATCAGGCTTTTCTTAAACAGGAAAACGATTAACTAACAAATTCGTTACCTCAGTTTCCGCATCCTCTTCACCCCCGAAAGATATGTCATTAAGCGCAAGTTCACGTTAGAACTCTCCCTCGTTATGTTGTCATCCTCTCGCAAAACAAAAGAACAACAACAAAGATCAACCTTTACCATAGAAATGTTGAAAACCGGTTTTAACTATTGCAAGAAAAAGTTGAAAACCCCGAAACACATATGTTTTTATGCTAAACCAAAAACGATTCAACATATTGTGACTTTTTCACATATTGTTTCAATCATAACCGCTCATGATCCTTTGATAAATCCTACCAACATGGGCAAGAACTCAATCCCGCTAAATCAAAAAGTCACCCAAACCATAAGGATTCACACATATGAGATCAAATATTAAGGTCATGAAAACCGAAATCAAACATCCCATAAATCCAAATGCAATACACCATAAATATTCAACAAATAATCGAGTATTGAAATTACCTCAATCTTGTAGGGAATTGAATTACGAAACCAATGCAAAAATAATGAGGTCATTCCGAGTTCGGACGAAGAAGTTATAGGCAAAATAGTTTTACACTCCTTCGTATTGCACCTCTCACTAGGATCGGTTACCATATGTTGTACTTCTCAATAGGATCGTTTACCATATGTTACACCTCTCACTAGGATCGGTTACCATATGTTACTAGTGAAGTATCACAATATTAAACTGTTTTTGGCATAACGTTTACATACAACGTCCGAATTTAGTGATTTTTGGCTCGTTTTAACTGTAAAAACAAGAGCTATACATATATGATCAGTAGATATAAACATCATAAACTCAAAATTACCGTTTCTATAAAAAGCAAATATAGATAGATAAGTTATGAGTATACAAAGAAAAACAATCTCCCTAAAGATGTTAATTAGTCATATAATAACCGAGAGATCATGTTCTTCCTAACTTTTCAAAAGATTGAGTTCCAAGGTGAGCATGCACATTCTAACACAACTAGGTTGTGTTGAGTTGAGCCTTGTCTTGTTCGTCACGAGTGACTAAGACAGAATCATCATTCTTGACCTCTTGCTTGGTTTGTTTTCTCTTGTTCCATTTATTTTTATTTTTCTTTGACTTGTGATGAAGAGTGTCATTATCACAACGTTTACTAGTACAAGAGATTTCAGAAATGATGTCTTTCTTTAGTCTTTCAAGAAAACTCTTATAATTATTATCACCAAAAATTAACAGCTGAGAGTCATTCTTGTGACTAAGTTTTGGTCCCTTCTTGGCTATAGAGAACTTCGGGACCCATTTAGGGTTGGTTTTCACAGGAGCAGCTTTCTCCTTCATACCATTAGGACCATTGCCATTTTGGATACTTTTTGAAACACCTTTTCTCCAATTTGGAACATCATATCTTGTCTTAGCATTTTCAAAGTCATCTCTCTTTCTAAATTCGGGTGTTTTATGAGATGGCCTTGTAGAGCTGTAGGAAAAATTTAAACTACCATTATAATAATTCTTTTGCCTATACTTTGGACAATATCGACCCGAGTTCCTTTGGGAAGCAATCTGAGCCAATTTGTTTGATACGAAAGAAAGTGTATCTTTTATCTTATGAATATTGCATCCCCATTCCACATGCCCTTTATTACCACAATAACAACAATGCTTAGTAACATACGAAGTATGAGTTTTAATGTTACCTTTTTGTGTATCATCTTGCATTGGAGCTCGACGATTTTTCTTCTTATCTTTGTTCAACATTGTTGGTTTCTTGATATTAGCAGAAGTGCTCTCTTTGATTGTTGCTGGTTGAACACAATTCTTAGTCTTGACTAGTTTTACTTCTCTACAAGAAATACGAGCATCTTTTATATTGGTGGAAACCTCCCGTTTTGGAAGAATTTGTAGCTTTATCAAATTTTACCTCTTTGTTAATATTTGAAGCATCTATTCCATTATAGCCCAATCCTCGTGTATCACGATGATTTCTACTTGCTTTTAACATTGAGGTTAAATTGTTTGTATTATCATTGAACCTTTTCAAGTACAAATTTATTTTTCTAACATCTTTCTTTTATCAAGAGCACCAGCTAGACCATCCTCAAGGCGTTTTTCTCGTGAGAGATATTCACCTTCCTTCTCTTCAAAACTCTTTTGTTGAGCGTTAATCCTTGCATCAGATTCAACAAGTTTCTCTTCCAACAAGAATTTTTTTTCAAGAGCAGCATCACGCTCCCTTTTTAACAACTCTGCTTGAGAGAGACTAGCATTTGCTTTTTCTTCAAGACCCTGTATTTTTTGAGAAGTATCTTCCCTAAAAATTTTGTGATTCTGATGCATCCTTTCACATTCAATAGTAATTGCTTTAAAATCATACCGATTTTTCTAAATTACCTTTTTGTAAGTAAGCAATTGCTAACAAACAGATTCCGAGGGTGGTTCAATAACCTCTTGCGATACGTTAACTGAGTCTTTCTTTAGTTTTCGCTCTCGCTTAACTCTACTTTGACTCATGTCTTATTGGTTGGATCGCATCAAACACAGATTGTTAGATCTTTTCGTGTTTGCCTGCTCTGATACCAATTGAAAAGACGAGGGTACCCAAATATACCTCAATCTAAAACTTTTCCAGCTATAAGTCCGTTCTCCAAAAGTGATTGTCTATGGACTGAGTCGAGACAATACAATTAATCGGTTCACACTTCGTGTGATCGTCTATGGATACGAGATCGAGACAATAAGACAACAAGATAACTTGTGTGATTGACTATGGATACAAGATCCAGACAATACAACAACGAAGTATGATTACTTGATAATAGGTTCAGACTTAACCAAACACAATAGGATTGCTATCAAGTAATTAGGAATTAACGTTTGTGTATTTTACTTCTAATTATAATAAAAACAATTATAATTGCGGAAATAGAAAAGTAAAAGACACAATAAGATTTTGTTAACGAGGAAACCGCAAATGCAGAAAAACCCCGGGACCTTGTCCAGAATTGAATACTCTCAGGATTAAGTCGCTATACAAAATATAAACCAACTTTGTATAGTTGAGACCAAGCAACTAAACCTATAGTTCACCTAGTTCCGTCTGTATCCCTGCGCCTCCAACTTGCAATAAGTCACACACTTGGAACAATTCCTTTGGTTCGTATTCCAAACAGTTAAGGAACTACAAATTTGTTGGGTAACAACTCTTTTCAACCAAGTGATATGAGTTTGACAAAAGGCTCTTCCGTTTATCCCAATAAACTCCTTTGTCAGGTCCTTAGATCTATCCAATAACAATTACCAAAGTAATTGTCAAGATTTTGCAATTAATACTTTGAATCACAAAGAATTGTATTGATGCCGATCTACTCAACTAATCAATCAAATCTATCACAAAGATAAACCGATTGTAGTTTGATCCTTTTCCAGCCGAAAAAAGTATTGCGCACACCAAAGATTATGAACCCGAATATCTTATTTGTCTTCAAATCTTCTTTGATCTTCAATAAACACTTGCACACAATAAACTTGAATCTCTTGTGATCAATCACACACAGAACGAAGCCTTTTAACAATGGATTATCACAAGATGCCTTTAGAACTACAAACAGTCTAAAGATCCCCGTCGAAACTTCGATCTAGTTTGAGTGAATCTTATATCAGAAGAGAAGATTCTCAAGCATAAATAAACTAGGTGCAATCAAAGTTCAACATCCATTAGTCAATCAAATCATTCGAAAACTAATAATAAACTGCAACTATCTAGTTTCCCACCAACGGTACTAATAGAGCTTCTCAATCCCAAAGAAGTCATTAAACCGGGTGGTCGTAAGAGATTTCGCCTAATTAGGTTACTTTCCTCTCCGAATAGGCGGCTCCACCAGTAACAACACAACTAGGTAGTTTTGCTGGCTCTGAGGATTAGTTTGCTTGAAATTCAAACTTCAATATTTATATACCAAGGAATTTCGAAAACCGAATATTCTCAAAGATATGAAATAAACACAAAATCGGTTTTCATAATTCCTGGAAATCCTCTGTCCAATTAATGACCGAAATCTCATTAGAAAATCTCCTACTAGTAAATGCACATTACTAATTTTTATTTTATAAAGATATGCATTTTAATTGCTAGAAATTAAAAGCATATAAAACTAAAAACCTTAATTAAAAGATTCTCAATTTATTTCGATCCGGGATTCTCCTTTAGCTATTAAGGAATATCTTTGAACAATAAATGATAAGAGTTACCGCACATGTTCAAAGTATGTCGATATTTTTAATTTTTAAATCCTTTTTCATATTTACAATCTTGGAATCGATTTGCCACACTTCCAAACAAGTTTAGAATTGGTTCATCACAAATCATGGGTTTCACGGTTCTACCAAAACAAGTTTTGGTTCTACCTCCATATGGATACTAGAATTAGTCACGCTAGTTACCAAAACTTGGTTGACTAGGTACTAGGATCAGTTCCCACATATATATATGGTATCTAACTTGTATTTGTTGCACATGTTCATAGGATCGGTTCCCAATAACTAAAAACGTGTTGCACATGTTCATAGGATCGGTTCCCAATAACTAAAAACTTGTTGCACCTCTTACAAGGAATTATTCCCATTTTTTGATCGGTTGCACATCTTACTAGGATCAGTCCCCCAATGTCTAGAGTTGGTCATACCAATTACAACAAATCGATCATACCATCTCAGGTGATTACTTAAGATCGTTTTCACTAATAAAAGTCATAACAATGCATAAGTCAGGCCTTGTGAATAGTTTTACCAAGAACATAAGCAAGTCATGAGCGGTTATACTAAACATACATATTGGCAATCCAAAGATTTTCAATGAATAACAATACCAATAAGCCTAGCTATTTCCCTTTCGATTCATAAAACAAGTTTATGAATTTTACTTCCTTAAAACTAATGTAAAAATTGTTTCCTAGGACGAAATCTTCACCCATACCCATACATAATCACAATAACATTCATACGATTATGTCGATGTCTTATATACAAAGTTCAAAAGATAAGCGTTATACTTCGTATTGTATTCCTTAATACTATGTATAACTAGAGTATAATCATTCACAGCTTCGCAGCTATGTTTTCAATACGCACGACGTGAAAGATACGTTAGGGAAGGAAACAGTTCAAGTCAAATATTACTAACCTCAAGTAGAAGGATGATGTCGTCGTTGTAGCTCCTTACTTCTTCACATTCTTC
Organism: Papaver somniferum; assembly: GCF_003573695.1. Lineage (NCBI taxonomy): Eukaryota > Viridiplantae > Streptophyta > Magnoliopsida > Ranunculales > Papaveraceae > Papaver > Papaver somniferum. The sequence goes on along the minus strand of NC_039367.1, from coordinate 37,565,335 downwards.
AAGTCTTTACGTAATACTTGTAATGTATCATATCCTAATACTTTCAAGCTAACCTATACGAAGTCGACTCTAGTAAATAATCAAGCGACTCTTTAAATGAGTTTTGGTTCACTAAAATATGACAACCAAACTTGACATACCAACGCTTGGTGGGTTCAACCGAGCTATGCTCTAACAGAGACAGATTTATCTACACAATAGACTTTTCTCTGTGAGACATATATGTTTATCAAGTCTTCGACTTTGGGTCGTAGCAACTCTTAGTTGTGGGTGAGATCAACTAAAGGAATCAAGTGCGTAGAGTCATGTTGGGATTCAGAGACGTAAGGAGCACAACTGTACCTTGATCAGTGTGAGATTAGTTAGGGCTCAACTAAAGTCCAGTCCGAAGTTAACTTGGAGTAGGCTAGTGTCTGTAGCGGCTTAATACAGTGTGGTTTTCAAATATAGACTAGGTCGCGGGGTTTTTCTGCATTTGCGGTTTCCTCGTTAACAAAATTTCTGGTGTCTGTGTTATTTCTTTTCCGCATTATATTTTATTATATAATAGAAATATCACAGGTTACGCGTTAAGTTCAATCAGTTCTTGAATCCAGCCTTTGGGTTTTTGATTGAATTGATTGACACTTGGATATTGGTTTGTGATACCGTCCAATCTATTTCTCTTATTCAATCGAGCTCGCAGATTCCTATTTGTTTGATTGCGGATTGAATTGAGAAATCGAGACACAAACTCTTGGATATATTTTCATTGATTGAGTCTGACTGTCGAGTTGATTCTGTTGGAATTACATTGGAGTTTTTCCATACATATTGCTAAGCGAAATATTGGGTGTGCTTCTTGGACCCCCGCTTTTTCAGTCACTTTATATAGTAATAACAAATGAATGACACTGGTCAAAATAGGCGTATTTTTTTTTTTAATTATTCTCAAACGCGTACCGTTACGGCATGGGTCAAGTTCTAGTCTAGAATACAATTTTTTTTTGCCTACTTATCCTAGATAAAGAGTGGACAAGATTTGTTTAGTGAAAAGATAAATCAACGGTCATGGTTCGTTCAGATTTAATATTAGTATAAATGTTCTATTAATTAGTGTTGTCTCATTAATTGCTCATAATGTATGGTTTATTAGTTTTTCATTTCCCTTAATTAATCTACTAAATACATATTCTATTAATAAATAATATATATATATATATAAAAAGTTATATCAATAGACATTATTAGTAATAGTGGAATAAGTAGGGGTGGTATAAGCGGTAGCGGGCGTTAGTGAGTGGTGGATGCGGTTGAGTGGTGTAGGAGGTAACATTAGTGTTGCTAGAAGAAGTAGTGGCAATTGGTGGTTTTTATGGTGGAGGATATTAGTGAGTAGTAGTGAACGATATTAGTTCCGTGTTTTTACAACATGGATACATTGTACAGTGAAAGATGTAATCGTTTGTTTTTACCACGATTGACAATGACATATACCAAATATTTCAAGCTTGATAACAGATTATATAAGAAAAAATAATCATGACCGTGGATCACCGAAATAGTACCTTGACTATCTTTAGTACCCGATCGTATAAATGTTGGCTTTTACTGTTAAAATAAAATTGATTACAATATAAAAGAGAATATAACAAGAAAAAAATATAATGGAATAAATTAATTGATGACTTGAGTTTGTTCAATCTAAAGTAGGTCGGTGTTCCAAAGTGTTGCATATTTTCTTTTCGTAGTTACTCTTATTGTTTAGTCGAGAAGAAAATATAATTGTAGATAAATTTCACTGAGTTTTTTTTCCACTTAATTTTCAATTTGCTTGCTTGAGCGTTTTAATCACTGCAATTTTTTGTTTTTGATATTGAATTATCTTTTTGCATATCTTTGTGCTATATTTTAGTATTCACTGCTCCAACATTGTTTTCTAGAAGGACAGCTAAGGTGACTCTTCCAATTGTAGCAATTTTATTGGTTCTACAGGGGATTGAAAATACCCGGTTGGATTTAGTGTGGCTCTACATGGTAACCATTTTCTTGGTCTTCTTATTACCTTAATGATTTTTTCAGGATCAACCCATCCAATTATTGTTACTGAAAAGACGAATTGTTTAACATGTTTAATCAGATTTTTTGCACAACAAATTTTTTTGTTTGAAAACTTTACTGCCTTTTAGAAAGTGTTATGTGTACCGTTCCTTATTGTTTGGTTTTATATAACCAGATGTCAGAGTTGAACTTTGATGAGATTCTTTTTTGTGAAGTTTTGAAAAACTGGAGGTCTAACAACCTCACCCAATATTTCGCTTAGCAATCTGTATGGACTAACTCCAATATACTTTCAAGAGAATCAACTAGACAGTCAGACTCAATCTTAAGAAAAAGTATATCAAAGAGTTATATCTCAATTTCTCAATTCAAACCGCAATCAAACAAATAGTAATTTGCGAGCCTAATTGAATATAAGAGAAATAACTTAAACGGTACCAAAGACAAATGTTCAAGGACAAATCAATTTCAATCAACAACCAAAAGGTTGGATTTACCAATTGATCGATTCAACGCATAACCTATGATATTTCAATTATATAACAAAATATAATGCGGAAAAGAAATAACACAGATACCAGAAGTTTTGTTAACAAGGAAACATAAAATGCATAAAAACCCTGGGACCTAGTCCAGATTTGAACACCACACTGTATTAAGTCGCTACAGACACTAGTCGACTATCAATGAACTTCAGACTAGAATGTATTTGAGCCCTAATCAATCTCACACTGATCAAGTTACAATTGCGTTCTTTACGCCTCAAGAACCACGCCGGGTTCCCTTAGCTGATCTCACCCACAACTAAAAGTTGTTACGACCCAAAGTCGAAGACTTGATAAACAAATGTGTATCACATAGAAAAGTCTATTGAATAGATAAATCTGTCTCCCATAGAAATACCTACGAGTTTATATTCCGTATTTTGATAAACCAAGGTGAACATGAACCAATTGATAAACCAGACTTATATTCCCGAAGAACAGCCTAATATTATCAATCACCTCACAATAATCTTAATCGATTAACAAAACAAGATATTGTGGAATCACAAACGATGAGATGAAGGTGTTTGTGACTACTTTTAAATCTTGCCTATCGGAGATAAAATCTCGAGCAAATCTTGAAGAAGATAGTACTCAATCATGATAGAAAACAGCAAGATCAGAACATGCAACTACAGAGAAAATAGTTGGGTCTGGCTTCACAATCCCAATGAAATCTTTAAGTCGTTAACCTACAGGGTTTCGTGAAAAACCTAAGGTTAAAGGAGAGTCGAATCTAGTCGCAACTAGTATCACACAGGAGGTGTGGGGATTAGGTTTCGCAGATGCTAGAGTTCTCCTTTATATAGATTTCAAATCATGGTTTGCAATCTAAGTTACCTTAGTAACGAAGCATTCAATATTCACCGTTAGATGAAAACCTGATTAGATTCAAGCTAATATCTTTCAACCGTTAGATCGAACTTAGCTTGTTATACACAAATGAAATGTACCTTCATTTAGGTTTTCGTAACCGTACCTAAACGTGAACACTTAGTCGGTTCAATAATAGTTAACCAATAGTTAGCCATATGAGCACTTTCATATCAACCTTATTCATCTTTACCATAACTAGTTCAAATGAGTCAAATGAAACTAGTTAGAGAGTTGTTCAATTGCTTAGATCTCATAGAAAAGTATACAAGACACAATTGAAGCAAAATCGATTTTGATTCACTCGAATCAATTCATGATCATCATAGCCACGGTTTGCAAAAAATTGCATTCGTTAATATATAAAATGTTTTAGTTCATGAACAAACCAATTTTAGAAAGTAACCTACTTAAGTATGCAAACGGGTACGCATACCTAAGTAGTCGGACCGAGTTTGGTTACACCAGTACGGGTACTCATACCAATTCACACTTCCAAACTCCAGCAGAAATTCACGTAACCCAAACTTCCTCCAGTACGCGTACGGGTACGCATACCTAAGTTCCGGACTTCCAACAACCAACCAGTATGCGTACGGGTATGCATACTTAGGTTCTCGGTTTTGGATTTTACACAAATGTGAATACACACTGTGTTTATATCCAAACATGGTTACTTGTTATAAACTCTCATTTCAATCATTGAAACTTTCTTAGAGGATGACAATAGTTGTTATCCACCAACTATTAGCATCAAAGCGATTTTTAAGTTATTGAAATAATCAATATGACTTTCGTCAAGAGTAAAGATGAACTTGGTTAAAACGAAAGCTTACCAGCACATATTTCGAGAAATAGATAATTGAGTTAAACTCAGCTCGAAATAACAAATGTGTATAATTAAAGTCTATATAGCAATATGACTTTTGTCTCAAATAGGAGATAGAATAGATAAACTTTTGAGTGATAGTCTCCACATACCTTTTGTTGATGAAATTCCACAAGTTCCCTTGAGTAGTTCTTCGTCTTCATTCGATGAACTCGTGGAGTCTAAAGCTCAACTATACTTACTATCCTAATCCGAGACTTAGCTATCAGTAGACTAGAAATCAAGACTTATAGTTTTGGCAACTAAACTTTACAAACAAGCTTGAGATAGCAACACTTACGAGTTCGACCGACCAGTGCTCTAACAATCTCCCCCTTTGTCAATTTTAGTGACAAAACTATCAATACATATGGAATACAAAATAAATAAACTTTGTAGCTTCTCATCCAAATGCTTGATCTCCTTGGTTCTTCAACATTACTCGAATTCTTCGTCACTTCCAAGTACTCCAATGATTCAAAATATGTTCAACTCCGCATCATCGTTGTTGAAGATCCGTAGCTATAACAATGAGAAAACAGTAGCTCTCAATCATTGATATACAATGTCATAGTATTATTACACAATATCAAAGTTCAATTGTATCACAACTTCGACAACAATATTATGGTGATATGTATAGCTCCCCTTAGTCAATACTTCATCTCACATGAAAACCGCTCCCCCTTACATAATGATCCGTAAATCATATGTATTTGTAGTGTGAACTACACATTAATTCTCCACCTTTTTGTCAATAAAAATTGGAAAAGGTACGAAAATTAGTGGGATCCTAATGAAATTTCCATAGAGACACTTCATGACCAAAAGAGAAGCACATATCAACTTGTTTAGATGCAATCATATATCCGAAACTAAATGCATTCATCAAGGAGTTTATAAAGATACAAGATAACCCCTAAGTCTTATACCTTGTGTGATTTTCTACGGACGAGGTCGAGAGAATACGACAACAAGATATTTACTTGACAATACTTACGGTAAAAACCGATAGACTATTAGGATCAATGTCAAGTAATTCGGTTTAACGTACATGTGGAATTTACTTTAAATTATAATAAACAAATTATAATTGCGGAATAATAAAGTAAATGACACATCAAGATTTTGTTAACGAGGAAACAACAAATGCAGAAAAATCTCGGGGACTAGTCCAGTTTTTAATACTCTAAGAATTAAGCCTCTATGCAAAATATAATACCAACTTCATATAGTTGAGACCAAGTAGACTACCCCTAGCTACTTAGTTTCCTCATTATCCCTACGCCTTCGACTTCTAGAGTCACATACGTGAATAGCTACTCCTTTGGATCGTATTCCAAATATCAAAGGAATGAATCTGTTTGGTAGTCACTTTAATCAATCTTTGGCAAAAGATATTTATCAGTTGTTGACAAAGGATCTTTCGTTTAAATTAATAAACTCCTTTGTTAAGTTAGATCAATCTAAAACTTGGTTACCGAAATAACCAATTTCTAGATTCGCAATCAATATAGAACTCAAAGAGTAACTATAAAGCGATGCCGATCTTACGCAACTAGACAATCAAGTCTATCAAGGATAAACACGATTCTAGTTGGATCCCATCCGATCAAGGTTTATGCACTAAATTCACAATATGTTGTATTTACGAAGTTCCAAAAGATAAGCGTTTATACTTCGCAATTCAATAAATTCCTTGACACTTTGATCATAATGATATGACCAAGTCTAATAACTAGAGTATTACATATATATATACATCTTCGCATGTTATGTTTTCAATATAATACGAATTGAAAGATACGTTGGGAATGGAAACAAGTCAAGTCAGTATTACTAACCTTAAATGGAAGGATGATGTCTTCGTTGCAGTCGTTACTTCTTCTCATTCTTCAGGTCTTCAGAGTAATACTTTATGTCTCAACATTCCTAGACTTCCTAGTCTAACCTAAACGAAGTTGACTCTAGTATTTAATCAAGCGACTCTAGATGAGTTTTGATACTAAAATATGACAACCAAACTTGACATACCAACGTTTGGTGGGTTCAACCGAGCTATGCTATAACAGTTACCTTTTGTTTAGGAAATCAATATGTATCGTATAGGCCTTTCCACAATTTTGAAATGATTTTTAAATTATGTCCACCTACGAAAACACAAAAAAATAAAATAATGAAAAGTAAAGCAAAAAATGGTGTATGACACAACTAGTTACCGTCAACGCCATTAAAAGCTTTCTTGATCTTTAGCACGCATCCAACACAATCCTTGCAGATATGTATTTCAGTCTGAAAACGAGGGGGTACCAAAATACACCACCACTTTTTTCTTATGCAATCTGTATGGACAAACTCAATACAACTCCGAGAGTAAAACTCAATCAAGGAAAAGTATCTAGAGTTATATCTCTTTCTCTTACTATTAGAACGTTAGTCCGTGAACCTAATCACACAGAGATTACTTGGACGGTACCAAAGACCAATTGTCCAAGAATCAATGTGGTTGTATCCAACAAACTAGGTTGGATGTATCTATTAAGATTGATCAACGTACAACCTATGATATTTCAATTATAAAGATAAACAATATAATGCGGAAAAAAAATAACACAGACACCAGAAGTTTTGTTAACGAGGAAACCCCAAATGCAGAAAAACCCCGGGACCTAGTCCAGATTGAACACCGAATTGTATTAAGACGCTGTAGACACTAGCCTACAACCAATTAACTTCGTACTGGAATGTAGTTGAGCCATAAAAGGTATCCCGTTGATTAAGGTACAATCACACTCCTTACGCTTCTTGAATCCCAACAGTACTCCGCGCAATTGATTCCCTTAGATGACGTCACACCAACTAAGAGTTGCTTCAACTCAATTGAAGACTTTGAACCAAATCTGCCTCCCACAGATTAAGCCTATATTTTGATTTTATTTTACAATCAAATAACTTGATCAAAGGTATGGAAATCGATAGCAATGGAGAAAGTTTAGCTAACCTCAAAATTCGGACTTATGCAACCCGAAGTGCAACCTAGATTATTATTCACCTCACAAGTATAAAACCTGTGGAATGAACAAAGTTTGAGACGAAGAGAACTTTAATGATTTCTATCTATCTTGATCGATGGAGCAAGCTCAACAAACAATCAAGATCAGGATAATCGAGTTATTAAGGAAAAATAACTGGACCTGGCTTCACGGATCCCTATGAAGACTTTATAGTCGCTAAACCCTAAAAGGGTTTCTGGAGAGGACGACTCTAGATACAACTAGGACATAGCGAAAAGTAGTGTCTGGATTCAAAGATCCCAATTGCTTGGAGTTTCCCTTTTATAGATATTCGAAGCATATGTTGCTTTAGGTTTACGCTAAGATAGCTTTGTAACCAAGCAAACAATATCCACCGTTAGATGAATCTTTGAATCTGATTTACACAAGCAAGATATACACTCTGGTTAGGGGAAACCGTAACCGAACCATGTACAAAGACTATGTTCAACATGGTTAGCCGAAACTAGCCGGTTTGAACTTAAAAGCTTAATCTTCATCTTCATGAATACAAAAGACATTAACCATGAGTCACAAACATGTGATCAATAGTCTAGTGTTTTTAGAGATTTAATCAAATGCTAATTATCTCATATAAATAATTTAAAGACACTTGAAAATATAATCGACATGGTTAGTAGGTGTACAAGGTACAAATATCATTGCCATTATTGAGTCGGTTCAGTCAGAGTACACATACCGGTTTGTAAAATTTAAACCAAACCAAAGTTCCGGAATTCATAGAACGTTTTAGGTTTGCGTACCGGTTTGGAAACCTTGGGACAGTCACCGGTTCCGGAGTTCACATAACTAAATTGGTTTACGTAACGGTTTGGAAACGCTGCCGAGTTCAGGAACACAAAACTGTTTAAGTTTGCGTATCGGTTTGGAAATAAACCTGGTTCCGTAACCACGGTTCAATAACGGTTTACATACAAGTATGCCTATCGATCCAGTTCACCAGTCACACATATTCTCATATGATATACATAAGAATATGTGTACCACGTATTTGTAAGTCGATATATAGCTACTCCGCTACGTGTACAAGTACATGTAATACGGGTGTTGGTGGTGGTTTTTAGCTTAGGGAGAAAACCGTAAAAGTATGTCTACCTGATCCGGCATCAGAAGTAGTAGACCTTGATATGTCTATATTACGCAAGGAATTTGAAGGATATGTCAAAATCTGATGAGTGCCTATGCCGCTCTTCATATTGTATTAAAACTCAAGCTTCTAGATGAATTGTTCACTAGTATAGAGCCTAATGAGTATTTAATCTCCCGCCTGCATTATTCATTAATGTATGGCTTATTGAGTATTTTTCCTATGCTATGTTCCCCGGCTGAACCCTTAATATTGGTATGACATGACAATAAGTGTTCACTCGCAGCTGAGTAGCATGAATTTCCCAAAGTATCAAGATTAAGGTCTGCATGAAAGTACTCAGTCAGAAGCGTTAAACTTCTATCTGAGAATAAAGGTTAAAGAATTTATGTGTCAACACATAGAATTTATCAAATTTATTCAATTTTTTGATAGCTCACAAGATTCAATTTTTAGCCTAATTAATTTGCAAAAATTAGGTTTTGTGCGCCCTGCGCAATATCTCGAACCCTATTGTTCGAGACCAAACCTAGGTAAGCTAGGAAATTAATCCGCCATAGACTAGTAGGAGCAAAATCCTACCTAAAATCAGAAAACAAGAAATAAAAGAGGAGTTTCGGCAAATAGGAGAAGCAACAAGAGGAGGCATGGCCGCGCCACATGGCCGGCCAATTCTCCCTAGCAGGCGCCACACGTAGCCGGATGGGCACGCTCCATGTTGCCCTTGCCAACCCCCCCCCTTTTCCCCATCGACCAATCAGGTCGCTCTAAATGCGCCACGCGCACTTGGAATGTGGCCGGGCCCATGCGCCAGCCCCCTTTCCCATCGACCAATCAGGTCGCTCTAAATGCGCCACACACACTTGAAATGTTGCCAGGCTCATGATGCTTGCCGTCCCTATTTCCTATCGACCAATCAAATCGCTTTAAACCCGCCACACACATTAAATAAAGGCAAACTGCGCCAACACCTAGTGAAAAAGCGGGGGTCTAACAACACCACCCAATATTTTGATTAGCAATCTGTATGGACTAACTCCGAAACACTTACTAGAGAATCAACTAGACAGTCAGACTCAATCTAGATAAAAGTATCTCAAGGAGTTAATATCTCTCTCTTGTTTTGATTCACTCAAGCTAATAGAAATCAACGAGTCTATTATCAAACACAAGGAATAACTTGGACGGTACCAAAGACCAATGTCCAAGGATCAATCAATATCAATCAACAACCAAAGGTCGGATTTCCAATTGATTGATTCAAACGCACAACCTGTATTATTTCAATTATATAACCAAATATAATGCGGAAATAGAAATAACACAGACACCAGAATTTTGTTAACGAGGAAACCGCAAATGCAGAAAAACCCCGGGACCTAGTACAGATCGAATACACACTGTATTAAGCCGCTACAGACACTAGCCTACTCCAAGCTAACTTCAGACTGAACTATAGTTGAACCCCAATCAGTCTCACACTGATCCAAGGTACAGTTGTACTCCCTACGCCTCTGATCCCAGCATGATACTGTGCACTTGATTCCCTTAGCTGATCTCACCCACAACTAAGAGTTGCTACGACCCAAAATCACAGACTTTAACAATAAACAAATCTGTCTCACACAGGCAAGTCTATCAAAGGATCAATCTGTCTCCCACAAAAAAAACCCTAAATTTTTTTGTTTTGTCTTTTGATAATAATCAAGGTGAACAGGAACCAATTGATAATCCGGTCTTATATTCCCGAAGAACAGCCTAGATTAATCAATCACCTCACAATAATCTTAATCGTATCGTAGCGAAACAAGATGTCGTGGAATCACAAACGATGAGACGAAGGTGTTTGTGATTACTTTTTATATCTTGCCTATCGGAGAACTCTCACGATCTCAATCCAATCAATATGATTGTACTCGTACGATAGAAGATGCAAGATCAGATCACACAACTACAATAAAAGTAGTATCGGTATGGCTTCACAATCCCAATGAAGTCTTTAAGTCGTTAACCTGGTTTTAGAAGAAGAAAACCAAAGGTTAAAGGAGAAACGACTCTAGCAGAGAAACTTGTATCACACGGACGTGTGGGGATTAGTTTTCTTAATGCTAAATGTCTCCTTTATATAGTCTTCAAATCAGGGTTTTGCCTTAGTTACAAAGCAATCAATATTCACTGTTAGATGAAAACCTGATTTAGATTCAAACTAATATTTCTCAACCGTTAGATCGAAAACTTAGCTTGTCATACACAAATGACTGTACGCTTCTAGGTTTGTTAACCGCACCCAAACGTGTACATTGTTGGTTCAACAATAGTCTACCCAAAGAGGTTAACCATATGAGCGTTTTATACCAACCATGTTCTTCTTCACCATAACTAGTTCAATTGACTCAAATGAACTAGTTAAGAGAGTTGTTCAATTGCAAGGAAATCTTATGTAATTGTTGTGATGATTAAGATGCACACAAAACACTTGCAAGTATACAAGGTCAAGATTTATAATATAGTGATGAGTAGGGGTTTGTCCACAGGGAGAGGAGCATATAAGAAGTTTTCCTAGGCTAACAATGGTGACAATGCACTATGGCAGAGAGCAAAGCAGGGCAAATCAGCAAAGAACCAAGCTAAGTAATGAAAAACAGACTAGAACCACAGCAGGGAAAGATAAGCAAAGAACCAAGGCTTGGAAGGTAAAGCAGCAAAGAAACAGCCAAGAAAAGCAGCAAATAACCAAGGCTTGGCAGCCAAGGGCAGGGTGAGGATTATGCACTGACTTCAGTGCACAAAAGCTACAAGGTGCAAGAAAATAAAAAGCAAGAAAAGTAACTGAAATACAAGCACACAGGACTGAAAAATAAAAGTTACAGAGAGGGAATTGGTGGGTAAGCCAAGGCTTATGATCCACCTTGTGTCCTAATCAAGTGACATGTTTCTAGGTTATGTTCATTCCTAAGCATACAACTAGAAATGGAAGAACACCAACTTGCTCACTAGTCTACCCCTAGCATTGGCTGTCTTTTGACAGTACAGCCAATCACAGGCTCTATGAGCATTGGCATCTCACATTTGCACAATCAAAACATACAAGGAAGGACTATCCTAGCTCATTTACACTTGACAGTGCACAAGGCTTCACTGAGCCTTGGCCTGAAGCTGATTAGCTCATGCTAACCATGTATAAAACATTCATATTCATCATATGATATAAATTAAACACAAATTGCAACATATCAGATAACTACAAACAGAAGCAATTTTCAACTGTCACTGATAAGCAACTAAAATTTGAAGTTCATAAAAATTGTAGCAAATTCTCTACTGGCTAGTCCAGAGAGGTATACAGTGTCTTTCACACACTCCCCACAACACCAATTTATACCCAATTACCCATTTAGGGTTTTCCCCAATTTTCCCCAAAGTCAGTAGAACTAGGGTTTGGTGAAATTGATTTACCTACTGTTGATGAGATACTCGCTCCATCTCGTCGACCCAATATTCTCCTGCTTCTTCTCGTTCCTCTCGAGCTCCAATTGATGCTTTAATCATCATATATATCCCCAATTTCTCACCTAGGGTTTCAGGCAGAGAGATGAGAAATTGAGGTTGTAAATGATGATTAAAGAGATGGTACGTGATGGGTTTAGGTAGAATAGAGTTGGGGAGAAATTAGTGGAGTGATTTGGGGTGAGGTGGTGGTGATGGAGACGGACATGGTGGTGGTACGGGGCATGGCGGTTCTGCAGAGGGGGTGATGGAGGAGATGGTTCGAAGGAGAAAGGGAAGGGTGCGTTTGTTTGAGGTGTAGGTGCTCGGTCGCTAGGGTGTGAGGCGAGTGTATCGAGTGTGATGATCTGCGACGCTGAGCCGTGGGATAGGGAGATGAAAGATCAATCGGACGGTGAGATGAAGTGAAGCTTGTAGCGACCGCTGGATTTTTTTATACAACGAAGTTAACGGCTCTAGATGGGGTTAGGTGTTGTAGTGTAAGGCGGAGATATCAAACGTTGATGAACAGCAAGGGATCGACCGTTGGATTCAACTACCATCTAATCTGAAGGCTTGGAATTTCAGCGCTGTGGTGCTTGGCAGAGACTTCAGATTTTGATGCTCTATGAAGGAGCGACCATCGGATGCTTCTGGGAACTGATCTGACGGCTGAGAACGGAGGCGCTTTTGTGTGTAGAAAATGAGGTTGTGCGCACCATTCTTCGCGGCTTCCTTGCGTAATTTCTCCCGGCTTTTCACTACTTTTCTGCTCTTTTCGCTCCGCGACTCATCCGAACTTTATTTATTACCTAAAAATGCAAAATTAATTAATAAAAATATTTATTCTTGAAAACAATGAAAATACAGAATATGGGATAAAATGTAGAATTAATGCACAAAAGGTGAGTTAAAATGCCAACAAAAAGGGATAAATATATACAATATTTGGCACTCATCAGTAATCACACAAGACACAATTGAAGCAAATATGATTTGATTCACTCGAATCGGTTCATGAATTTTCATAGCCACGGTTTGCAGATGCATTCCTTAGTCTTTTAAGATTAAGTTCAGAAATCGTCTTTAGATATATAACCTTCTCAAGTTCGCATACTAGGTTCGCGGACTTAAGACACTGGATAGAGTTTACAAACTCCAGCAAAAATTCTCGGGTTCGCGGACTACGCCGGTTGGCGAACTGGGATCGCGGACTTGGTTCACGCAAGTAGTTTGTCAACTCCAGCAGAAATTCTCGGGTTTGAGAACTTCGGCAGTTCGCGGACTTGGCACTTGCCATACTTCCGGTTCTCTTGATCAACAAAGTTCGAAAACTTCGGTTCAAGGAATCCAATGGTTATGTAATCTAAACTCTCATTCCAATCATTGAAAAATTCTTAGAGGACGTTATATAGTTGTTACACTATTTCTCGTCAAAGCAATTTTCAAAGTGATTGAAACATTCATGACTTTCGTCACTAGGTAAAGATAAACTTGGTCGAAGCGAAAAGCTTACCAACACATATTTAGAGATATAGATAGGCGAGATATTCTCTGCTCGAAATACTAAATGTGTATGATCTAGTCTCTATATATAACATACGACTTTTGTCCAAAGAGTAGGAGATAGAATAGATATACTTTTGAGTGACAGATAAGTTCAAGTCTCCACATACCTTTTTGTCGAGAAGTTCCACCGGTTCCTTGAGTAGATCTTCTACTTGTATGATGAATCACCATGAAGTCCTTGATCTCAAGTAAACTTACTATCATAGTCCGAGACGTAGCTGTAAGAGACTAGAAATCAAGACTTATAGTTTTGATCACTAACATTGACAAACATGCTTGAGATAGCAACACATGCGAGTTTGACCGAGAAGTGCTCTAACAATATCCCCCTTTGTCAATTTTAGTGACAAAACTATCAATACATATTGAATACAAAAAAGATAATGAAACTTTAGTAGCTCCTATTCCACATGTTTAATCTTCAACATTCCTCGAAATCTTCGTCACTTCCAAGTACTCCAATGATCCCAAAGGTTGTAAGCTTAGCATCATCGCTGTTGAAGATCCGTAGCTATAACAATGAGAAAGCATCAGTCTCGATCATTGTTATACAATGTCATATTATTATTACATAGTGTCAAAGTCCAATTGTATCACAACTTCAACAATAATACTATGCTGATATGTATCACTCCCCCTTAGTCAATACTACATCTCACATGAAAACCACTCCCCCTTACACAATGATCCAAAAACCATATGTATTTGTGGTGTGAACTACATATTAATTCTCCCCCTTTTTGTCAATAAAATTGGCAAAGGTACAAAAACGGGATCATAATGAAATTTTCGTAAGAGACATTTCATGACTGAGAGAAAGAAACACACATCATCTTATTTAGATGCAATCATATAGCCGAAGCTAACAACATTCATCAAGGAGTTTAAAGATACAAGATAACCCCTCTAAAATTCCACAGCCGCACACCCCTCAAGATATGACCATTAAGCACAAGTTCAAAAGAACTCTCCCCCATTTGATGTCATTCCCAAGGGAACAACAACGAGCAACCATAATTTCAAGAGAAAAGAAAGATTTTGACACTAACAAGACAGAAAATAACCCTATAGGAACTGAACTGAAGTAACCTACTGGAGTTTCAAACTCAATTTCCCAAAAGATAGAGATAAGCACAGGGGAAAGAGTTATAGAAACGCTTAATGAACCAAAACAACACCAATAGACTGCCGCAAGTGTTGGAATGTAGCAGTGTCTAATGGTTGGATAAGAATATCAGCCAATTGTTGTTCGGAAGGCACAAATTCCATACTTATGATACCGTTTTCATAAAGATCACGAATAAAATGGTACCTTATGTCAATGTTCTTTGTTCTTGAGTGCTCAACGGGATTCTCAGTGATTCGAATCGCACTAGAGTTACCATAGAAGATCTTCATTATTCCAGTATCAACTCCATAATCAGCTAGCATTTGTTTCATCCATAGGAGTTGAGCACAACATGAACCAGCAACAATATATTCTGCTTCACATGTAGACAGGGATTGAGAATTTTGTTTTTTTCTATGCCAAGCAACAAGATTTAGTCCTACGTAGTAGAAGCCCCCTGATGTACTTTTTCTGTCCTCGACACATCCTGCCCAATCAGCATCTGAATATGCAGATAAATCAGTGTTAGTATCAAAAGTGTAAGATAATCCATACCCGACAGTGTGATTAATATATCGAATGATCCTTTTTGCAGCTGCAAGATGAGATTCCTTTAGATTTGCCTGAAACCTGGCACAACAACCAACACTAAAAGAAATATCAGGTCTAGTAGGTGTAAGATACAAAAGGCTACCAATAATAGATCGATAAAACTTTTGATCCACTTTTGCTCCTTTCTCATCTCTATGTAGTTTACCAGTGGTGGGTATAGGTGTTAATTTTGGAGAACACTTATCCAGGGCGAATCTTGTCACAAGATCATGAGCATACTTCTCTTGGGATAAGTAAATTCCATCCTTATGTTGTTGAATTTCTAATCCTAAGAAGAATTTTAATTCACCAACATTGCTCATTTCAAATTCCTTAGCAAGAGAGACTTGGAAGTCCTTTGCAAACATTTCAGAAGTTGATCCATAAATGATATCATCTACATAGATTTGAGAAATAACAACATCTTTCCCACTCCATTTGGTAAACAGTGTTTTTCAGCTCCGCCTCTTGAAAAACCTTTTCTAATGAGAGAAGTAGTAAGTTTTTCAAACCAGGCTCTAGGTGCTTTTTTCAACCCATACAGTGCCTTTTTGAGCTTTAGCACATGATCTGGGAAATCAGGGTTTTCAAACCCCTTTAGTTGAGCAACATAGACTTCTTCCTCTAAGATTCTGTTAAGGAACGCGGATTTTATATCCATTTGAAACAACTTAACCTTAAGAAAACAAGCATGGGCTAAGAAGAGACGAATGGACTCAAGGCGTGCCACAGGAGCAAAGGTCTCGTCAAATTCAATCCCTTCAATCTATGAAATCCTTGAGCGACAAGTCTAGCTTTGTTTCTGACAATCGTGCTAAATTCGTCAGACTTATTCTTGAATATCCATTTGGTACCAACAATATTGATATTGGAGGGACAAGGTACAAGTTCCCACACATCCTGCCTTTGAAATTGATTTAACTCTTCATGCATAGCATTCACCCAAAAGGGATCGTTCAGAGCTTCATAAATATTTCTTGGTTCTACTTGCGAAAGATAACAACCAAAATTGCAAATATTTTGAAGTTGTCCTCTAGTTTTAGCTGTAGAATCTCTTCCTCCAATAATACTATTTGGATCATGATTCCTTTGAACCCAGAGATGTCGTTGAGGGACACGTTCTTGTTCATCAGGGCTGCCTTGATCAGTGCTCTTCTCCTCGTCACTAGAAATGTCAGGATCAGTAACAGCTGGGATAACTTCAACTGATTCTGGAATTTATTTGACTTTCTCAATTGTCTCGGTTGTAGGCAATTCAGCAGGAGGATTATCCTGACGAAAGTTACTAATGTCGTCGATGATAACATTAGCAGATTCCATCATGACTTGAGTTCTGAGATTAAATACTCGAAAACCACGACCATCAGAAGCATAGCCAAGAAAGATACTTTCATCACTTTTGGTGTCGAATTTCCCTTTCTGTTCTCGATCTTTAAGAATATAGCACTTACTTCTAAACACCCTGATATAGTGTAGGTTGGGTTTCCTTCTATACCACAACTCATAAGGAGTGTTAAGGGTTCTAGACCGTAAATACACACGGTTGATCAAATAGCATGCTGTGAAAACAGCTTCTCCCCAAAATCTTAAAGGTAAGTTTTTGTTATGGAGCATTACCCTAGCCATTTCCTGAATATTTCTATTCTTTCTTTCAGCAACTCCATTATCTTGAGGAGTGATAGGTGGTGAGTATTGTTGAATGATCCCCAGTTCGTCACAGAATTCAAATACCTTTGTGTCTTTGAATTCCGTACCACGATCGCTTCTAATTTTCTTTAGTTTGCGACCTTGTTCGTTCTGGATCCTTTTAACAATAATATTGAATTCACCAAGAGTTTCTTATGAGATAAAAATGCAACCCAAGTGAATTTGGTGTAATCATCTACCATAACTAAAGCATACTTCTTACCAGCAACAGTGGGTTGTTGAATTAGTCCTAAGAAATCCATATGAATTAAATCAAGTGGATCTTTAGTGAGAACATCGCGAGATGATTTATGGTGAACTTTCGTTTGCTTATCCTTTTGACAGGCACCACATACACCTTCAATCTTTGCATTGATTTTGGGAATGCCTCTAACAAGTTCTTTTTTAATGATCTTAGTTAGAAGGCGATAATTGATGTGACCAAAATGCTCATGCCAAATATGTGTAGATTCCACCTTAATCAAATTGCAATGATTGCTAAACTGAGTATCAAGTAGATAACATTTGTTTTTACCACGAGTTCCTTGGAAAATTACTTTCCCAGTTTTGTCAACAATGTCACATCCATTTGCATTGAAGACAACTCGATGGCCTTTGTCACAAATTTGAGAAGATTAGCAGTCATACCTTTTACGTACACTGCATCATGGATTTCTGAAACACAGGGTAGTTTGATCGTTCCCTTCTTGCTGATGTAGCAGCAACTCCCATCTCCAAACATTACAGGACCTTCTTCATAGTCAATAGACGAAACGAACCATGTGAGATCACCTGTCATGTGTCTACTACATCCACTATCAAGAAACCATTGAAAAGGATACATAGATCTTAAAGCAAAGGCACCCATACTATTAGTACTTCTCTGTTTAGAGTTTCCTGATAGTTTTGTATGTCCTTTCGGAGTATCAACATGTTGTTTAGTTTTCTTACAAAGATTACATGCAACATTCAGACTCTTTTGGAATGATATACAAACTTGTTGAAAACGATTGGAAGAATCACAACAACAATACGGGCCACTGCTTTGAATTTTGTCTGAGTGGTTCCTAGTCATATCAGTTTTTTCATCAAACGGTCGTTGATTACCATCTGATTTACAACTATTCTTCAAAGAGGAACAATTTGAGTTACTCAGATTTACCAAGGGACAATTACCGGATATCAAATACTTAAGAATTGCAATTTCTGCAACAAGACCAGAGTTGATCCGAATTTGTTCATCCAACCCATTTTGAAGAGTAACCAGTTTATCAGACCTTTTTCTACGGTTGTTTTTAAAACCTGGTGAAGCGTCAATTGAGACTTTATGGTCCATATAGTCAGATCGCTACAAACACAGACTTTTGAGGTCTTAAACGTGTTTTCCTGCTCTGATACCAATTGAAAAAGCGGGGGTCTAACAACACCACCCAATATTTCGATTAGAAATATGTATGGACTAACTCCGAAACACTTACTAGAGATTTAACTAGACAGACAGACTCAATCTAGATAAAAGTATCTCAAGGATTTAATATTTATATCTTGTTTTGATTCACTCAAGCTAATAGAAATCAGCGAGTCTATAATCAAATACAAGGAATAACTTGGACGGTACCAAATACCAATGTCCAAGTATCAATCAATATCAATCAACAACCAAAGGTCGGATTTCCAATTGATTGATTCAAACGCACAACCTGTATTATTTCAATTATATAATCAAATATAATGCGGAAATAGAAATAACACAGACACAAGAATTTTGTTAACGAGGAAATCGCAAATGCAGAAAAACCCCGGGACCTAGTCCAGATTGAATACACACTGTATTAAGCCGCTACAGACACTAGCCTACTCCAAGCTAACTTCGCACTGGACTGTAGTTGAACCCCAATCAGTCTCCCACTGATCCAAGGTACAGTTGTACTTTGTACGCCTCTGATCCCAGCAGGATACCGCGCACTTGATTCCCTTAGCTGATCTCACCCACAACTAAGAGTTGCTACGACCCAAAATCGCAGGCTTTAACAATAAAAATCTGTCTCACACAGACAAGTCTATCAAATGATCAATCTGTCTCCCACAGAAAAACCCTAAAAGTTTTTGTTCCGTATTTTGATAATAATCAAGGTGAACATGAACCAATTGATAATCCGGTCTTATATTCCCGAATAATATCCTAGATTAATCAATCACCTCACAATAATCTTAATCGTATGGTAGCGAAACAAGATGTCGTGGAATCACAAACGATGAGACGAAGGTGTTTGTGATTAATTTTTATATCTTGCCTATCGGATAACTCTCACGATCTCAAGACAATCAATATGATTGTACTCGTACGATAGAAGATGCAAGATCTGGTCACACAACTACAATAAAAATAGTGTCGGTATGGCTTCACAATCCCAATGAAGTCTTGAAATCGTTAACCTAGTTTTAGAAGAAGAAAACCAAAGGTTAAAGGAGAAACGACTCTAGCACAGAAACTAGTATCACACGGACGTGTGGGTATTAGTTTTCTCAATGCTAAATGTCTCCTTTATATAGTCTTCAAATCAGGGTTTTTCCTTAGTTGCAAAGCAATCAATATTCACCGTTAGATGAAAACCTGATTTAGATTCAAGCTAATATTTCTCAACCGTTAGATCGAAAACTTAGTTTGTCATACACAAATGACTGTACGCTTCTAGGTTTGTTAACCGCACCCAAACATGTACATTTTTGGTTCAACAATAGTCTACCCAAAGAGGTTAACCATATGAGCGTTTCATACCAACCATGTTCTTCTTCACAATAACTAGTTCAACTGACTCAAATGAACTAGTTAAGAGAGTTATTCAATTGCAAGGAAATCTTATGTAACTACACAAGACACAATTGAAGCAAAGATGATTTGATTCACTCGAATCGGTTCATGAACTCTAATAGCCACGGTTTGCAAATGCATTCCTTAGTCTTTTAAGATTCAGTTCAGAAATCATCTTTAGATATATAACCTTATCAAGTTCGCATACTAGGTTCGCGTACTTAAGACACCGGATAGAGTTTACAAACTCCAGCAGAAATTCTCGGGTTCGAGAACTACGCCGGTTCACGAACTAAGTTATTGGACTTGGTTCACGCAAGTAGTTTGTCAACTCCAGCAGAAATTCTCGGGTTTGAGAACTTCGGCAGTTCATGGACTGAGTTCGCGGATTTGGCACTTGCCATACTTCCGGTTCTCTTGATCAACAAAGTCCGAAAACTTCGGTTTAAGGAATCCAATGGTTATGTAATATAAACTCTCATTCCAATCATTGAAACATTCTTAGAGGACGTTATATAGTTGTTACACTATTTCTCGTCAAAGCAATTTTCAAAATGATTGAAACATTCATGACTTTCGTCACTAGGTAAGGATAAACTTGGTCGAAGCGAAAAGCTTAACAACACATATTTCGAGATATATATAGGCGAGATATTCTCGGCTCGAAATACCATATGTGTATGATCTAGTCTATATATATAGCATACAACTTTTGTCTCAAAGAGTAGGAGATAGAATAGATAGAATTTTGAGTGACAGATAAGTTCAAGTCTCCACATACCTTTTTGTCGAGAAGTTCCACCGGTTCCTTGAGTAGATCTTCTACTTGTATGATGAATCGCCATGAAGTCCTTGAGCTCAACTACACTTACTTTCCTATCCCGAGACTTAGCTATAAGAGACTAGAAATCAAGACTTATAGTTTTGATCACTAACATTGACAAACATGCTTGAGATAGCAACGCATGCGAGTTTGACCGAGCAGTGCTATAACACCTAGTGGACGTCGCGTCAATGTGGCCGCCATGCCAATTAGATAATCAACCCGCCAAATCACACCGGCATGCTAATTGGCAGGCCATGCTATTTCGCGACAACAATATGCCAACGTGCCATAACAGCGCAGCCGCGTGCTATCTCACTTTTCGTTCGTTGCCAACGCCATAATAAACTCTAACCAGGGTATTCTGATCAGAATAGAACTGTTTTTTTAATGGCATTGGTCGAATCAAGAGGAAACCCTAATTCCTAGTCATGGTCTGACTATGCCACTTCGGGACTACAACATGCCATAAGCCATGTGGGACCCAGAAGAACCTAAAGAATAGCGCTCGCGCCATATTATGGTTACCCATGATCGTCCCCGCATTATGGCCTTGCCATAATTTCTTTATTCAACGTGGTCACGGTAGTATATGCCAAGATATAGTGGTCGCATCCACGCCAGGAAGGCGCTACTCCGCCACTGGAAGGCGCCAATTATGCCACTATGACACTGGCAGACGCCACTCCGCCACTCCAATTATGCCACTACACCACTGGCAGGCGCCAATTATGCCACTATGCCACTGCCTGGCGCCAACGAGATGTGGCCATAATCAACAGCCACCCCATCCATAAATTGCAATCTCGGCCGTCCAACTTCGCCAGCCGAATTGACCGGCCTAGATTAAATCTTAGGAGACCAACCAAGAATAACTTAATAGCGTCACACGCTATTTCTTGCGGCAAGTCTCATGACTTAGCTTGCTGCACATGATTACCCACCGCTTAGCCTGCGCGCGATTGGTCAGAATAACTAGGTCTTGCAGATAAGTCCCACTCAGCAATCTGTTACATATTTTCCACGAAAATTCTCGAGACATCAAACATGTCACAAATTGGGGGATGTTCATCAGGATATTGGTCTGGCGGTTTACAGCGTGCGACGTGCAACGCGCCCATTACGAGAAAGTGTCTGGAACGGGCGGACGATTAATGAGCAGTAAGTGAGTAGTGTGTGTAAAGCTGACCAGTCTTCCATCGTGATGGAAACATGATGGTCACCACTTTTTACACGACTCCACTTCTTCACTACTTAACTGTCTCTACTTCCTACGAGATCAGGTGTGCTCAATCATGATTTGTATAAATAGGTTTTCGACCTATTTCGACAAGGGACAAGTGTTATCAACACAAGTATCTAGAAAAACACCAAGAACTGATAGCTTACATTCCGCAAGCCAGTTCCATATTCTGATACAAGTCATAAAATAACCCCATCTTCAGAGTTAACTATTCTGATCTCAACACCTTCTTCGCTTCCCTCCCTAAGATCAACCCTTCTCCTTCATTTTGTGACCGAAGCAAGACTGGAATGACCATTTCTTGGTTTAGGCCAGGATTGTACAGATTGATCTCTCGAATATAAAAGTACTCCCGTGCAGTGCATTTGTTTAGGGTTTAGATTCGTTTCTCAGCGGCACACCCAGATTTACCAAAACCAGCAGAATCAGTTTTTACCCCTAAACAACTAGCGACCACAGTGGGAGATTAATCTCTCGGTTGCGAATCCGATTTCTCAATTTTTATTCCAATCTTCCCAAACTCAAGATGGTGGATCTTAGGTATAAATTCAATCATTAACCATAATTCACTTCAATCACCAATACCAACTTTCCGCTTCATGCGTTACCCCGGCCATCCGAAACACTTCCAAAGCCGCCAATGCTCGAAATCCAATCACCATGGAAGGTATGGCAAAAATATTAGAAGATTTTGTCGCAAATCAAGCTGATATTGTCAAGTTGCAAAATGAGACGTTTTGTCTCTTAAAGAGTATGAAAAACTGGCTGTAGCAAGAGCCAGCAAACATTCGCTCGGAGAACGCCACCAATTTCAGAGATGACACAAAAAATATTGAATCCTTTTCTGAGGTCCGTGCCTCCTCCAACGACGATGCAGATAAAGTATGTGGCCATATCGAACGAGAGAAAAAGTGAATGGCCAACACAAATGTACCATCCGCAAGCGCAGTCAACACATTTCATGGCGTTACATCCTCTAGCACCAACACCAGCAGCACCGGAAGCATCCACTCTGGCGTGACACCTCCTATTACCAGAGCCAGAGCCGCTACTCCTAATTTTTTTTCGAGCATGACGCCTCCAATCATCACCAGGGCTGCTACCACTTCTTCGTCAGGATGAAAGACTGGAGGAGACAGAGGAAACCAACCTCTCATTGCCATTATCGATTTAATGGAGATACAGGAAGTTCTTTCCAAAACTCAGACAGACACGGCCACAACGCAGAAGGATCGAAACAACGAACATCCGAATGATTATGTCAAGATATTCAGAATCCAGGCGTGACTAAACATCAATTGGTGGAGTTGTGTATTGATGCTTTCCGGGGACTCTATTCACAAAATCGTGTAATCTATGATGGAGCATGTATGTGAGATTCTCTATTTCTCCAAGGCGCAGTGTCGAGATATATTTTCAGCCCTCAACGTTGTTGTGTCGGTAAGGCGATTGTTTTCAATTGGAGAAGCTACCCCGAAATCCCAGTCTCTCTTGGAAGGTGCGGCTGGTAAATGTAAATGGGGACTCCTAACCACTACTCACCTGAAAGGTGTCGAGTTTGAAAGTACGCTGATTGACGCGGCCTCCGACTTCAACATTGTAACCTTCAAGACTCTGAGAGTTGCAAGGGAAAATCAAACAGAAGAAGCGTATTCTTTCCCATGAGGAGAAAACACGACTTGCCAACCAACACTATTTGTGTGCCATCTTCCCATAAGTCATATCGTATCAACTCGTTTTTCGAAGTCAAGGGTTAATGGCTCCCTCACTGGATTTCTCTCCAGAAGCCGCTTCAACGTTCGCTCTAGGAGCCGCTTCAACGTTCGCTGCATGAGCTGCTTCAACGTTTCGCTGCAGGAGCCGCTTCAACGTTCACTCCAGAAGCCGCTTCAACGTTCGCTCGCTTTAACGTTCGCTCGCTTCAACATTCGCTCCAGAAGATGCTTAAACGTTCCCTCTACTAGCCGCTTCAACGTTCTCTCAAGAATCCGGTCCGCTTCAATGTTTCGATCCAGAAGTCGCTTCAACGTTTGATCCAGAATCCGCTTCAACGTCCGCTCCAGCAGCCGTCGCTTCAAAATTCGCTCCAGGATACGTTGCTTCAACGTTCGCTCCAAGAGCCGCTTCAACGTTTCAATCCAGAAGTCGTCGCTTCAACGTTCTCTCCAGAAGCCGCTTCAACGTTCTCTCCAGAAGCCGCTTCAACGTTCTCTCAAGAAGCCGCTCCGCTTCAATGTTTCGCTGCAGAAGTCGTTTCAACGTTCTCTCCAGAAGCCGCATCAACATTCGCTCCAAAATACGCCGCTTCAACGTTCGCTCCAGGAGACGCCGCTTCAACGTTCGCTGCATGATTCAACGTTTCGCTCCAGAATACGCTTCAGTGTTCGCTCCAGAATCCGCTTCAACTTTCTCTCCAGAAGCCGCCACAACGTTCTCTCCAGAAGCCGCTCCGCTTCAACGTTTGCTCCAGGAGCCGCCGCTTCAACGTTTGCTGCATGAGCCGCTTCGACGTTCGCTCCAGGTGCCGCTTCGACGTTCGCTCCAGGAGCCTCTTCGACGTTTGCTCCAGGAGCCGCTTCAACATTCCTCTCCAGGAGCCGCTTCAACGTTCGTTCTAGAAGCCGCTTCAACGTTTCGCTCAAGAAGCCCTCGCTTCAACGTTCTCTCCAGAATCCGCTTCAACGCTCTCTCTAGAAGCCACTTCGCTTCAATTTTCTCTTCAGAATCCGCTTCAATGTTCCTCCAAAATCCTCTTCAATGTCCTCTCCAGAAGCCGAAGCCGCTTCAACGCCTCAGCAAGACATACAGACCAACCGCATCAGGTCTGCCACACCACCTACTCAGAACTCAGCACTACCTACCCAAGGCCTGCACGAAGCTGCGCATCAACAAACGCATCACTAACAAAGTCAGATTCAGTGTTTATTTCCAATTTCCTATGGAAGGGGTGCATGGGCTGCCAGAAGTTTGGATACAATACAAGTTTATCAAGTGCGACTCCCGCCCATTTGAAAAAGTGTGGGTCTAACAACACCACCCAATATTTCTCTTAGCAATCTGTATGGACTAACTCCGAAATACTTTGCTAGAGAATCAACTAGACAGTCAGACTCAATCTAGATAAAAGTATCTCAAGGAGTTAATATCTCTCTCTTGATTTTATTTTTACTCAAGCTAAAAACAATAGCGAGTCTTTATCAAATACAAGGAATACTTGGACGGTACCAAAGACCAATATCCAAGGATCAATCAACAACCATAGGTTGGATTTCCAATTGATGATCACGAACGCACAACCTGTATTATTTCAATTATATAAGGGAATCAATTGATGATCACGAACTCACTCCGCGAACCCAGTCCTTTGATAGACTTTTCTGTGTGCGACAGATTTGTTTATTATCAAATCTACGATTTTGGATTGCAACAACTCTTGGTTGTGGGTGAGATCATCTAAGGGAATCAAGTGCGCAGTATCCTGCTGGGATCAGAGGCGTATGAGTACAACTGTACCTTGAATTAGTGGGAGACTGATTGGGGTTCAACTATAGTCCAGTCCAAAGTTAGTTTGCAGTTGGCTAGTACGATATTAACTCCTTGAGATACTTTTATCTAGATTGAGTCTGACTGTCTAGTTGATTCTCTATCAAAGTATTTCGTAGTTAGTCCATACAGATTTCTAAGCGAAATATTGGGTAGTGTTGTTAGACCCCCGCTTTTTCAATTGGTATCAGAGCAGGCAAACACGTTCAAGACCTAACAAGTCTTCGTTTGTAGCGATCTGACTCTATGGACATAGGTGCTATCTCTATTAACGTACCACCAGTATTCGATGGCTCCCATTACTTATGGTGGAAAATTTCTATGCGATCTTTTCTTCAATCGCGTGATTTTCAATAATGGGTATATGTGGTGAATGGTTATGATGCGCCCGTTTTTGCAGCTAGAGACAGAATTGTTCCCAAGAATATTGGTGAATATAATGCTTCCGAGATTCTTGCTACAAAGCAGAATTCTGAAGGGTTAAATGCTATCATACATGCCATTGCTCCAAGTCTTCAACACTATGTGTCTAATTGCACTAGGTTTAAAGATGCTTGGGATATCTTAGAAACCGTATTTGAAGGAAACTCCAGTGAAAAGGAATCCAGGCTTCAAAACCTTAATTCCGATTGGGAGAACCTTCGTATGGCAGATGAAGAAACATTTGATGATTTTAATCACAAAGTTTCTGAAATTGTTAATGCATCTTTTGCATTGGGTAAGACTATTTCTGAAAAGGACATTGTGATGAAAATTCTCAGATCGCTGCCATCTAGGTACGAGTCTAAGAAGCATGACATCGTTGAGGAGAATAACCTCAATAATCTTTCCAGATACACCTTGGTTGGGAAGCTAAAGATCTTTGACCATGAGCATACATCCAAAGTCAGTAAGGATGTTGCCTTTTAAGCACAAAAGAGAACTAAATTACTTGCCAGAGGTAAAAGTGTTCATGTCTCTGAGGATGATCAGTCTGAGAATGATTTTTCAGATGAAGACCTTGACAAGTCGGTCTCCTTGATCACAAGACAGTTTAGGGATCTTATGTTGAAGAGAAGTAAACGGTTTTCAAGAGACAAACCTAGGTCATCAGATAAACCTCACGGTCGCATACCTCCTAAAAACAGGGATGCTGACGAGGCTGATGACGAGGACATGCCTCAGTGCTTTAAGTGTAAGGTTTTTGGCCATTTTGCTAACGAATGCCCAAATCGTAGAAAATACACTGGAAACAAAGGTCTAGCTGTAACACTTGATGAAATGTCTGAAACCTATGATTCCGATGAAAATAGGAAATCAAGTGTAGGGATCCTTAGTGAAAACATCGATTATGATACTTGTAGCAATACATATATCAACCTCAATGGGTTCGAAGAAGAAAGAAACCCAATCAAGCTGGAAGATTCTCTAACTGGAAACCCTGTCAGTAATGTTTCAGGATCTACTGTATGTCTAGATGCTTGCACATCTCAGATGCTTGCAATCCAAAATCGTAGACTTAATAATAAACAAATCTGTCTCACACAGAAAAGTCTATCAAAGGACTGGGTTCGCGGAGTGAGTTCGTGATCATCAATTGATTCCCTTATATAATTGAAATAATACAGGTTGTGCGTTCGTGATCATCAATTGGAAATCCAACCTATGGTTGTTGATTGATCCTTGGATATTGGTCTTTGGTACCGTCCAAGTATTCCTTGTATTTGATAAAGACTCGCTATTGTTTTTAGCTTGAGTAAAAATAAAATCAAGAGAGAGATATTAACTCCTTGAGATACTTTTATCTAGATTGAGTCTGACTGTCTAGTTGATTCTCTAGAAAAGTATTTCGG
This sequence comes from Papaver somniferum, assembly GCF_003573695.1. Classification (NCBI taxonomy): domain Eukaryota; kingdom Viridiplantae; phylum Streptophyta; class Magnoliopsida; order Ranunculales; family Papaveraceae; genus Papaver; species Papaver somniferum. Next base: position 37,538,155 of record NC_039367.1, on the reverse strand, counting down.
AGTTAGTCCATACAAATTGCTGAGTGAAATATTGGGTGGTGGTGTTAGACCCCTCTTTTTCAAGCACCATCGTTGTTGAAAATCCGTATCTATAACAATGAGAGAAATCGAGATTCTCGATCATTATTATACAATGTCATAGTATTATTATATAACATCAAAGTCCAATTGTATCACGACTTTAACAATAATACTATGGTGATATTTATCACTCCCCCTTAGTCAATACTCCATGTCGATCATGGAAACCACTCCCCCTTATACAATGATCCGAAAACCATATGTATTTGTAGTGCGAACTACAATATTTCTCCCCCTTTTTGTCAATAAAATTGGCAAAGGTACAAAAATGGGATCATAATGAAATTTCCACAAAAGACATTTCATAAAAAAAAAGAAAAATACATACCAACTTAATTTAGATGCAATCTAATAGCAGAAGCTAACAAAATTCATCAAGGAGTTTTAAGATACTAGATAACCCCTACAGAATTCCACAACCACACTCCCCACAAGATGTTATCATTAAGCACAAGTTCAAAAGAACTTTCCCTCATTTGATGTCATTCCCGAGAGAACAACAAGAGCGACCTTAATTTCGAAAGAAAAGAAGGATTTTATATTGGACACCAAAAAACATAGGAATGATTTTCTATATCCAAAGCTCAACCAAATTTACCACAAGTAAACCCATGATTAATTCAATTGGAATACGCAACTAAACCAAAACCACAAAAGTGATCAATTTAATTGAAAGTGCTCAACATAAGTAAACTCACGGAGATAAGACTAAGTCAATCACACGGAGATGACTAACTTAACCGTTCAAATACTCAACATAAGGAAAACCTTACGGAATATTGACTACATTAACCAAAGAACATGATAGTGTAGCCTTTCATATACTCAACACAAGAACCTGTGGAATATATGAAAACTCAACTAGATTAACTACAAGAGAACCTATATTAATCTAATTGGAATACAAATAACCAAACTAATCATCGAAGTAATCAATTTTAATTATTTTGGGATCAACATAAAAGAACTTATGGAACCCCGACTAAGTTCATCATAAAATATGACAACCTTAACCGTACATATACTCGACATAAGAAAGAAGACTTATGGAGTACTAACTAAATAACCAAACTAGTTGATTAATTTAGTTCCTAATGCTCGACATATAGCATCTTATGGAACAACCAACAAAGCCAAGGTAAATCGACTTAGTTGTAAGTTGCTCAACATAAGACACAAAAAATAATGATGATGGTCAGGGCAGTTAGAGCTTCTCCATTAACCTTTGATGGATGGGAAGCTCTAACTTCCCTGACCATCATCATTATTTTGATTATACTATAGGGATTGTTCACACTTATCAACCAGACACATCGCATGAGAACTCCTCTGCGCATTATGCCTCTTGGTAACAAGATTGGCATTTACCCCATTTGTACATATATTGAAGTGGGGAAAGAAATAGTTTGTGTTGTGTACAATTGTGTTGTGCTTAGTTAGATTTCTATTGCTTCTGTTAGATGTTGGTTGCATACCCTTAATGTGAAAAGGGCTAAGAATATCCCCTAAGTCTTGTGGGTCACCGCTCGTGTACATCCCAAGCCCATGAATGAGGGATATATATATGTTGGTGGTCTGCGAACCTTTTTCTCTCTCATCTTCCAAAATCCTCTAGCTTGAATCCTCCTAGTGATCAAAATTCTCTTAGAATTAGGTTTGTGAATGATTCTTGTGCTAGAACTTTTGATAAAATTGCTTCCAAAGGTTTTATTCTAGAAAAGAAATTGGAAACCTTTAGTGGACATGAAGAGGATTTAGGTTGCTTCAAAAAGTTCAATCTTGGGAATGTCTTTAATGGCCTTGGTGAAGGTTTTGATTCTCTAACAAGGATTTTCTATGCTAACATTCATGATGTTGATTTTAAGAAGATGGAATTTAAATCCATGATAAATAGAGAAAGGTTCCTCGTTAATAGAGAGTTAGTTTCAAGGGTCACCGTAATACCGTTGGGGAACGTACGGTTACCTAGACCAAGTGATGAACGTCCATCATATGATGATATCTCTATTTGACTTTGTGGAAAGAAGGTTGTTTGGAGTCAAGGAAAGTTTCCTACTAATGATATCAGTATTGTTTTAATGGCGTTTGGAAAATTCGGTATCTCTAACCTTTGTCCCTCCACAATTGAGAATTCTTGATGGAGTTATGAATTTGCGGAATTAGTCAACTTCCTTGAACCCGGCAATACAAATCTGAATTGTGGTTTATCATCATTCAAATGATGATGATGACTTCTCCTTCAAGATGTTAGGTTTCCATGTTTGATTATCCAAATTTGCCGTGATCGTGGACTTGATTTTATTGGAAATCTCTAGGGCCCCAACTTGTTCGTCCATGTATCTTCGGCGTTAAGGGAAAATGTCGCACGCGACAAAAAGATACTCCTCTTGATGTGAAGACCTACACCTTGAGGCTTATTCAAAAGTTTACAAGGGTGTTTGTGTGCAAGGTAAATGCAAGAGTAAAGTGCTTAAAAGATCAAGTATCGTTAATTGGAACAAAGTGTCCGAGCTCAAGGAAGAGTTGGATTCAATTCAAGCTACTTGGAAATTGTCTGATGATGAAGGTGATGAGTATGCATCTTCTATATGCCTAGTAATCCTTCTTTGGATTAGTTGGAAGAATAACTAGTGCTTTGAATAGCGATGATGTGACTACATAGAGCTATTTTTGTTTTCATCTTCTTATGTTTTTTAGGTTTATTAGCATTAATTCTAAAAAATATTTGGAGGATGATGTTTATTGCAGTATTTTAAGGTTGTGATATTGCAATATTTTTTATGGGATATGTATTGTTTACATCCGTGAACTTGAAGGTCCATATTGCGGTCAAAAGTAAGTCGTTCGTGAATCGGTATCGTATGATGAAAGGACGAATGGACTTTTGACATATACAAAAGTTAAGCCTATGTAATCATTAATTGATGGAAAATAGGATAACATCTGTTCAACAAGGATAATGTCTATTATGTCGAAAAATAGAATAGATCCTGTATGTATCACGGTTATTGATCTTCATTGATCCATTTTATTATGTTTTACCGTGAAGGCTCCATTGTGTGTCTTATGTTGGAGCAACTTAAACTAAGTTGATTACCTTGGCTTTGTGTTGTTCCATAAGATGCTATATGTCGAGCATTAGGAACTAAATAATCAACTAGTTTGGTTATTTAGTTAGTACTCCATAAGTCTTTCTTATGTCGAGTATATGTACGGTTAAGGTGTCATATTCTATGATGAACTTAGTCGGGGTTCCATAAGTTCTTTATGTTGCTCCCAAAATAATTAAAATGGGTTATTCGATGATTAGTTTGGTTATTGTATTCCAATTAGATTATAGGTTCTCTTGTATATTAACTAAGTTTTCTATATTCCACACGTTCTTGTGTTGAGATATGAAGGCCTACACTATCATGTTCTTTGGTTAATCGTTCAATATTCCGTAAGGTTTTCCTTATGTTGAGTATTTGAACAGTTTAGTCTCTCTGTGTGATTGACTTAGTCGTAGCTCCGTGAGTTTACTTTGTTGAGCACTTTCAATAAATTGATCACTTTTGTCGTTTTGATTAGTTGCGTATTCCAATTGAATTAATCATGGGTTACTTGTGGTAAATTTGGTGAGTTTGGATATAGAAACCCATTCCTATGGTTTTTGGTGTCCAATATAAAATCCTTTTTCTTTCGAATTAAGGTCGCTCTTGTTGTGCTCTCGGGAATGACATCAAAGGGGGAAAGGGGAAGTTCTTTTGAACTTGGTGCTTAATAATAACATCTTGTGGGGAGTGTGGTTGTGGAATTCTATAGGGGTTATCTTGTATCTTAAAACTCCTTGATGAATTTTGTATATCCCTGAATAAACGAAGGATGGGAATCTCTAACTTCCCTGACCATCATCATTATTTTGATTATACTACCGGGACTGTTCACACTTATCAACCAGACACATCGCATGAGAACTCCTCTACGCATTATGCCTCTTGGTAACAAGATTGGCATTTACCCCATTTGTACATATATTCATGTGGGGGAAGAAATAGTTTGTGTTGTGTACAGTTGTGTTGTGCTTAGTTAGCTTTATATTGCTTCTGTTAGATGTTGGTTGCATACCCTTAATGTGAAAAGAGCTAAGAATATCCCCTAAGTCTTGTGGGTCACCGCTCCTGTACATCCCAAGCCCATGAATGAGGGATATATATATGTTGGTGGTCCGCGAACCTTTTCTCTCTCATCTTCCGTCCGCGTGCGTGAACTAAGGTTTGTACTTCACCACCATTAAAGCTTCTTTGAAGAAATCAAAAGGAAGGGTGTTTGAGGTTCTCTTCAAGTAAGTAACTTTCTCTCGTATATCTCTTTATGATGGGTTCTAGAAGCATGAAAAGGAGTTCTAAAAGCTCAAAATCCTCTAGCTTGAATCCTCCTAGTGATCAAAATTCTCTTAGAATTAGGTTTGTGAATGATTCTTGTGCTAGAACTTTTGATAAAATTGCTTCCAAAGGTTTTATTCTAGAAAAGAAATTGGAAACCTTTAGTGGACATGAAGAGGATTTAGGTTGCTTCAAAAAGTTCAATCTTGGGAATGTCTTTAATGGCCTTGGTGAAGGTTTTGATTCTCTAACAAGGATTTTCTATGCTAACATTCATGATGTTGATTTTAAGAAGATGGAATTTAAATCCATGATAAATAGAGAAAGGTTCCTCGTTAATAGAGAGTTAGTTTCAAGGGTCACCGTAATACCGTTGGGGAACGTACGGTTACCTAGACCAAGTGATGAACGTCCATCATGATGATATCTCTATTTGACTTTGTGGAAAGAAGGTTGTTTGGAGTCAAGGAAAGTTTCCTACTAATGATATTAGTATTGTTTTAATGGCGTTTGGAAATTCGGTATCTCTAACCTTTGTCCCTCCACAATTGAGAATTCTTGATGGAGTTATGAATTTGCGGAATTAGTCAACTTCCTTGAACCCGGCAATACAAATCTTGACATTTGTGGTTTTATCATCATTCAAATGATGATGATGACTTCTCACTTCAAGATGTTAGGTTATCCATGTTTGATTATCCAAATTTGCCGTGATCGTGGACTTGATTTTATTGGAAATTCTCTTAGGGTCCCCAACTTGTTCGTCCATGTACCTTTCGGCGTATAAGGGAAAATGTTCGCAAGCGACAAAAAGATACTCCTCTTGATGTTGAAGACCTTACCACCTTGAGGCTTATTCAAAAAGTTTACAAGGGTGTGTGCAAGGTAAATGCAAGAGTAAAGTGCTTAAAAGATCAAGTATCGTTAATTGGAACAAAGTGTCCCGAGCTCAAGGAAGAGTTGGATTCAATTCAAGCTACTTGGAAATTGTCTGATGATGAAGGTGATGAGTAATGCATCTTCTTATATGCCTAGTAATCCTTCTTTTTGGATTAGTTGGAAGAATAACTAGTGCTTTGAATAGCGATGATTGTGACTACACATAGCTATTTTTGTTTTCATCTTCTTATGTTATTTTTTAGGTTTATTAGCATTAAATTCTAAAAATATTTGGAGGATGATGTTTATTGCAGTATTTTAATGGTTTGTGATATTGCAATATTTTTATGGGATATGTATTGTTTACATCCGTGAACTTGAAGGTCCCATATTGCGGTCAAAAGTAAAGTCGTTCGTGAATCGGTATTCGTATTGATGAAAGGACGAATGGACTTTTGACATATACAAAAGTTAAGCCTATGTAATCATTAATTTGATGGAAAATAGGATAAAATCTTTGTTCAACAAGGATAATGTCTATTATGTCGAAAAATAGAATAGATCCTTGTATGTTATCCACGGTATTGATCTTCATTGATCCATTTTATTATGTTTTACCGTGAAGGCTCCATTGTGTGTCTTATGTTGAGCAACTTACAACTAAGTTGATTTACCTTGGCTTTGTTGGTTGTTCCATAAGATGCTATATGTCGAGCATTAGGAACTAAATTAATCAACTAGTTTGGTTATTTAGTTAGTACTCCATAAGTCTTCTTTCTTATGTCGAGTATATGTACGGTTAAGGTTGTCATATTCTATGATGAACTTAGTCGGGGTTCCATAAGTTCTTTTATGTTGATCCCAAAATAATTAAAATTGGTTACTTCGATGATTAGTTTGGTTATTTGTATTCCAATTAGATTAATTATAGGTTCTCTTGTAATTAATCTAGTTAAGTTTTCATATATTCCACAAGTTCTTGTGTTGAGTATATGAAAGGCTACACTATCATGTTCTTTGGTTAATGTAGTCAATATTCCGTAAGGTTTTCCTTATGTTGAGTATTTGAACAGTTTAGTCATCTCTGTGTGATTGACTTAGTCGTAGCTCCGTGAGTTTACTTATGTTGAGCACTTTCAATTAAATTGATCACTTTTGTCGTTTTGATTTAGTTGCGTATTCCAATTGAATTAATCATGGGTTTACTTGTGGTAAATTTGGTTGAGTTTTGGATATAGAAAACCATTCCTATGGTTTTTGGTGTCCAATATAAAATCCTTCTTTTCTTTCGAAATTAAGGTCGCTCTTGTTGTTCTCTCGGGAATGACATCAAATGGGGGAAGTTCTTTTGAACTTGTGCTTAATAATAACATCTTGTGGGGAGTGTGGTTGTGGAATTCTATAGGGGTTATCTTGTATCTTAAAACTCCTTGATGAATTTTGTATATCCCTGAATAAACGAAGGATGGGAATCTCTAACTTCCCTGACCATCATCATTATTTTGATTATACTACCGGGACTGTTCACACTTATCAACCAGACACATCGCATGAGAACTCCTCTACGCATTATGCCTCTTGGTAACAAGATTGGCATTTACCCCATTTGTACATATATTCATGTGGGGGAAGAAATAGTTTGTGTTGTGTACAGTTGTGTTGTGCTTAGTTAGCTTTATATTGCTTCTGTTAGATGTTGGTTGCATACCCTTAATGTGAAAAGAGCTAAGAATATCCCCTAAGTCTTGTGGGTCACCGCTCCTGTACATCCCAAGCCCATGAATGAGGGATATATATATATGTTGGTGGTCCGCGAACCTTTTTCTCTCTCATCTTCCGTCCGCGTGCGTGAACTAAGGTTTGTACTTCACCACCATTAAAGCTTCTTTGAAGAAATCAAAAGGAAGGGTGTTTGAGGTTCTCTTCAAGTAAGTAACTTTCTCTCGTATATCTCTTTATGATGGGTTCTAGAAGCATGAAAAGGAGTTCTAAAAGCTCAAAATCCTCTAGCTTGAATCCTCCTAGTGATCAAAATTCTCTTAGAATTAGGTTTGTGAATGATTCTTGTGCTAGAACTTTTGATAAAATTGCTTCCAAAGGTTTTATTCTAGAAAAGAAATTGGAAACCTTTAGTGGACATGAAGAGGATTTAGGTTGCTTCAAAAAGTTCAATCTTGGGAATGTCTTTAATGGCCTTGGTGAAGGTTTTGATTCTCTAACAAGGATTTTCTATGCTAACATTCATGATGTTGATTTTAAGAAGATGGAATTTAAATCCATGATAAATAGAGAAAGGTTCCTCGTTAATAGAGAGTTAGTTTCAAGGGTCACCGTAATACCGTTGGGGAACGTACGGTTACCTAGACCAAGTGATGAACGTCCATCATATGATGATATCTCTATTTGACTTTGTGGAAAGAAGGTTGTTTGGAGTCAAGGAAAGTTTCCTACTAATGATATTAGTATTGTTTTAATGGCGTTTGGAAAATTCGGTATCTCTAACCTTTGTCCCTCCACAATTGAGAATTCTTGATGGAGTTATGAATTTGCGGAATTAGTCAACTTCCTTGAACCCGGCAATACAAATCTTGACATTTGTGGTTTTATCATCATTCAAATGATGATGATGACTTCTCACTTCAAGATGTTAGGTTATCCATGTTTGATTATCCAAATTTGCCGTGATCGTGGACTTGATTTTATTGGAAATTCTCTTAGGGTCCCCAACTTGTTCGTCCATGTACCTTTCGGCGTATAAGGGAAAATGTTCGCAAGCGACAAAAAGATACTCCTCTTGATGTTGAAGACCTTACCACCTTGAGGCTTATTCAAAAAGTTTACAAGGGTGTGTGCAAGGTAAATGCAAGAGTAAAGTGCTTAAAAGATCAAGTATCGTTAATTGGAACAAAGTGTCCCGAGCTCAAGGAAGAGTTGGATTCAATTCAAGCTACTTGGAAATTGTCTGATGATGAAGGTGATGCGTAATGCATCTTCTTATATGCCTAGTAAGCCTTCTTTTTGGATTAGTTGGAAGAATAACTAGTACTTTGAATAGCGATGATTGTGACTACACATAGCTATTTTTGTTTTCATCTTCTTATGTTATTTTTTAGGTTTATTGGAATTAAGTTCTAAAAATATTTGGAGGATGATGTTTATTGCAGTATTTTAATGGTTTGTGATATTGCAATATTTTTATGGGATATGTATTGTTTACGTCCGTGAACTTGAAGGTCCCATATTTCAGTCAAACGTAAAGTCGTTCGTGAATCAGTATTCGTATTGATGAAAGGACGAATGGACTTTTGACATATACAAAAGTTAAGTCTATGTAATCATTAATTTGATGGAAAATAGGATAAAATCTTTGTTCAATAAGGATAAAGTCTATTATGTCGAAAAATAGAATAGATCCTTGTATGTTATCCACGGTATTGATCTTCATTGATCCATTTTATTATGTTTTACCGTGAAGGCTCCATTGTGTGTCTTATGTTGAGCAACTTACAACTAAGTCAATTTACCTTGGCTTTGTTGGTTGTTCCATAAGATGCTATATGTCGAGCATTAGGAACTAAATTAATCAACTAGTTTGGTTATTTAGTTAGTACTCCATAAGTTTTCTTTCTTATGTCGAGTATATGTACGGTTAAGGTTGTCATATTCTATGATGAACTTAGTCGGGGTTCCATAAGTTCTTTTATGTTGATCCCAAAATAATTAAAATTGATTACTTCGATGATTAGTTTGGTTATTTGTATTCCAATTAGATTAATTATAGGTTCTCTTGTAATTAATCTAGTTAAGTTTTCATATATTCCACAAGTTCTTGTGTTGAGTATATGAAAGGATACACTATCATGTTCTTTGGTTAATGTAGTCAATATTCCGTAAGGTTTTCCTTATGTTGAGTATTTGAATGGTTAAGTTAGTCATCTCCGTGTGATTGACTTAGTCGTAGCTCCGTGAGTTTACTTATGTTGAGCACTTTCAATTAAATTGATCACTTTTGTGGTTTTGATTTAGTTGTGTATTCCAATTGAATTAATCATGGGTTTACTTGTGGTAAATTTGGTTGAGCTTTGGATATAGAAAATCATTCCTATGGTTTTTGGTGTCCAATATAAAATCCTTCTTTTCTTTTGAAATTAAGGTCACTCTTGTTGTTCTCTCGGGAATGACATCAAATGGGGGAAAGTTCTTTTGAACTTGTGCTTAATGATAACGTCTTGTGGGGAGTGTGGTTGTGGAATTCTATAGGGGTTATCTTGTATCTTAAAACTCCTTGATGAATTTTGTGAACTTCTGCTATTAGATTGCATCTAAATTAAGTTGGTATGTATTTTTCTTTTGGTTATTAAATGTCCCTTGTAGAAATTTCATTATGATCCCATTCTTGTACCTTTGCCAATTTTATTGACAAAAATGGGGAGAAATATTGTAGTTCGCACTACAAATACATATGGTTTTCGGATCATTGTGTAAGGGGGAGTGGTTTCCATGATCGAGATGGAGTATTGACTAAGGGGGAGTGATACATATCACCATAGTATTATTGTTAAATTCTTGATACAATTGGACTTTGATGTTATATAATAATACTATGACACTGTATAATAATGATCGAGAATATCGATTTCTCTCATTGTTATAGATACGGATCTTCAACAACGATGGTGCTTGAAAAAGCGGGGGTCTAACAACACCACCCAATATTTCGCTCAGCAATCTGTATGTACTAACTCCGAAATACTTTGCTAGAGAATCAACTAGACAGTCAGACTCAATCTAGATAAAAGTATCTCAAGGAGTTAGTATCTCTCTCTTGATTTGATTTTTTCTCAAGATAAAAACAATAGCGAGTCTTTACCAAATACAAGGAATACTTGGACAGTACCAAAGACCAATATCCATGGATCAATCAATATCAATCAACAACCAAATGTTGAATTTCTAATTGATGATCACGAACGCACAACCTGTATTATTTCAATTATATAAAATATAATGCAGAAAAGAAATAATACAGACGCCAGAAATTTTGTTAATGAGGAAACCGCAGATGCAGAAAAACCCCGGGACCTAGTCCAGATTGAATACACACTGTATTAAGATGCTACAGACACTAGCCTACTGCAAACTAACTTCGGACTAGAATATAGTTGAACTCCAATCAGTCTCCCACCGATCCAAGGTATAGTTGTACTCCTACGCCTCTGATCCCAGCAGGATACTGCGCACTTGATTCCCTTAGCTGATCTCACCCACAACCAAGAGTTGTCGTAACCCTAAATCACAGACTTGATAATAAACAGATCTGTCTCACACAGAAAAGTCTATAAGAGGATAAATATGTCCCCCACAGATAAACCCTAGGTTTTGTTCCGTCTTTAGATATAAAATCAAGGTAACAAGAACCAATTGATAATCCAGTCTTATATTCCCGAAGAACAATCTAGATTAATCAATCACCTCTCTACAATCCTTCCTGACTACACAAGCGGATTGTCGAGGAATCACAAACAGTGATACGAAGATGTTTGTGACTTCTTTATCTTTCCTATCGGAGAAATCTCACGATCTCAAGAGAATCAATCGATTGTACTCGTACGATAGAAGATGCAAGATCAGATCACACAACTACGATAAAGTAGTATCGGTCTGGCTTCACAATCCCAATGAAGTCTTTAAGTCGTTAACCTGATTTTAGAGAAGAAAATCAAAGGTTAATGGAGATCGACTCTAGCGGGCGCACTAGTAGCACACAGACGTGTGGGGATGAGTTTTGCACAATGCTATATGTCTCCTTTATATAGCCTTCAAATCAGGGTTTTGCCTTAGTTACAAAGCAATCCATATTCACAGTTAGATGAAAACCTGATTTAGATTCAAGCTAATATTTCTCAACCGTTAGATCGAAAACTTAGCTTTTCACACACACACTTGGGTAGACGTTTACTGGGTTTGTGAAAACCATGCCCAAACGTGTACGTGTATGTTGGTTCAACATAGTAACCCAAAAGGTTAACCATATGAGCATTTCATATTAACCTTGTTCTTCTTCACCATAACTAATTCAATTGACTCAGATGAACTAGTTACAGAGTTGTTCAATTTCTATGAGATCTATGTAACTACACAAGACATAATTGAAACAAAGATTATTCGATTCGATTGAATCGACTCATAAAAATTATAGCCACGGTTTGCATAAAACATTCCTTAGTAATTTAATGTTTCATGTTCAGAGCACATCTTTAGATCATAACCTCTTAAGTTCACAAACAAGTTCGCGGACTTAAGTTAATCGGTTGAGTTTTCCAAACTCAAAAGAAATTCTCGGGATGAGAACTTCCGCCAGTTCGCGGACTTAGCACACAAACGAGTTTTGGAAAATCCCTTTCTCGGTCGAGAACTTCCGACAGTTCGCGGACTTGGCAAGCCAATTCCATAATCCTCCCGATTTCTCTTGATCAACAAAGTTCGAAAACTTCGGTTCAAGGAATACATGGTTATGTAATCTAAACTCTCATTTAAATCATTGAGACATTCTCAGAGGACGCTATGTAGCCGTTATTCACAGACTGATTCACGTCAGAGCAATTCTCAAAGTGATTGAAACTTTTCATGACTTCCGTCACTAGGTGAAGATAAGCTTGATCAAAGCAAAACGCTTTACCAACACACGAATTCGAGATAAAAGATAAGCAATGAATGCTCAGCTCGAAATGTCAAATGTGTATGATCTAGTCTATATAGAATACGACTTTTGTCTCATAAGAAGTAGGAGATAGAAGAGATAGACTTTTGAGTGATAGATAAGTTCAAGTCTCCACATACTTTTTTGTTGATGAAGTTCCACGGTTCTTTGTATAGATCTTCTTCGTTGTATGAAGAATCGCCATGAAGTCCTTGAGCTCAACTACACTTTTCTATCCTAGTCCGAGACTTAGCTATGTAGGCTAGAAATCAAGACTTATAGTTTTGATCACTAACATTGACAAACATGCTTGAGATAACAACGCATGCGAGGTTGACTGAGCTATGCTCTAACAACATTGATTAACAAATGACGGATCCAAAAGATTGCCACTTTCATCAATTCGTCAACCACCTTACAAGAAAATGCAATGGAAGTACGTCTTTTAGGAGAAAATAAGCTCAGGATAATAAAACCTGGGGACTGCCAGCACGAGATGCCTTCATGTCCCTCAATCAGTTTATTTCTGATATCATCATCATCACTGTCAAAGCTTTACGAGCCGTAGGGATTTCTCAACATGAAGCCGTACACATGCATCAAAGATCCCAAAAGAAGACCCATATATACTTATGGTCGTATCACCCCTGAGCAAATCCAGATACGACGCCCCTCAGCTGCATGATTGATATCAAGGGACTCGCTTGATGATCAACAGTAAAACAAAATTACAGTTCCTGTGAATGTTCCGAGATTTTTCAACAAACAGAACTACAGTTCCTGTGAATGTTCCGAGATTTTTCAGCAAACTAGAAAATTTGCATTGGCTGTTGTTGCATGAAGCACAACTGCATACGAAGAATCACGTGAATCATACTTGGGAGATTGAAGGATGGCATAAAATCCCCTCACCGTCGAAAATATTTCCAACTCATAGAAGATAGACGACCAGAGCGTCGCCAATTGATGAGCATTTCTTTCCCCCCAAGAGCACGCCGCAGAAATATATTCATATATCCGTCCACGCTATCGGATCTACTCTAGTGACCAGACAGAAGTGTAATTGGGGACTTCTCATTGCATCCCATTCCATGCAACAGTCCAAGATTCAGACGATGGTTCAAAAGATGTCGCTTGGAATGAAGTCCTTGAAGACTTGATAGCACCAAGTCGGCGACGGAATGCCTCTCAGCTCGTCTACTTCACCCAACGGATCCGGAAGATTTTGACCATACAAGCATCCACAACATATTATCATCGCAATCAGAAGGTCAAGAATAAGAATTCCTGGCACCAAATAACTTAAAGTCAAGGACGGATCAACAACGCAGCTACACTCTCCAAGATTAGCCCTGACATGATCATTGCCGAACATATATTTCATCCATCCACCCCAGGAGTGCAATGGAGTTTGGTAAACTTTGAAATCCACTGGAGAGGTTAGATACTCATTCTTCTGGAGTTAGAACCTTATTACATATTCTGGATAAGATCGATGGTACTATTGGGTGGCTACATGCACAAAAGAGAAAACAACACCTACCTTGAGTTCTCCTGGCTCGCCTTGCTGCTGATTATAACTATTGGAGATTGCTTTGTTGCCGTTGACGGTCGCTCTACCGCCGCTAACAAAAAAAGTCATTCACACCGAGATAAATGTCCAAGTTTGATCAACTACTCATGGATATTACACTCACAGCTAAAATACGAAGACAATATGAACTTACCTTGTCGCTGACGATTGTCATGCTTGTGATCGAGCTGCTGACAGTGACGAAGAGGAGCCGGCCGCTGCAGACGAAAGCACGGAGTCGGACGAGCAACAAAAAACAGAATAGGGTCGATACCCCTTTTTATACGAACGGAGTTTCTAGAGTTTGAACAGAAAAAGGATTCCTTCTTGCTCCATGAACGGGAATAGATGGCTGGGCGCACCACTCATACCCCATAACTGAGCTAGTAACATGCTACTACGAAAGCCACTGACCGCGCGATCCCGCTGCTGAAGGCCGATTTGGATTTACCTAGTAATATCTACCTACTTCGTCTTTTCAATTTTATTTTTCGTCTGTCACCATCTAGTGCTTACCCCGCAACAATATCACTGTTACGTGTTAAGCAGGGGACTTAATGTTGATGGTGGTTTTTAGCTTAGGGAGAAAACCGTAAAAGTCTATCTACCTGACCCGACATCAGAAGTAGTAGACCTTGATATGTCTATATTCCGCAAGGAATTTGAAGGATATATCAAAATCTGATGAGTGCCTATGCCGCTCTTCATATTGTATTGAAACTCAAGCTCCTAGATGAATTGTTCACTAGTATAGAGCCTAATGAGTATTTAATCTCCCGCCTGCATTATTCATTAATTTATGTATTATTGAGTATTTTTCCTATGCTATGTTCCCCGGCTGAACCCTTAATATTGGTATGTCATGACAATAAGTGTTCACTCGCAGCTGAGTAGCATGAATTTCCCGAAGTATTAAGATTAAGGTCTGCGTGAAAGTACTCAATCATAAGCGTTAAACTTCTCTCTGAGAATAAAGATTAAAGAATTTATGTGTCAACACACAGAATTTATCAAATTTATTCAATTTTGTGATAGCTCACAAGATTCAATTTTCGACCTAATTAATTTGCAAAAAATTAGGTTTTTTGCACCCTGCGCAATATCTCGAACCCTATTGTTCGAGACCAAACCTAGGTAAGCTAGGAAATTAATCCGCCATGGACTAGTAGGAGCAAAGTCCTACCAAAAATCAGAAAACAAAAACTAAAAGAGGAGCTGCGGAAAATAGGAGCAGCAACAAGAGGAGGCGTGGCCGCGCCACATGGCCGGCCAGTTCGCCCTAGCAGGCGCCACTTGTAGATGGATGGCCACGCTCCATATTTCCCTTGCCGTCCCTCCATTTTCCCCATCGACAAATCAGGTCGCTCTAAATGTGCCACACGCACTTGGAATGTGGTCGGGCCCATGCTGCTTTCCGTCCCCCTTTCCCATCGACCAATCAGGTCGCTCTAAATGTGCCATCCACACTTGGAATGTGGTCAGGCACATGCTGCTTGTCGACCCTCTTTCCTATCGACCAATCAAATCGCTTTAAACCCGCCACACGCATTAAATAAATCCAAACTAGGCCAACACCTAGTGGCCGTCGCATTAACGTGGCCGTCATGCCAATTAGATAATCAACCTTCCAAATCGCACCGGCATGCTAATTGGCAGGCCATGCTATTCCGCGGCAGCAATATGCCAATGTGCCATAACAGCGCAGTCGCGCGCTATCTCACTTTTCGTTCATGGCCAATGCTATAACAAACTCTAACCAGGGTATTCTGATCAGAATAGAACTCTTGTTTTAATGGCATTGGTCGAATCAAGTGGAAACCCTAATTCCTAGTCATGGGCTGACTATGCCGCTTCGGGCCCACAACGTGCCACAAGCCATGTGGGACCTAGAAGACCCTAAAAAATGGCGCCCGCGTCATATTATGGTTACCCATGATCGTCCCCGCATTATGGACTTTCCATAATTTCTTTATTCAACGTGGCCATGGTAGTATATGCCAAGATATAGTAGCCGCAGCCACGCCAGGCAGGCGCCACTATGCCACTGGCAGGCGCCAATTACGCCACTATGCCACTGGCAGGCGCCAATTATGCCACTGGAAGGCGCCAACGAGATGTGGCCTTAATCAACAACCACCCCCTTCCATAAATTGCAATATCGGTCGTCCAACTTCGCCAGCCGAATTGACCGGCCTAGATTAAATCTTAGGCGACCAACCAAGACTAACTTAATAGCGTCACACGCTATTTCTTGCAGCAAGTCTCATGACTTAGCTCGCCGCACATGATTACCCGCCGCTTAGCCTGCGTGTGATTGGTCTGAATAACTTGGTCTTGTACACAAGAATCACTCAGCAATCTGCTGCATATTTTCCACGAAAATACTCGAGACATCAAACATGTCACAAATGGGGGGATGTTCATCAGGGTATTGGTCTGGCGGTTTACAGCGTGCGGCGTGCAACGTGCCTATTACGAGAAAGTGTCAGGAAAGGGCAGACGGTTAGTGAGCAGTAAGTGAGTAGCGGGTGTAAAGATGACCATTCTTTCCTCGTGATGGAAACATGATGGTCACCACATTTTATACGATTCCACTTCTTTACTACTTAACTGTCTCCACTTCCTACGAGATCAGGTGTGCTCAATCATGACTTGTATAAATAGGTTTTCGACCTATTTCGACAAGGGACAAGTGTTATCAACACAAGTATCCAGAAAAACACCAAGAACTGATAGCGTACATTCCGCAAGCCAGTTCTATATTCTGATACAAGTCATAAAATAACCCCATCTTCAGAGTTAACCATTCTTATCTCAACACCTTCTTCGCTTCCCTCCCTAAGATCAACCCTTCTCCTTCACTTTGTGACCGAAGCAAGACTGGAACGACCATTTCTTGGTTTAGGCCAGGATTGTACAGATTGATCTCTCGAATCTAAAAGTACTCTCATGCAGTGCATTTGTTTAGGGTTTAGATTTGTTTCTCAGCGGCACACCCAAATTTACCAAAACCAGCAGAATCAGTTTTTACCCCAAAACAACGGGTTCAGACATATAACAGTTTTCCCAGTAAAACTGGTACCAGTGCCTTGTATTCGAATCTATAGTAGTTATATATTTCTCTAAATCGATTCGAAACATTCCTGAATAACATCAATGACACATATCACTGTTCCAGGTTATTTCCGAATGATAAACTTAAATTATGATTTTGATTCCGAACAATAAATAGTACTTAGCCGAAATTCATCAAGTGTGAATAAATTTTCATTAAAGTTTATTCATTATATTTCGAGAAATTCGTTAACTAGATAATTAGTTCTCGAGTCGAAATTCTTGTCTATGCATACTAGTCTAATTAGCTATGTGACATCGTCTCAAATGATAAAAAAAGTGAATATAACTTGAAATATAGGTGGTTCAGTCTTCACTTACCTTTTGTTGATGAAGTTCTCCAAAAGCTTCGGTTGATATTCGCCTTCGAACGGTAGAACGCAATGATGACTGTCGTGATCCACTGTTTCTCAACTACATTTCTATCCTAGTCCGTGACTTAAGAAATTGTAGACTATAAATCAAGATATAGTTTTGACAACTAAAATTGACAACAAGCTTGAGGTAACAACACTTGTGAGTTCGACCGAGCAATGCTCTAACACTGTCACTCGAGGTTTTTGTATGATTATTAAGAAAAACAACATCTCTTACACATATTTCTCCAATATAAAATGGAAGTAGATAATCCTAATAATTTTACAATCTTATTATATTGTTATGATCATACTATTTGTTGGAGAGATGAGTAAAAAAGGGCATAACTCTAATCCAGGAACTATGAGTAAGCAAAGATAACAAGAGGAACTTCTCTCCTCTAAATAAGATTGCATGTTGTAGAATGACTTCATAACCAGTAATGCTATATATTTTGTGCTGGATAAGAGAAGCGATATCTGAAATGCGAAAAGGATAGGTCAGTTTAGGAATCGACTTTTAAGAATATAGGAAAAAAGTTTATGAGAGACAAAACTAGGAGCACTACATCGATTGGGTAATTCAGTAACAACGTAAGTGAAAAGGGGAAAATATATGTAGGTACTGATATTTAGATTTAGCGTAAAACCGTTGTAAAATATTTTGATTTTATTTCTCAATTTTGTATTTTCCGAAGTATCTGGAAGAAGCGGCTATGTTCTCCACTATTTTTATATTCAAGTGGCTATGTTCTCCAGTATTCTTATATTCAGTGGTAGCATCACAAAGATTTGATTGCAATGTAAAAACCGATAGCAAGAGTAAGAAAGTTACTTCCACATAAAACTTTCCATTTTTTTTAACATATAATTGTGAATTTCAGTTTCCAAAATCGATATTTTCTCCGGATGAGAAATTATAGACATTAAACAATTTGTCAAAGAGATGTTATTTGGGTTAGGCGCGTGTATTTATTTGTTATTGATCCTTTTATTATATTATATTTTAGAATTTTGAATTGCATTTGAGAATTAGTAATATGAATGTAATACTAATCAATAATTAATCACGATATCTTCTGTTGTAGTATGCATAACGAGAAAATGTTAGAATTTGAATTACATTCACTTACATTTTGAATTCATGTTCCAATGGATTGTCTTCTGGAACCATGTTTAGACGTTCTAATTACAACATCCTATTTAGATATCAAGTCATCAACGGTCTTTAAATGAATTTCAATCCAACTTTTACCACCTTTCAGGCTATATGGTGTAAAATTTTTGTGACCTAATATGGAAGTCCATAGGTGAGTTGACTTACTTTCATAAATGGCTTAAAGTTGGTCTCGGTTAAGTATTATTAATTTAGGCGTCAGAGTGCTCCGTTTTCCGGACTTCGTTTCAAAATTCAGGAGGATTTGACTAGAAATCCATTGTTCTCGATAGATAATCTAACGTAATTATCCAGAATTTTATACAACACCCATGCCGTTACGGCACGGGTTAAACTCTAGTAAATATTCAAACTGCAGCGACTAAAAACTCGAGAAGAATAACAAAGCAAATACTCTACAGTTTCAAGCACGAAGCCTGTTTCTACATCTCAGAAAGTTGAACTGATAGACGCCGATATGTTGAATGGATATCAAATATCAAAAGAATCACCTTCCTAGACTGCAAATGTTTCTGATCAACACGGGTCTCTTTATTCTTCCTAGACTGCAAATGTTTCTGATCAACACGGGTCTCTTTATTCTTCACCAGAAACAAACCCAAACCCTCGTCCCAACACTAGCGGATGAATATTTACTAGAGTTTAAGCCAACTTTGTGCGAATACAATTGACAGGATGTATACACACACAGTGTTGTGTGAATACAACACCAGCGGATGAACAACTACTAGCGGATGTATACAAACATACTTTGTGTGAATACAATTGACGGGTTCATCCTACTACGCCCATATTTATTCTCATGATATATATTCTTTTAATACGTGTTAACTACACAAAACAAGAACTGAAAAAGCATATATACAAAAACTACTATCATAAAAAATAGTAATAATCAAGAGATACTGTAGAATACAAAAAAAAAAAAAAAACCCATCCCAGTGCATAGCAGGATCACTATCTAGTATGATCTGTACTATCAAATTTACCAGGTCTAGTGTAACCGGACTGTAAGTAGCCTACACTGAAAGGTTTTGAAGGTTATTGTTTTCTTCATGGGAGATGAAAGAAAAGCTTTACAAGCAAAAATGGCTTAAAAGTTATGATGTATGCCATTCGAAAGCACCAGAAAAGATCCTAAGACTATATTTCATCTGCCACATTAATATTGTATCGACGCGCCAAGCGCCAAAAAGATCCATCAGAGAACAGGTTTTCCAGCATCTCTAACTTCTTGTGATTTGCCTTGAGCATCTCTGACTGCTGCATTGCAAGCTTTTCTTCGTCCTCCAATTCAACCTGTGCATAAGAACACTAGTGTTACTATGCTTAAGCAAATAAAAAACAAATCAGGTTTACATATAAATTTATGGTATGGTCAGTGGATACCCATTACTTTAGGACCTCTTTTCACAGAACATGAAGCCAATTATAGTCCTAATCAACTAGTGGCAGAACTCATCACTTCGCAAACAAAACAGTATTACAAAAGCTAACCCCTCATTAGTGCTCAAGATTCTGCATGCACACATACCATTACAGGGTCAAGATAAGCCTTGATGGAGCTTAACCTCAACTGGTTCTTTAACAGTCAACTCAACCTAAGAGCATTTTTTAAGAGAGCAGCAACAAGGACATAATCATAGCATCACTCTAAGAAACACCATATCTATCTCAAGATCCGGCATACAAAGCTGCCACATAAAATAGTGCACTTCATTTGGAAACTCACTTGAGATATGCCTCCTATTCGGGCTGTTCTCATCAAGAGGATTTGTAACATAACTTCTCTCTTCCTATGTGCAATCAACATCTAGAAGATACTACTCACCTCTTTTTACATTGCCCAAGAGCAATCTGGTTTGCAGTTGCTCCTCATATCCAGGTACAATTTCAGCCAATCTAAAGTCTCATTCTATGGGTACACAGCTGGAACACTTACCACGCTTTCCCTCATTCAATGGGCACAATTTCAGGCAATCTCAAGTCTCATTCAATGGGTACACAGATGGAACACTTATCAAGTCTCAAGTCTCATTCAATGGGTACAATTCACCAAATTAACCACCACACTTGGCTTCTACTAAAGATTCTAATACTCGCATTATGGTCTAATGACTAATCTTGAGATCTTATTAAGGAATCTTGAAGGCAGCTCAGAGAAAGCTAATTAGAGAAAACAACAATGAGCGGGAAGAAGCCCTGGCATTGCTGCGACCCATCAAAAGGTATCTGCAACTCAATGTCACTAGTTGAATCATTTTTGGAAGTGACATATATCAAATGACTGTATAATTGTACTCAAGTCTTTTAAGAGTTGGTCCTGTGTGTATGTAAATAAGTACTGCAGTGCTGCAATCTATAATCTTGACAATATTCATTTCAGTTGGCATGTTCAACATATATCAAATGACTGCATAATTGTACTCAAGTCTTTTAAGAGTTGGTCCTGTGTGTATGTAAATAAGTACTGCAGTGCTGCAGTAGATCAGTTGACTAAGTATGTCAGAAGAACTAGTCATGAAGGTGCATGGATCCATCACAATGTATTATATCTACTTTCCATACTGACACTACGTATTATAGCTTCTATATAAAATTCCTCTTTAGCAAGAAAATAAAAACGCGAACCTCGACCATAAGAAGACTGCATTGCTTCGAAAAGAACATGAGATTCATATTCTGAAACCACAAAAAGTAAACAGTTTTGCTTTAAAGATTACCCGCAAAAGATATGAAGCCGCTTCAGCATGTTTCAGGGTAAGTTGCTTTAGCTTCCGTGCCACCTCATAGTCTGGATCGGTACGTTCCAACCACTGGCAAGTTATCCTCCCCCGGGCAGGATTTGTTGGACGATCTGCAAACATTTCCATTTCAGCAGCAAATGCTCTAACGGGCCTCGGCATACCAGACATCATAAACGGATAGTTGTTCATCTCATATATGATCGCCTTGGCTTGCTTTTCTGTCTGCATCTCCACCAAGGCACACTGTGGTATGATCTTCGGTTCAAAATAGTTTGGAATGAATTGAACAGTTTTGACAGTTCCAAACTGCCCTAAGGCAGTTTTCAAAACAGCGTTTGTCACCTGTGGTGAAATATTGTCGATGTATACAGTACGTTTCACCTTGTCCTCAAATGCAGCATATTCTTCAGGTGAACTTCCCATGTCTTTTAACTATTAATTGAAAGTACTTCAATGACTGATTCAGAATAAAGTAAAAATAATACATAAAGACAACCCAAAACAAAAAAGATAACTATTTTTAGCATAAATTTCAAGAACCATTAAAGTCGTAAAAGATGCCCTTAACCATTAGTCTCAAAACTAGAGGTCAAATGATTCAACAGAGCAACCTGACTGATAAACTATCAACTACATACAATTACTAAGCTTCACATCTTCATCAAACATGAAATGATATGTATCATGTATGTTGCAGAAAACACTGGCAATATGAGTCAAAGGTTAGATTCTTTGAAGTTTGTGAGTTACATCTCAAGACCCAAGGTGTAACCATAAAGACCTCTCTGCAGATCAACCAAGATGGTCGACAGAGTCGAATGATTTGCTTTAGTCTTTCTTGCATCCGAACCAAAGTCACTGTTTATATTTCTATGAATCTTCAGTGTAGATCTATATGATTTTCAACTATTCAAAACACTCAGTTGATTACTCAGTTCAACGAGTTACTCTAGAACTACTACGAATATTCCAATGTGACCCTAAAAATGAAAACCCTAATTTCAGATTATCAAATCCCTTCATAGAATATTTCAACAGAACATCGTCAACTAGCGAAAAAAACTAGTGAGAATACAAAAACTAACAACATTAAGAAAGAATATGATACATCTTACATACCTTAGGAAATGACATCTGAAACCCCTAATGTCGATTCTATCAGGATAGAACAAAAATCCCGCTTCTTAAACCCTAGAGAGTGAGAAAGAGTCAGCAAAGCAAAGAAATTTTGTTTCCGGACAAGTGCCAGTAGTTCGCGAAAACGTCGTGAATCATGAGAAGAGAAATCCCCGCTTTAAATTCTTCGTTACGTGGCAAAATCACGACCGATAAATTGCCAATGTATGCACCTGTAACTGTAACATTTCGACATGCAATGTTGGGAAATGCATGCGGGAAATTATTGCGGGATGAATGCCAACTCTCTTACGGTGGGATAAGCATATTCACCCGATTAGGGCAATTCCCATGGTATAGATTTGATGAACAAACATGAAAAATATGGTCCAACCGGTAAAATTACCTAGCATTTTAAGGGCCACCCAAAAGGAATTAGGAGCCAACAATAAGACAAATTAGGACCACCCAAATCTAAATGAAAACTAGCCCTTATCTCGCGTATTTCATAATGACAAAATTGCCCTTCCACAATCGGTAGTTTAATTACAATGGGTGGTAAAGTGTGTTATTTTAACCTCCGGATATACTCAATTTTCGAATTTTAGTACTACTATAATCGGTAGTAAATTTAACTTCCGAATGTATATTGGCCCCAAAATGAGATTTTGCCAAAATTCTAAGATTTTCAAACTTTGGTACTACCATAATCGGTAGTAAAGTGTATTACTTTGACCTCCGAATATACTCAATATTTCGAATTTTAGTACTACCATAATCGGTAGCAAATTTAACTTCCGAATGTAAATTAGCCCCAAAATGAGATTTCGCCAAAATTCTAAAATTTTCTAACTTTGGTACCATCATAATCGGTAGTAGAGTGTATTACTTTGACCTCCGAATATACTCAATTTTCGAATTTTAATACTACCATAATCGGTAGTAAATTTAACTTCCGAATGTATATTGGCCCCAAAATGAGATTTCGCCAATTTTAAAATTTTCAAACTTTGGTACTATCATAATCGGTAGTAAAGTGTATTACTTTAACCTCCGAATATACTCAATTTTCGAATTTTGGTACTAGCATAATCGGTTAAATTTAACTTGCGAATGTATATTGGCCCCAAAATGAGATTTCGCCAAAATTCTAAAATTTTCAAACTTTGGTACTATCATAATCGGTAGTAAAGTGTATTACTTTGACCTCCGAATATACTCAATTTTCGAATTTTAGTACTACCATAATCGGTAGTAAATTTAACTTCCGAATGTATATTGGCCCCAAAATGAAATTTCGCCAAAATTCTAAAATTTTCAAACTTTGGTACTATCATAATCGGTAGTAAAGTGTATTACTTTAACCTCCGAATATACTCAATTTTCGAACTTTGGTACTCCCATAATCGGTAGTAAATTTAACTTGTATATTGGCCCCGAAATGAGATTTCGCCAAAATTCTAAAATTTTCAAACTTTGGTACTATCATAATCGGTAGTAAAGTGTATTACTTTGACCTCCGAATATACTCAATTTTCGAATTTTGGTATTGCCATAATCGTTAGTAAATTTTGTTAATTAGTGATGCTTATTATCTACCGATTTTGTTTATGGCCCAAAATTCAAATTTTCAAAACTTAAATTTTTTCGAGATTATCTACTTTCACAATCGATAGTTAATGGTGTTCATTATCTACCGGTTGTGCGTAACTTTTAGTACAGAGAAATTATTTTTTTTGAATCAAGAGTAATCGGTAGATAATGATAAATTTACCTACCGATTATGGTTGATGTTCTTAAGAAATGAAGAACGTCAACCATAATCGGTAGGTAAAGTAGATTATTATCTATCGATTATGTTTCTGCTACTGCAAATACAAGAACATCAATCATAATCGGTAGCTAAAGTAGATTATTATCTACCGATTATGTTTCTGCTAGTGTAAATGCAAGAAAATTTTCGGATCAAAATTTTGATTTCAAGTAATCAAATCCTAATTTTGAATCACAACTACTATCATCTATTCGTTTTGTTTGTTTAACTCCTTTTTTTTTTATATTCTAAGTTTTAACTTTAAGGTTAATGAATTTTGAGTTTTAATTTTAAACAATCAATCAAAACATTTGTTTGATCGACGATCTTTGTTTTCAATCAAAACTAAAATGATGAAAAACAATTTCAATGGGTAGAAAAGATAAGAAAAAGAGGAATGATATGAGGGACATATGTTTAGATTTAGTATAAAGGTAAAGGATAATATAGACACTTTACTATTTTTAAGACACCCCTTAACCACCTTCAATGGATGGGAATAAAAAAGTGGCCCCTAATTCCTTTTGAGTGGCCCCTAAAAATGCCAGGTAAAATTATTTGGTTTGTAGTTTGTACATTGCTGTTTATAAAGAGTCGCACGCTTCATTAAGTCGTGTGGTTCTTTCCGAACTGTTAGCGGCTATAAATCAGCCCCACGTCTTAATCTAAGCCGTTGACGCTATAATTTTATCCCTACAACTTTGGTCTGGTCGTTAGCGGGTACATCTGAACGGCAACATATGTAATTATCTAGCGGCTGTAGTTTTCCTCATAAATTTAACTCTTCTCAGCTCCAAATCCATACTTTATACACCACTAAATCTCACTCAAAAATTATCAAAAATGCCTGTCAGAATTTCGTGGTGTTAAGTTTACTCTAGAAGAGGATTTAGCTATTTGTAGAGCTTATATTTTTCAAACAAGAAAAAATGTCAGTAGTACTCAATCCATGTCAAGTGTTTGTTTTTAGGAAAGAATTCTTGCAACGTTTTTCGCTGAAACGGGGAACGACTTGATCCTCCAAGATTCTCACATCGTTTTCATATAATTAGTCAGCAAATCAAGCAATTACTAGGTCAATTAGTGAACAATAATCGTAATAGATTGAACAGTGAAGGTACACAAGAAGTGGAATAAAGAACACTAGCAACATGGTAATTAACCAACGGTAAACCTTTCGCTTTCCAAGCATATTTGAACATTCTTAGAGAGCATCACGCATTCAACCCCTTCTGCCTCTTAGGTGCTCCAGCACCCGACCATTGAATGAGGACGTTAATTAACGATTTTTATAATTTAACGGCTGTATAGCATGCAATAACACAATGTAGTTGCTTTAATTGATGTAGTTGTTTTAATCCGATGTAATTTGCTTTTAAAATAAGAAAGTTTCAAATTAATTATGCTAGCACACTGATATTGCAAATACAAAGAACTTTTCATTGATAACTAATTAAACATAATGCAATATAACACCAAACTAAAACTTAAAACGGATGTGAATCATTCATATACTTAATCACTCTACTCTACCGTAAAACACCTAGGACATTTCCAGGAGCGCTTTCCATATATATCTTCTTTTGTAGAAGTGTAGAAACGCATGCATATAAATCCTGCAACCTGGCTTCAGCATCCACTAATTCTCTGTGGACAACATTTGTATTTGTGATCTCCGTCTTCACAGTGCTTGCAGTGTAATATCTTCTTCAATTTGCCTTTAAGTTTCAAGTTTTTGCACAATAATGCTAGCTTTTCTTCTTCTTCTTTAATCTTCAGAGTATCATCTAGCATATGTAGTTCCTCGGGTCAGTTAAGATCTTGATATTGCAAATACCTGAGCTTTTCCGGTTGTTTTTTGAATGACCACTCTGATGCGTGAAAAACATTCATGTGGACACTTAGAATACATCCAAGGTCATTACATCAGACTGTAGTTATCCATGGAACATAATGAACAAAACCTTATTTGCTTCCACACATAATATTTGTTTTCCGTTGGTCTTGGAAAATATGGTGGTTGTTGTTGGTTGAAAATGATTTCTTTAGGTGGTGTTTAGATGCTCACTTGTGTATTTTTTTTATAAGAAAATAACCGTTAGAAATACTGTCGTTATATACCCATTAATTTTCAAAATCTTGCTATTATCCAGCGACTACTTTGAATTCTTTATAAATACTCTATATTTCATTCATTTCAATCACACACCTAATCTCCATATTCTATTTCGATCACACCTCCTCTATACTGAAATGTCTCTCCCGCACTCCACTCGAGAAGAAATGTTGCTCTTATTTGATGTTCGATAGATATCGCAAGTGATTGAGGTAGAAATATTACCAATGAGTATCTTTGGGAAGTGTGTTTCAAAGGTTCGTAACATTATGAAAACTTAAGAACCAAAAAGAGCCTTAAATGTAGATTTTCCATTATCAATTAGGATGTAAGAAATTATATGAAAGTTTTGTGGATGGTTCCCGATGATAATCCTGGATTGTCCAATGAATAACTTGTGAATATCTTAATAACTTTGTCTTCATTTTGAATGATTCCATCATAGTTTTAATTAAAATAATATTAACTAACTTGTTGTTTATCTATTTTTCAGAAAACTTTCCTCATTCCCAATTTGTTAAAGGAAACGGAAGAGAGTTTAAGCATGATGAATGATATGAACTCTGTAAGATTCATGTTTGTAAATTTAATCCATTTTAGTTGCTTTAATCCAATGTAGTTTGATGTTATTTTCTGTCATATCCCTGGCTAGCCCTTAGTGAGGAAGGGGTGCTCTTATCCATTCTGTTTTAGTACACTTAATTATCTATAACTTAATTAGCAAGTTATTTAGTATTAAGTAGATTTAATTAGTGAGTTGGATAGGATTAGAGATTAACGACTGAGTAATCTGTGAGTAGTTATTCAATTAGGGTTTGTACGAATAACTATTTAAGAGAAAGTGTACTTCTCTGTGTGGTTATGAATGAAAAGATAAGTTTGTAGGTTGTCTTCTTGAGTGCAAGAAACGGATTATCTAGGGTTCCTTCCATCACTTGTTGTTATCACAACAATTGGTGCCATGAGCAGGTTACGATCCAACCATGACAGGTCCTTCAGTCAAGGTATTTGATGATCACGTGAAAGATCTAGAAAAACTTGTGGCTCAACTCGTCTCTCTCTCCACAGATGAAGCTCAGGCTCGTACTCTAGCATCAAATCGTTCAGAGGAATAAATTGAGACCTTACGCAACCTTATCATTAAAAGCTCAACCACACAAGAAAAGTTGCAGGAGATACTTTTAATAAATACAGAGATTCTCTCATCTTTAAATAAAAAACTTGTTATTCCACATCAAGAAGCTCAGAGCTCTGGCAACCCTTTTTTTCTCAGAACGAGAGATGAACTGTCATACTCCTATCAACCCAAACTTTCAAACTCACAGACCCCCTAAACTTAATTTTCCTAGATTTAATGGTGAGAATCCTAGATCCTGGATCCAGAAATGTGAGAGGTTTTTCAGTATGAAGGGTATAGAAGAAGCAGAAAAGGTGAACAAATCATCTTTCTATCTTACTGGGAAAGCTGACTCTTGGTTCCTAGATTACCAAACCGGTAAAGGTTTGATATTTTGGTCTCATTTTTTTCTTGCCATATGTTCTCGATTTGAAGATTTAGCAAATGATAATTATGTTGGCATGTTCAATAAGCTAATACAGATCTCTATTGTAGAAGAGTATTATGAAAGATTTGAGACTTTCAAAGCCATTATGTTGAGAAAAAATCCACATCTTACTGAGAGTTATTTTGTCCTAAGTTTCATAAGTGGGTTGAAAGATGAACTCAGAAATATTGTCCTGATGTTCAAACCTACCACTCTCACTGAGGCCTTTCACATAGCAAAATTACAAGAGCTTACAGTAGAGGGCCAACATAAAAAATTCAAATCTACTCTCATACCACATCCTACTACTCATTATCCATCTTCATCCTCGTCATCAAACACCCCAAGAAACCCCACCACTTATCTACCATCAAGAAACACTTTTAGTAAACCCACCATTCCCACCAAACCTTCTAATCCAAGACCAAACTACTCCCAACCTCCCATTAGAAGGTTAACTTATGAACAAATGAAGGAGAGGAGGGACAAGGGACTGTGTTACAATTGTGATGAGCCATTTAAAAATGGGCATAAGTGCAAACACCAACAACTTTTCATGTTGCAGGTAGATGAATCAGAGGAGGTGGAAAATCAAGAGATCCTTCACCAAGAAGAAGAAGAAGAACAACTACCAGTAGAAACTGACATGGAAATCTCTTTACATGCTCTAACTGGGAACTCTAATGGGGAGACAATAAGAATTCATGGGAGCTTAAATGGTACAGTCCATATCAATTTTCATTGACACAGGGAGCACACACAGTTTTGTGGACAACTGCTTAGCTCAAGAGTTGAAACGTATAGTTGAGACAACTGCTCACCTATTAGTCACAGTAGCCAATAGAGAGAAGACAATTAGCTCAGGAGTGTGCACAGAACTGCAATGGACAATGCAAGGTAGCAGGTTCCAAATTGATTTGAGACTTTTACCACTTGGAGGGTGTGACATGGTCTTGGGAGCTGATTGGTTGAGAACTCTTGGTGATGTTTTATTTAACTTTGAAAAACTTTGCATCAGTTTCAAACACCAGGGGAAGAAAATTACTCTCACTGGAACAAGAGAGAAGACATCATTGAAGATTATTAAGGCCAAGGAAGTTAAGAAGTTCTTGAAGAAGAATACTTATAGAGTGATGGGTCATTTCTTTGCAGTCACAGCAACACCCATACCTCAATCAATACCCTCACCCATTCAAGACCTCTTACAGGAATTCACAGATGTTTTTAAAGAACCCAATTCACTGCCACCCAACAGGAGCCTTGACCACTCTATTCCATTAAAACAAAACTCCACACCCCCAAATCAAAGACCATATACATGTCCATATGTTCAGAAATCAGTAATAGAATCATTGGTTCAAGAAATGCT
This sequence comes from Papaver somniferum, assembly GCF_003573695.1. NCBI lineage: Eukaryota > Viridiplantae > Streptophyta > Magnoliopsida > Ranunculales > Papaveraceae > Papaver > Papaver somniferum. The sequence continues at coordinate 37,509,206 of NC_039367.1, read as the reverse complement.
TAAGGAAGGGATCATACAAAACAGTCACAACCCTTTTGCTTCACCAATTTTACTTGTCAAGAAGAAAGACAACACATGGAGATTTTGTGTTGATTATAGGCAATTAAATGAAATCACTATCAAAGATAAGTTTCCCATCCCTGTGATAGATGATCTATTAAATGAACTGAATGGGGCAATGGTATTCACCAAACTAGATCTAAGGTATGGTTATTATCAAATAAGAATGCATGTACTAGATATCCACAAGACATCTTTTAGGATTCATGAGGGCCATTATGAGTTCAAGGTGATGCCATTTGGTTTGACAAATGCCCCTACAACCTTCCAAGCTCTCATGAATGAAGTGTTCAAACCATTCCTCAGGATGTTTGTCTTGGTGTTCTTTGATGACATTCTTATCTACAACAAGTCACATACAAAATATGTTCAACACTTAAAACAGGTGTTGGAGGTCTTGAGACAACATGAGCTCTATGCTAAGCAATCCAAGTGTTGTTTTGCTCAAGAAGAGTTAGAGTATTTGGGGCACATAATTACTCAGAGTGGTGTAGCAGCTGACCCTTCTAAAGTTTTCAGCATGGTTTCTTGGCCTACACCCACAACTGTCAAAGAGGTGAGAGGGTTTTGGCTACTACAGAAAATTTGTCAAGGGATATGGGTTTATATGCAAACCACTCACTAATCTACTGAAGAAGAATGCCTTTGCATGGCCACCTAAAGCTAATCAAGCTTTTATGGAGCTTAAAAAAGTCATGAGTAGCACTCCAGTATTAGCATTTCCAGACTTCACCAAAACATTTATAGTGGAGACTGATGCTTGCTCTAAAAGGTTGGGAGTTGTACTTATGCTAGAAGGAAGGCCAATAGCATATTACAGCAATCCTTTGGGTCCCAGATAACTAAGTCTTTCCACATATGAGAAAGAACTTCTTGCAATTGTGATGGCAGTAACCAAGTGGAGGAGTTATTTAATGAGCAACCACTTCATTATACATACATATCATCAGAGTATTAAATACTTCTAGAGCAAAGGATGACAACTAAATTGCAACCGAGGTGGTTGATGAAGCTACTTGGTTTTGATTATGAGACCAAATACAAGAAGGGGTTGGAAAACAAAGCAGTTGATGCGCTATCCAGGATGCCTAGTTCTTCATGCAACACGATTACCATTTCTCAACCAGAATGGGCGGTGGAGATTTTTAGAAGCTATAAACAAGATACAACAACTCAAGGCATCATTGGAAAACTTCTAGTTTCACCAACTTCAGTAGAGAATTACACCTACAACAAGGGAGTGTTAAGGGATAAATCCATAATTTATGTAGTAACAGTAATGGTGTCAAACAAACAGTTTTATCTTCTCTTCACTCCTCTGCCATTGGTGGGCATTTTGGGATTCAAGGGAGCTACCAGAGAGCAAAGGCATGCTTCTACTGGCCAAAGATGAGAGATGATATATTGGAGTATGTAGTATCATGTGATGTCTGCCAAAGAAATAAAGGAGAACACACTCACCCTGCAGGTCTGTTACAACCCCTCCCTATTCCAGAGCATGCTTGGCAACACGTCTCCTTAAATTTCATTGAAAGATTTCCAAAATCTGAAAGGAAGGGTTCGGTAGTAGTAGACAGGTTGACTAAATACAACCATTTCACTGCTCTCAGTCACCCCTATACAGCTGCTACTGTTGCACAATATTTTTTAAGCCATGTATTCAAGCTCCTACCACCATCCATTACTTCTGCCAGAGACAAGATCTTCATCAACAATTTTTAGCAAGACTTGGTCAAATCCCTTGGCACCAGTTTAAACCTCAACACAGCTTATCATCCTTAAACTGATGGCCATACTGAGAGGGTTAATGCATGTTTGCAGAACTATTTGAGGTGCATGACTAGTCACAAACCAAAGGCTTGGCACAAGTGGTTACCTTTAGCTGAGTGGTGGTACAATTCAAATCATCATATTAGCCTACACATGACCCCCTTCAAGGCTTTCTCTGGGTACAACCCTCCTCATTTGGCCTTTCCTATCTTAGTGACCACCTCAATAGAAGATTATATTAAAGAAAGGGACCAGATACTCAGCCTACTCAAGAAATCACTACACAAGTCTCAAGAGAGGATGAAGTACTTCTCAGATATGAAGAGGACTGATAGGCAGTTCAGAATAAATGATATGTTTTATCTCAAGTTGCATCCCTACAGGCAAACTACCATAGCTCTGGGGGGAAAACTTCAAATTATCTTCCAAGTATCATGGTCAATTTCAGGTCATTGAGAAGATTGGATCTGTGGCTTACAGACTTCAGTTTCCTGCAGACTCTAAGATACATCCAGTTTTCCATGTATCTCAGCTCAATCAGAAGATATGGTCCTCTGTCACATCCATTCCTCATCTACCACTGGTAGACCAACAAGGACAAATCATGGTCAAGACAGTATCTTTACTGGGAGAAAGGGTCATCTCACACAACACCACCACCATTCCTCAACTTATGATCCAATGGTCCAACACTTCTACATAAGATAATACCTTGAAAGATGTCAGCAACATCATAGAACATTTTCCAGCTTTTTATCCTTGAGTACAAGGAACTCATTTAGGGGGGAGTATTGTCATATCCCTGGCTAGCCCTTAGTGAGGAAGGGGTGCTCTTATCCATTCTGTTTTAGTACACCTAATTATCTGTAACTTAATTAGCAAGTTATTAAGTATTAAGTAGATTTAATTAGTGATTTGGATAGGATTAGAGATTAACGACAGAGATGTACTCTGTGAATAATTATTCGATTAGGGTTTGTACGAATAACTATTTAAGAGAAAGTGTACTTCTATATGTGGTTATGAATGAAAAAGATAAGTTTGTAGGCTGTCTTCTTGAGTGCAAGATACATATTATCTAGGGTTCCTTCCATCACTTGTTGCTATCACAACATTTTCCTACTGATGAGTGCCAAATATTGCATATTTCTACACCTTTTTATTGGCAATTAACTCATCTTTTGTGCTTTAAAATCATATATTATCCCAAATTCTGTATTTTCATTGTTTTCAGAATAAATATGTTTACTAATTAATTTTCTGTTCTTAGATACTAATAAATCTTGGATGAATTGAGAAGGAAAAAGAGCAGAGGAATGATGACTAGCGACTACGGAAGAGAGAATACACAAAGCTCTCGCGAGAAGGCAGTGAAGCGCGAAGGAATATCGCGTAAAAAGCAGCCGCAATCCGCTTGCACTCGCTCCGCAAACCGCTTGCAAAGCCTAATACGAGCAGTGGGATTGGTAGAGAACCCAAACCCAAACCCAGAAACAAGACCCAAACCCGTTTCCTCGCCTGAACCGTCAGATTTGCTACAACTGACTATCATCCAACAGTCATCCTCTCGGTACATCAACATTTGATAGAACTGCTTAGCACCGTAACACAGTTATCCATACCTCTAATCGAACAAAACCCAACTCTAACTCCGTCTTCATTTCTTTCTCTCTTTCACAGAACCTCCACCTGCAACTCCCCCACCATTAAACCATCGCCCCCACCATCTCTGTACACAACCACTTCCATCATAAACGCCAATTAAGCCTTTAATCTCTATCTCCCTCACCCTTATCTTTTTTATTAACAAGAATAGTAACCCTAGAAGCTAGGTTTGAGAGAGATAGGTTAGGGTTGTCCTCAATAGTGAAGAAACACCAAACTAATGGCTTGCAGCGTTAAATTGAAGAAGGGAACTGTCAGAATACGCGTTTGGGTGAGTGGGTATTCTGTAAATATCGAATTAAATTGATTGAGGAGAAACTTGTGTATAAATAGAGGCTTGCTTCTCTGTAACAAATCATCTAAGAATAGATGGATCAATTAGTCATCTCAATATAATTGTGTTTTCATCTTGTTCTAAATTCATCAGCTAGGGTTTAGATGAAACCCTTAATCATGTTGTTAAGTTAATTCATATTCCTGTTATTATTCTTGTTGTGCTTAATGGATATAGGAATGATTTGTTAACTGGTTGATCAAATTAGCCTGTGATTAGTTGTACTGTAAGAAGACAGCTAATACTAGGGGTAAGTTAGTAATATTGGTTGATAAATCATCCATTTGAGACCTCTCTGGAAGAAGATATGTGCTTCAATTGATTTAGGATTGATAGTTAGCTAATGAACCAAATAAGCTTGTGATAGGTTGTACTGTAAGAAGACAGCTTATACTAGGGGTGAGTTAGGGAAATTAACTGATAAATCACTCATTGTAGTCTTGCCTGAAGAGAACAAGAATATAACTTGAGTAAGTATTGCCTTAGCATAAGATTAGGAGGTGGATTCAACTACCCTAGTGCCTCTCATATAATTGTTTACAATCTGTTCTTGCATCTTACCTTACATTTGGCTTTAATATCTTAGTTACTGCCAAACAAATTTGTCGTATCGACACACAAAACAACCCCTTTTGGTTACTTCTTATCTTGAAATCCGTTGTAGTGAGACTTTGGAATCCATTCTACACCCACCTTGTCCCTGAGGATCGACTTGTATTTGCATCTTACACAATTGGCACTGTGCACTTGCAGTCATTGTAGGTACTCTTTATAAGCCTACCAAGTTTTTGGCGCCGCTGCCGGGGACTCGGTAGCGGTGTAGCTGAAGTCTTTTTTTTTACTTTACTGATCTTTTTATCATTGTTTGTATATATGTGGTAGAAGATTGTTGCCTGCTGTTGCTGTTAGTTGTAGTTTTAATTTTTCAGTCACTTGCATCTTCATATATTTTGTATTATTTTACTGCATATTGCCATCTGTGCCTGTTCATCATTTTCATCTGTGTATACGATTTCATCTGATCTCTGTAGTAGTAGTTGTAGCTTTTAAACTTTCTGTCATAGCATAACTACATCTTAGTAAGTTTTTTTAAGTTTGGATCACCTGCATCTAGGATCTGTAGCTTTGTTGTTGTATGCTTGCATCTTGTCCAGTTAGCCCACTGCTTCATATATCTTGCATCACTTTAAAACTGCCTATCCTTGCACCTTGTAAAATACTTTTAGCTGTAACCTTTAGTTTGCATCTCATAATATTCTGCATCCTCAGCTTAGTTTGTATGCTTGTCTAATTTTCAGTAAATTTTAACTTTCTCAGGTAATTTGTTCAGTAATAGGATAGAGCATATCTAGTTGCAAGTTCTCATCACCCTGTAACATATCAATTTAGATATTCTTGCATTGTAAAACTTGTCAAGCATTCTGCAATCAGCTTCATCCTGTCTAAGTGTAATTGTCCTATCACTGATAACTCAATCTTTACTGGGTAAACATCCAATTGGAGTAATTCTTTGTCATGGTTGAAAACCCTCTCTGTTATTGATAGGCAGAATCGATACCAATTGCCTTTGCTTTACTTGCATACTTCTAAAAACTGAGACTCTTTGTTGAGCTGCCAGGTGGTGGGCCCGGAGATGTGTATAATTGAAGCGATAAAAACGGGGGCCTACAGTAATACCGCAAGTGCACGGTCGTCAGTTGTAGCTCGTGCAAGTACGGGTCGATCCACAGAGATCGGGTGTGTTTTGGAAGTGATTTAGCTAATTGGGTTCCTAGATTTGCTTTGGGCTTAGAAGCCTTTTGGCTTAAATTGGGCTTGAGTACTAATAGGTTTGTTCACAATAAAATGAACTGAGCTTGGGCTCAGTTAGTCTTTGAAATGCAAATGGGCTTAGGCCTTAAACTTAGGCTTTTGATTAAGCCTGAATTGGATTGGGCCTTAATAATGAACTTGGGCTTTGGTTTTGGTCTTCTGATGAGCCCAAGTTGTGCTCTGGGCTTTTGGTTTTAGAAACTGGGCTTGGTTACTGAGGACTGGGCCTTAGGCTTCACTGAAGTGAATTGGGCTCAGTTGGATTGGCCTTTGCTTGGCTGCAGGAGCAGCAAGTCTGCACAGCAGCTGCAGGAGAAGAAGTGGCAGCAGCTTGGCAGCAGGCTTGGCAGAGGCAAAGAAGCAGCAGGCACCAGTAGCAGCAGTAGGGCAGCTGCACAGCAGGTAGTAGCAGCAGCAGGAGCAAGAGCTGCACAGCAAGGCCAACAGCAACAGCAAAAGGAGAAGTGCTGCAGGGCAAGTGCAACAGCAACAGCAGCACAAGGAGTGGTAAACAGTGGCTCTAGGCCAAATTGGAAGCAAACCAGAGAAGCAACAGAGTTGCAGGGCAGGGAAGAAACAACAAGGCAAAAGCAATGGAAGAACTAAACAGCAAAAACAAAACAAAAGCAAAACAAAACAAGAATGAACCAAGGCTTAAGGCCAAGGGCAGGGTTGTGGTGAAGCTAACAGAACAAACATAGAAAAGAAATTGTGGATGGGAAGTGCAGGGAGATGGATGAGAGTTTCCTTTACCTAGCCAGTTCACCTAGGTTAAGTTCTTGTCAAATATCTAGTTAACCAACCTTACAGCCTTAGCTAACCCCTAGTATTGGCTGTCTGTTTAAGGCACAACCAATCACAGACTAACTAGGCAGTGGTTTACTAACTAATGTAGCTAATTAATTCCTTAGAGCCACCACTGACCCCTAGCATTAGTGGTCTTCTTACAGCACCACTAATCACAAATCAGTTGGGCACTTAGGAGTCTAACTAGCCTAAGCTATTTTAAGCTCAGCAAAAACCATCCTAATAGCTAACCATCATGGTTCAGTTGTTCTCTCACCCTAGTGGGGAATTAGAACATGTTGCAGTTAAGAGTCCTCATGGTTGTCAAGCATCAAAACTCAGAATAAGAACATGTGAGTTAAACAGGGGACTTACAAGCTCATGTGTAGAAACAAACACACAAACTAATTAAGACAAACATAACATGGATAATACAATCACACACAGAACACAACAGGATATAAACATAACAGGAGCATAACAATTAACAGGAAACAATATTAAGCAGAACACATTATCATTTAACAGGACATGAAAGTCCTGGATGTTGGCTACTCCAAGCATAAAGTTTCTCACACTACACCCATTCTCTATTTATAGCTCACAAACACAATTCCCCTAAATTATACAATTAGGGTTTATAGAAAAATCCCCAAATTCCAACAGTGAAATTAACTCACCTAATCTTCAAATTGACGTCGACCCATCCTTTCTCTGACTCTCCTGATGTTATCCACGCCTCCAATTGCAACTCTATTTCACCTAATTTGTCAATTTCACCTCTAGGGTTCCTGACATGGGAGAGGCGTGAAATTGAGTGATTAGGAGGACATAGAGTTGGTGAAAGGGGAAATAATGATGTGGGTTAGGGTTGTTGTGGAGAGTTGGTGGTGTTTGGTGGTGTCAGGGAGTGGTGGTGATGATGGTGGTGCGGCAGGGAAGGAGGTGGTTCTGCAGAGAGGGGGGTGATGGTGGTAGATGGGTTCGATAGAATGGGAGAAGGGGGTTGTTTGGTTAGGTGGTAGGGCTCGGGTGATAGGGTGTTAGGCGTGCGTATCGAGTTTGATGTTCTGCGTCGCTGAGTCACTGGATGCGAAGCTGGTAGGTGAATCGGACGGTGATTCGGAGGCAAGCGAGGAGCGACCGTCGGATGAATGGATACAACGAAACGAACGGTACTTGATGGAGTTAGGTACTGTAGTGTAAGGCGGAGATATCAATCTTCGATGAACAGCAAGGGAGCGACCGTTGGATTCAACTACCATCTAATCTGAAGGCTTGGAATTTCAGCGTTGTGGTGCTTGGCAGAGACTTCAGATTTTGATGCTCTATGAAGGAGCGACCGTCGGATGCTTCTGAGAACTGATCTGATGGCTGAGAACGGAGGCGCTTTTGTGTGTAGAAAATGAGGTTGTGCGCACCATTCTTCGCGGCTTCCTTGCGTAATTTCTCCCGGCTTTTCACTACTTTTCTGCTCTTTTTGCTCCGCGACTCATCCGAACTTTATTTATTACCTAAAAATGCAAAATTAATTAATAAAAATATTTATTCTTGAAAACAATGAAAATACAGAATATGGGATAAAATGTAGAATTAATGCATAAAAGATGAGTTAAATGCCAACAAAAAGGGATAAATATATACAATATTTGGCACTCATCAAATACCCCCAAACCTGAATTTTACTTGTCCTCAAGTAAAAAAAACTAAGGAAATCCTAACTATACCACTGTCGCTGGTCTCTCGAATGCATTTAGCGTATGCACTAAGCCTTTTAAACCACTAAGTGTCCCTAGTGGACGAGTTGAAGTCTCGTGAAGGTTTACCAGAGGTGTGCCTACAAAACCTAAGGACAAAATATAAGCTCAGATTCCATCAAATGTGACATGTGCAAAACAGTTAAGCTCACAGCAAAATGGAGATGTCAATCTAGCTATCGAAGGCACAATCCTAGCACTGATAACAAATAAGGACATGTGATAAGAGTGTAAAGTGTATCTACACATGTGTAAAGAAAGATCTGAAGTTATGACTACTAATCACCAAGAGATAGTTTCTCAGGCTAAGAACTGAGGTCGAAATCTAGCTAGCTGTCCGGACTTTACGAGAATTGTGAATGAGTTGGAGGTATTTCACAATTACTCGCGTTGTACATCAATGGCATACACCCTTCCTTGCTTATTACAAAAAACAACAAAATAACTCTTTACATGACTCTTATTTACATTGACTATTCTCTTTTTATTTTTGGAACAAGAGATGATGGAATTGATAAATACTTGATTTTTTTGTATTTTTCTGATATTTTTTTCTCTTTTTTTTTCTGAATATATACATCGTTTTTTTTTTTTTTTTTTTTTTTTTTTTTTTTTTTTTTTAACAAAGAACACTTTTGATACATACACAAAAGAAACAAAAGATTACATGACACTTTGCAAGAGGTAGCCCTTTTTGATGCACCCAGTTAAATTCGATGGTTGTCTTTCTTAATGTAACCTCCACCTTCTATCCCAACCAACCAAAGAACAACTAGTCAAGTTTCGTTCAGTATTCTAAAGTGATTGGCAATCGTAACTTCCTATCAAACACCTTGAAGATCGAGGCCATACATGTATTGGTAGATCGTGCGCGTGCAAATTTCTTATCACAATGTGAATTGTGCTAGAATCAGGGTGCCTAAATATCTAGACTAAGACTCCTAAAAAAATACATATTTGCACAAGAGTCAACATTTCAAGGTAAATGAGCTCCATTTTTATGATTTTTTCATTTTTTTAATTGTTTTTTGAATTTTGATTTTTCAATTTTTTTGGAATTTTTCAATTTTTTCAAAAAGAAGAAGGAGTTCGTTTTAATTATAGCATATTATCGTGGCATCTACTCTATACCCCCAAACCTAAACTAAACATTGTCCTCAATGTTTCAAAATATGGAAAGAATTAAAATGCAACATATGGAAAGGGACATGCTGAGTAGAGTAAAAGGAGAGAGAATACCCGATTTCGGCGAAAGCAGAATTAAAACTCCGTTATTCAAGGCAAACAATCCAACATATTTCAGCCGAGATCATATTGGATTAGCAAAATATATACAAAAGGAAATTTTACTAACACATTATCTACAAGAAAATTTGGTTTTTAATGGGATTGGACTTTTTGGGAAGAAAAAATTTGGTTTTGTCGGAAATGAAAACTTTTTGGAAAAATTTTGGTTTTTATGGGAGAAATTTTTGGTTTTTTTTTTTTGAAATTGGGAGCAAAAGAAAATTTTGGTTTTTGAATAGGAGAAAAGTAATTTTTTTTTTTTTTTTTTTTTATAGAACAATAAAATGAAGAAAATAAAATTTGTTTTTTTTTTTTCTTTTGAAATGGGAGCAAAAGAAAATTTTGGTTTTTTTTTTTTTTTTTTTTTTAAGAAAATAAATGAAGAAAATAGAATTTGGTTTTTTTGAATGGGAGCACGCCCACTGTTTGTCCTCTAATGGAATGGAAGGCTGCGGCTCACGAAACACTAAGTTTTAACTTTGAAAGTTGAATTTGGCCCAGTTGGTTAAGGCCCGACGTTTGTTTTAAAACTTTGGTTTCGAGGTCTACTCTTGAGTGGAAGCAAGCCCACAATCGGTTATAAGCTCAGCTGGGTTTAAACCCAGAGTACAAAATACAAGTCCAATGGAAGAATTTAAACAAGCCCACAAATTAAACAAACAAGCCCACAAATAAATTATTACAAACCCAAAATAGAAAAATAAAAAGCCCAAAAAAATTGGGTTAATTATTACAAGCCCACAATTAAAGAAATTTGGAAGCCCACAGATTGGGTTCTCTCAATGGAATGGGTTTAGGCTTACCTTTTTAGCACAGCCCAGCTGCTCTGATATTGTTGCAAAAACCCAGTTGGGTTTTGGTTCTTTTCCTTGGTGGCGTCCCAGCAGAGGAAAAACAGGTTCAGAAAAGCAGGTCCAACAGCAAATGAAGTGAAGCAGATGCAGATGCAAATGCTATGCAGTGAAATGCAAAAATAGCTAATAAAAAACAAGAAAAACACAGCACCAATCCCCGGCAGCGGCGCCAAAAACTTGGCAGGCTTCTAAAAGGTCCTAAAAATTATCCCCGGCCAAAAACTTGGTGGGCCCGGAGATATGTATAAAATTAAGCGCAATAAAAACGGGGGCCTACAGTAATACCGCAAGTGCACGGTCGTCGGTTGTAGCTCGTGCAAGTACGGGTCGATCCACAGAGATCGGGTGTGTTTTGGAAGTGTTTTAGCTAATTGGGTTCCTAAATTGCTATTGGGCTATGAAGCCTTTTGGCTTAAATTGGGCTTTGAGTACTAATGGGTTTGAATGCCCTTTGAATGAATTGGGCTTAGTGGGTTTGTTAACAATAAAATGAACTGAGCTTGGGCTCAGTTATCTTTGAAGTGTAAATGGGCTTTGGCCTTACAGGGAACTGAACTTGGGCTCAACAGTTCACTTGTGAATTGGGCTCAGTGTCTTTTGTTGTGAACTGGGCTTTGAATTCAGTCAAGGTTCTGGGCCTTTGGGATGAAATGTATTGGGCTTGGCTATTGAACTAGGCCTTTGGGCTTCACTGAAGTGAATTGGGCTCAGTTGGATTGGCCTTTGCTTGGCTGCAGGAGCAGCAAGTCTGCACAGCAGCTGCAGGAGAAGAAGTGGCAGCAGCTTGGCAGCAGGCTTGGCAGAGGCAAAGAAGCAGCAGGCACCAGTAGCAGCAGTAGGGCAGCTGCACAGCAGGTAGTAGCAGCAGCAGGAGCAAGAGCTGCACAGCAAGGCCAACAGCAACAGCAAAAGGAGAAGTGCTGCAGGGCAAGTGCAACAGCAACAGCAGCACAAGGAGTGGTAAACAGTGGCTCTAGGCCAAATTGGAAGCAAACCAGAGAAGCAACAGAGTTGCAGGGCAGGGAAGAAACAACAAGGCAAAAGCAATGGAAGAACTAAACAGCAAAAACAAAACAAAAGCAAAACAAAACAAGAATGAACCAAGGCTTAAGGCCAAGGGCAGGGTTGTGGTGAAGCTAACAGAACAAACATAGAAAAGAAATTGTGGATGGGAAGTGCAGGGAGATGGATGAGAGTTTCCTTTACCTAGCCAGTTCACCTAGGTTAAGTTCTTGTCAAATATCTAGTTAACCAACCTTACAGCCTTAGCTAACCCCTAGTATTGGCTGTCTGTTTAAGGCACAACCAATCACAGACTAACTAGGCAGTGGTTTACTAACTAATGTAGCTAATTAATTCCTTAGAGCCACCACTGACCCCTAGCATTAGTGGTCTTCTTACAGCACCACTAATCACAAATCAGTTGGGCACTTAGGAGTCTAACTAGCCTAAGCTATTTTAAGCTCAGCAAAAACCATCCTAATAGCTAACCATCATGGTTCAGTTGTTCTCTCACCCTAGTGGGGAATTAGAACATGTTGCAGTTAAGAGTCCTCATGGTTGTCAAGCATCAAAACTCAGAATAAGAACATGTGAGTTAAACAGGGGACTTACAAGCTCATGTGTAGAAACAAACACACAAACTAATTAAGACAAACATAACATGGATAATACAATCACACACAGAACACAACAGGATATAAACATAACAGGAGCATAACAATTAACAGGAAACAATATTAAGCAGAACACATTATCATTTAACAGGACATGAAAGTCCTGGATGTTGGCTACTCCAAGCATAAAGTTTCTCACACTACACCCATTCTCTATTTATAGCTCACAAACACAATTCCCCTAAATTATACAATTAGGGTTTATAGAAAAATCCCCAAATTCCAACAGTGAAATTAACTCACCTAATCTTCAAATTGACGTCGACCCATCCTTTCTCTGACTCTCCTGATGTTATCCACGCCTCCAATTGCAACTCTATTTCACCTAATTTGTCAATTTCACCTCTAGGGTTCCTGACATGGGAGAGGCGTGAAATTGAGTGATTAGGAGGACATAGAGTTGGTGAAAGGGGAAATAATGATGTGGGTTAGGGTTGTTGTGGAGAGTTGGTGGTGTTTGGTGGTGTCAGGGAGTGGTGGTGATGATGGTGGTGCGGCAGGGAAGGAGGTGGTTCTGCAGAGAGGGGGGTGATGGTGGTAGATGGGTTCGATAGAATGGGAGAAGGGGGTTGTTTGGTTAGGTGGTAGGGCTCGGGTGATAGGGTGTTAGGCGGGCGTATCGAGTTTGATGTTCTGCGTCGCTGAGTCACTGGATGCGAAGCTGGTAGGTGAATCGGACGGTGATGCGGAGGCAAGCGAGGAGCGACCGTCGGATGAATGGATACAACGAAACGAACGGTACTTTATGGAGTTAGGTACTGTAGTGTAAGGCGGAGATATCAATCTTCGATGAACAGCAAGGGAGCGACCGTTGGATTCAACTACCATCTAATCTGAAGGCTTGGAATTTCAGCGCTGTGGTGCTTGGCAGAGACTTCAGATTTTGATGCTCTATGAAGGAGCGACCGTCGGATGCTTCTGAGAACTGATCTGATGGCTGAGAACGGAGGCGCTTTTGTGTGTAGAAAATGAGGTTGTGCGCACCATTCTTCGCGGCTTCCTTGCGTAATTTCTCCCGGCTTTTCACTACTTTTCTGCTCTTTTTGCTCCGCGACTCATCCGAACTTTATTTATTACCTAAAAATGCAAAATTAATTAATAAAAATATTTATTCTTGAAAACAATGAAAATACAGAATATGGGATAAAATGTAGAATTAATGCATAAAAGATGAGTTAAATTCCAACAAAAAGGGATAAATATATACAATATTTGGCACTCATCACCAGGTACCTACCATACTGTTGTAAAAACCAAGGAGAAGAAGGAGAAAAATGAGCAGAGTACAACAGTTATTGTAGCTAAAACCGATTGGTGTCATTCTTGAACCTCATTACACTCTATATATTTGTATGAATGAAAACCATGATATTCTGATACACTAGCTGCCTTACTAAGCACTATTTCAGACCTGCAAATTCTGGTATTCATGAGAAGGATTCTGTGATATCTGAGTGAACTATTTGTTTAATATCCATCAGTAAATCTCTGATCGTTTTATGCTCTGACTGTTTATGCCATGCTCACCTGAGAAACTCGTTGTTTATTGTAATCACCCATCCCATGCAGCATCTTGAGTTCGCATATGAATCTGTGAAGTTTGAATAACATATCTACTTGTGAAGATGGTTACCTTGCTGTGCATCTCTTAATCTCAATAGAGCCAGAACTTGTGTCTGCGTGCGTTCAGCCTTAAATCTGTTTCTCATTACTTCCCTGATTTGCGCATTTGCTGCTTGTCTAATCAATACAACATGTTAAACCTGAGTGCATAGTTCTTGGAACTAGTTTTTGATTCTCGCAAGCATTGTTTCCCTGAATAGCAAATTGCTTGGTTATATGGGTGTTATAACATGTTGACTGATATACATGATAGGCTATGATTGTCACTTTCCGTGACCAAACAAATTGACTAGTTAGAATTAGACAAGAAGATAATGTTGACATACCTAGTTCTAAAGTAGATAGCCCTGACCAATCTGAGACAATGGGTGAGGAACTGAACCAACCCCGTAGTATGAAGCAGCACATGTACCCAACTAGGGAAAGCCAACCCTCGTGTATTGTTTTACCAGCTGATGCTGGCCAGTTTGAACTGAAAGCAAGCACAATTCATATTTTGCCTTTGTTTAGAGGGGTTGATGATGAAAACCCTTACCACCATGTAAGAGATTTTGAAGATATTTGTGGGACTCTGCGTTTTAACCAAATGCCGGAAGAGTCCCTCAAACTGAGACTGTTTCCTTTCTCTTTGAAAGAAAAAACCAAGTCTTGGATGCATGCCCTACAACCACAGCCCATTAGAACATGGGGAAGATCTTACAAAAGAATTTTTAAAAAGTTTTTCCCCAACCATAAGACTGCGACAATTCATCAAAGTCTGAACGGTTTTGTGCAATTAGAAAGTGAGACCTTGGCCAAATATTTGGAGAGATTCAAATATATTATTGCTCCAATGTCCTCACCATGGTTTTGAAAAATGGAGACTTATGCACATTTTGTATGAAGGCCTAGATGTCAGGACCCGAACCACAGTTGATTCGATGTGCAATGGTGCATTTATTAAAAAAAGTGTTGATGAGGGTTGGACTTTCTTAATCGAAGTCGCTGAGAAGACTCAGCAATGGGAGTCCATCCGTGAGCCCAAAAAGACCGGCCCCGTAGTTAATGTCCATATAATCGAGTCCGATTTTGAAGAAAAAGCAAATGTTGCATCCTTGGCTAGGAGAGTAGAAGCGCTAGAGCTGCAGAAGAATGTGAAAACTACTGCCCCTACTCTCCGGGACCAAATTGAGACAGCACATTGTGCAGCATGTCATGGTTCATACCACCTAGTGGATAGTTGTCCAGACCTACAAGCATTTCAGGAGTCTAGACTAGAACAGGCCAATGCTTGGTATCATACGCAAGAGAACAATCCTTATTGTCAGACCTACAACCCAGGGTGGAGGAATCACCCTAAATTTTCATGGTCTAAGGGGCCTGTACAATGGGGAACAACAAATAATAACCAAGGATATTCATATCCTAGAAACCCCCAAGTACAGACACACACAATACCATGTTGAGAAAAATCCTAGCTTTGAAGATAGTGTCGGTCTGTTGACCCAAAATCTGTTGCAACTTCAAAAGACCACAAAATAACGATTCACAAGTCTAGAACTTAAAATGGGTCAAATCTGTGATACATTAAATGAGAGAGAAAAGGGTAAACTCCCTAGTCAACCTCAACAAATTCAGAAAAGTGCATTTCAGGCAAGCACGTCAACTTGCAATGAGTCATCACATAATCAAGTGAATGCTGTCACTACTCTTCGTAGTGGTAAAGTTGTTGAGAATAATGTAGGTGTAACATAGTCAACTGAGCCTAAATCAACTCACAATTGCACACAACACCACATAAAACATCTAGTGTAGAAAAAGAATCTGAGCAAGATAGTGACTCTAAGAATTCTACAGATGTTAATGTTCCTATGCCATCTTATGCACTTGTTGCTCCATTCACACAGAGGTTGGTGCAGCAAAAAGGGGTAACCAGTACAACGACATATTGGAAATGTTCAAACGAGTAAATATAAATATTCCATTTCTCGAAGCAATCAGACAGATACCCACCTATGCTAAGTTTTTGAAAGACCTTTGCACACAAAAGATAAAGCTTCATGTGCACAAACGTGCTTTCCTCACCAAGCAGGTAAGTTCCATAATTCAAAACAAGATTCCAACTAAGTTTAGGGATCCAGGTTTTCCAACAATTACATGCACCATAGGCGACCATGAGGTCGAAAAGGCTTTACTAGACTTAGGAGCAAGTGTGAATCTATTGCCATACTCAGTGTATGTGCAGTTAGGTCTTGGGGAGCTGAAACCCACCCCTGTTACGCTACAATTAGCGGACAGATCTGTCAAAATCCCTCGTGGTATTGTTGAAGATGTGTTAATCAAGGTTGATAAATTTTTCTTTCCTGTGGACTTCATTGTGTTAGATACTCAACCTGTGCAAAACCCAGATAATCACATTCCTGTCATTTTAGGACGTCCTTTCCTGGCGACGTCCAATGCCATCATAAATTGTCGTAATGGAGTGTTGAAATTATCTTTTGGTAACATGACTGTAGAACTGAATGTTTTTAACATTAGTCAACTTCCCATAGATTGTGATGATAATGAATTGCATGAGATTAACATAATTGAGAGTTTGATTCAAGACTCATTGCATGATATCTTATCTGTGGACCCTTTGCAAGCATGTTCAGATAACTTTGACTTAGATCATTTTGTGTCTGAGTACATTAATGAGGTTCACTCTTTGATTGAATCTGTACCACCCATGGATATTGCTAAATGGCAGAATACAGTGGAACCACTTCCACTTTCTGATTCCAAATCTGCCCTATCTCTTGATGAACCACCTAAGCTTGATTTGAAACCATTACCTGATACTTTGAAATATGCTTTCTTAGGTTCTTCTGGTACTTTGCCTGTGATTATTGCATCATGTTTAGACACGAAACAGGAAAGTAAACTTTTAGAAGTGCTTAAATATCATAAAGAGGCCTTAGGTTGGACCATCTCAGACCTTAAAGGTATAAGTCCTACAATTTGCATGCATCACATAAATCTTGAAGAAAATACTAAACCATCTAGGGAAATGCAAAGGAGACTTAACCCCAACATGAGAGATGTTGTCAAAGGTGAGATTTTGTAACTGCTTGATGCGGGTATCATATACCCAATTCCAGATAGCCAGTGGGTCAGTCCCATTCAAGTTGTACCCAAAAAGTCTGGCACTACTGTAGTTCAAAATGAAATGAATGAGCTAGTTCCCACTCGTGTAACCACAGGGTGGCGAGTCTGCATTGACTATAGGAAGTTGAACACAGTAACAAAGAAAGACCATTTTCCTCTTCCCTTCATTGACCAAATGCTAGAAAGGTTGTCAAGACACAGTAATTATTGTTTCTTAGATGGCTATTCGGGTTATAACCAGATTCATATAGCACACGAAGATCAACCAAAGACCACATTTACCTGTCCTTATGGTACATTTGCTTATCGTCGCATGCCTTTTGGGTTGTGTAATGCACCTGCTACTTTTCAACGTTGCATGATGAGCATTTTTTATGACATGGTAGATAAATTTCTTGAAATTTTCATGGATGATTTTTCTGTCTTTGGATCTTCTTTTGATGAATGTTTGCATCATCTTACTCTTGTGCTAATTCTATGTAAGGAAAAGAATTTGGTTCTAAATTGGGAAAAATGTCATTTCATGGTTAAGTTAGGCATAGTTCTAGCGCATATCATCTCTGGAAAAGGCACAGAAGTAGATAAAGCCAAAGTTGATCTCATTCAACATTTGCCTCAACCTCGATCTGTGAGGGAGATAAGGTCATTCTTGGGCCATGTCGGTTTTTACCGGCGATTCATCAAAGACTTTAGTAAACCTTCAAGACCCTTGTGTAGTCTTCTTGCAAAATATGTTGCATTTGTCTTTGATGACGCTTGTAAAAAAGCGTGGGAGCAATTGAAAGCTCTTCTCACATCTTCCCCTATAGTCAGACCACCCGACTGGACCCTACCATTTGAAATTATGTGTGATGCGTCTGACTATGCTGTAGGAGCTGTTTTAGGTCAGCGAGTAGACAAACTCCCGTATGCGATCTATTATGCTAGTAAAACATTTAATGATGCTCAACTGAATTATTCAATAACTGAGAAGGAATTGCTAGCTGTTGTGTTTGCATTGGATAAGTTTAGATCTTACTTGATAGGATCTAAAGTCATCATATATTCTGACTATGCTGCATTGAAATATCTTTTGTCTAAAAAATATGTTAAAGCTCGTCTAATTAGATGGATACTCTTGTTACAAGAGTTCAATCTCGAAATTCGAGATAAGAAAGGGTCTGAAAATGTTGTTGCTGATCACTTGTCTAGGTTGAATGTTGAATTTTTTGATGAATCCTTGCTTATTAGAGAATCATTCCCTGACGAACAATTGATGCTTGTGTCTGAAATGCCTTGGTTTGCTGATATTGTTAACTATCTTGTTACGGGTAGAATGCATTTGCATTGGTCTAAACAAGACCGATCGAAGTTCTTATCTGAAGTAAAGCACTTATTTTGGGATGACCCATACTTGTTTAAATACTGCCCTGACCAACTCATTAGGAGATGTGTCCCCAATTCTGAACAAAGAGATGTCATCTCTTTCTGTCATGACCATGCATGTGGAGGCCATTTTAGTGCCAAGAAAACTGTTGCAAATATCTTGCAGAGTGGTTTCTATTGTCCATCATTGTTCAAAGATAGTCATGCATTCTGTGTTGCTTGTGACCGATGCCAGAAATTAGGAAGTATCTCAAGAAGAAACATGATGCCCTTGCAACCTATTTTGATTATTGAATTATTCGATGTATGGGGTATTGATTTCATGGGCATGTTTCCTAATTCTGAAGGTAAGCTATACATTCTTGTTGTTGTTGATTATGCCTCTAAGTGGGTAGAAGCCATTGCCACCAAAACAAATGACCATAAAGTAGTTCTTTCTTTTCTTAAAGAAAACATCTTCTCTCGTTTTGGAACACCTAGAGCAATAATAAGTGACAGTGGTACTCATTTTTCCAATAGACCTTTTGAGTCACTTATGCGCAAATATGGAATCACTCATAAGGTAGCAACACCATACCATCCTCAGACCAGTGGCCAAGTAGAAGTTTCTAATAGGGAAATTAAGCATATTCTTGAAAAGACGGTTAATCCAACTAGGAAAGATTAGTCTTTACGTTTAAATGATGCTTTGTGGGCCTATAGAACTGCATACTCCCATTGGCATGTCCCCTTATAGACTAGTGTATGGTAAAGCTTGTCACCTTCCTGTAGAGCTAGAACATCGTGCATATTGGGTTGTTAAAAAGTTGAACTTTGATCTTGATAAGGATGGTACCCAAAGGAAACTTCAACTCAATGAGTTAGAAGAACTAAGAAATGACTTATGATAGTGCCAAAATTTATAAACATAGGATGAAAGTGTTTCATGACAAGCGCATTCTGCACAAGTCTTTCACACCTGGTCAAAAAGTTTTGTTGTACAACACTCGTTTGCATCTTTTTCCAGGGAAGTTACGTTCTCGATAGTCAGGTTCATTCTTGGTACGTACTGTTTTCCCTCATGGAGCTGTTGAAATTGAAAACACAGCAAACAATAACATCTTCAAGGTCAATGGTCAGATACTTCTGGAGCCTCTTCCACCAGAAGTTGAGACCATGGACTTGGAAGACCCTGTTTATGTGGACTAAACTGCTCCACCCGTGTACATACGTATGGATTAAAAGTCCATTCTCTCTCCCTTTTCTTTCTTTTTGTACAGTTTTTATGTGTGGTAACCAATCCTTTTTGTCTTATCGCTATTGTTGTTTTCTTTCAAAAGCATTCATCCATTTATGGTTTACCACCACCCTTTCTGCACACGGTAATCTCTTTCCTTTAGTCTACTCTGCACTGTTCTCCTGGTATGTTGTTTAAATTTGAAACATTGAGGAAAATGTTAGATTTAGGTTTGGGGGAGTATTTTGCATATAGAGAGTTTTTAGTCTTTTTTACCTTTAAAAAAAAAATCAATCAATTTTTTTTTTTGAAAGACTTGCATAAAACCTCCAACTTTTAGAGATTTTAGAGTCACTAGCATGCTTCTAGCTATGTTTACATAGAGAGTCTGACCGAAATAACTGAACTTGGAAGTACTGGAGAACACAATCGGGTTTCTTAGTTGCTAGAGCGTTAAAGTTGGATTTAACCATGTCGGTGGGCGAATTAGGTGCTGCAAAGATATTTGGTAGTAGAGTTGTGATCATCCTTAGTGGAGACTACCTATTTTTACATCAAGCGAGGCACCGACCTTCAATTTTTGTGACTATCTAAAAAGTCCTTTTAGAGTGTGTATCACCGTACGTAAATTCCTGGTAGGAATGGTGAGCTACCCAACTTCGCACCACTTTCAGCACTATTTTTTTGATCTCTTGAGTGCTAATTTTGTCAATCATGAGGATGACGTCTAAAGATGAAAACTCCTTGTAGTTTTATTTGCAGTTAGCACCATTCTCTCTCCCTCTCTCGACAACGTCAACAGATCCATAGAAACACATCATCATCAACGAGCAGAACAACGTCAGATTCTATGAAGAAAGATTGAAATAGTCTGAGGTTTACATGCAATAATTCAAGGAAAAGAAAGTGAAGATACAGTCCAAAAAGCAGAATTCTATACACAAGTTAAAGACTTATTCTTACAAGAGTAAAGAAAACAGAGAAAGATGAAAATTAGTGAAGTTCATAAAATCAAGACAATACAGGTTGTGAATAATTGAGTGATAAAGTCCTTCATCCATAGCTTTAGCAGTTTCATTATTATTTTATTATTTTCAGTTTACTGTTATTATAAAAAAATGATGAAAAAGAAAAAAAAAATTATTACAGTTTGTTTTTACTTTTGTTTAATAAACACCATGGTGAAGAAGAATTCAAGAGGAAAATTAAAGCAACAAGAAATTTAAGGGAAGAATCATAAATTGTCAAGGTTCTACAAAGTTCATAAGTTCATCATCTACGGTTGAAGACCAAAGACTGAAGACGAAGACGTTTCTATGGATGCTGAGAGAGTGATGTTGATTTCCGATCGGATATGAAGGTAAGTGAGTACTCCCATCCTTGATAATGGTTGATTTCCTTTCTTAGAGATCATCAGAAAAAGATTCTTTTTGTCCACAATTTTGTGGAGTCTCCAAAAATTATTTCGGAAGGTTTTCCTTCCCACCATTCAACGTGTGCAGAATTTCTCTCTTTATTCCTGTCTGCACGCATGAGAGACTAAAAAACGGTCTTTTTGAGTGCGACTATCATAAAACCCTATTGGTGAGGCAGAAGTCGAGACTTGTGATCACTCTCGAACCCGAATTCTTTCATATGGTATGGTTATTTCTCGCTCAACTCTTAAGGATGAGAATGCGTTCTTTGGTATTTCTAACTTCGTGTTACTAACATGCAGAAACTCTATGTCCTCATAGATACTTGGATGCTTAGGACTCTATTACGCTATGAAGTTGGAGAAGGTTTTGTGGGTACACCTATGGTAAACCCTCACGAGACTACAACTCGTTCACTAGGGACACCTAGGGGTTTAAAGGTTTAGTGCATACGCTAAATGCATTCGAGAGACCAGCAACAGTGGTATAGTTAGGATTTCCTAAATTTCTGTTTCACTTGAGGACAAGTAAAATTCAGGTTTGGAGGTATTTGATGAGTGCCAAATATTGCATATTTCTACACCTTTTTATTGGCAATTAACTCATCCTTTGTGCTTTAGAATCATATATTATCCCAAATTCTATATTTCCATTGTTTTCAAGAATAAATATGTTTACTAATTAATTTTGTGTTCTTAGGTACTAATAAAGCTTGGATGAATTGAGAAGGCAAAAGAGCAGAGGAATGATGACTAGCGACTACGGAAGAGAGAAAACACAAAGCTCTCGCGAGAAGGCAGTGAAGCGCGAAGGAATATCGCGTAAAGAGAAGCCGCAATACGCTTTCACTTGCTCCGCAAACCGCTTGCAAAGCGTAATCCGAGCAGTGGGCTTGGTAGAGAACTCAAACCCAGAACCAATACCCAAACCCGTTTCCTCGCCTGAACCGTCAGATTTGCTACAGCTGCCTATCATCCAACAGTCATCCTCTCGGTACATCAACATTTGATAGAACTGCTTAGCACCGTAACACAGTTATCCATACCTCTAATCGAACAGAACCCAACTCCAACTCCGTCTTCATTTCTTTCTCTCTTTCACAGAACCTCCACATGCAACTCCCCCACCATTAACACCATCGCCCCACCATATCTGTACACAACCACTTCCATCATAAACGCCAATTAAGTCTTTAATCTCTATCTCTCTCACCCTTATCTTCTTTCTTATCAAGAATAGTAACCCTAGAAGCTAGGTTTGAGAGAGATAGGTTAGGGTTATCCTTAACAATGAAGAAACACCAAATTAATGGCTTGCAGTTGAATTGAAGAAGGAAAATGTCAGAATACGCGTTCGGGTGAGTGGGTATTCTATAATTATCGAATTAAATTGATTGAGGAGAAACTTGTGTATAAATATAGGCTTGCTTCTCTGTAACAAATCATTTAAGAATAACTGGATCAATTAGTCATCTCAATATAATTGTGTTTTCATCTTGTTCATCATGTTTTAAATTCATCTGCTAGGGTTTAGATGAAACCCTTAATCACGTTGTTAAGTTAATTCATATTCCTGTTATTCTTCTTGTTGTGCTTAATGGATATAGGAATGATTTGTTAGCTGGTTGATCGAATTAGCCTGTGATTAGTTGTACTGTAAGAAGACAGCTAATACTAGGGGTAAGTTAGTAATATTGGTTGATAAATCATCCATTAGAGACCTCTCTGGAAGAATATATGTGCTTCAATTGATTTAGGATTGATAGTTAGCTAATGAACCAAATAAGCTTGTGATAGGTTGTACTGTAAGAAGACAGCTTATACTAGGGGTGAGTTAGGGAAATTAACTGATAAATCACTCATTGTAGTCTTGTCTGAAAAGAACAAGAATATAACTTGAGTAAGTATTTCCTTAACATAGGATTAGGAGGCGGATTCAACTACCCTAATGCCTCTCATATAATTGTTTACAAATCTTTTCTTGCATCTTACCTTACATTTGGATTTAATATCTCAGTTACTACCAAACAAATTTGTCGTATCGACACACAAAACAACCCCTTTTGGTTACTTCTTAGCTTGAAATCAGTTGTAGTGAGACTTTGGAATCCATTCTACACCCACCTTGTCCCTGAGGATCAACCTGTATTTGCACCTTACACAATTGATATTGTGCACTTGCAGTCACTGTAGGTACTATTTATAAGCCTACCACCTACTATTAAACCAAGTTAGTTAAATGTAAGTCTAAATGTAATGTGTGCCGATTAATAAAATGAAAGTCTGAATTTTAGATCTAAAGTTTTCGAATTCATTGATATTGTTGCATGATCTATTAAAAGATATAAACTTAAGACATTGAAACTTAAAAAGACTTCAATAAAAAAAAATTGGACAATCTTTGGCTTCTTGGTTATCTTTATTTGATGTATCTTCCATTCAACGCGCTGGACTGTTTTTCCTTTGTTTAACTTCGGTTGTTCACTTTTAAAATTGGAGCTTTTCTTTGCCTATTAACGGAACATTTTCTTGGATTAACTTTTAAAACGTGCACTTCCCTTATACTATTTTCGATCTTTTTTAAACACCTACATATCTTAAAAATAACAGCTTCAAATTTCACATCACAAAAAAAATGTAATAGCTTTTTGAGACATTTCAATTGGGGAATTTAAAACACTAAAACAAAATTAGAAGAGATTTAGCAAAGTAAATTCAAGAGATGTGAATTTTGTTGTGAGTGAAGTGTTTGAAAGTGATGGTAATTTATAGTGGTAAAAATATAGCCATTTTCTTAAACTGTAGAAATGTAGCCTTTGGTTGCTAGGATTAGGCCGCCAGCGGTTATACATCGAGCCCTCACGACTTAGCCTCAACCACCAGTGTGCTTAATTTTACCGCACGACTTTTTTTCAGCCGTGCGCTTCTTTATACGCCGCGAATTACATTTACCATGGTGGAAGATCCACTTTGCCTATCCACGTGGCTCACCGAATCTCAAGATTAGCCAAACTTCATAGAAAATTCCCTTAGGAGCTATAGTATGGATATCCAAATTTGCAAACAGGATCGGTAAATGGGAAAAATTGGAAATTGGTCTACCGTGGTCATCCTATAGGGGCTATTTGGTAACCATCGTTATGCTCGTAATCAATTCTATCATATTTTTTTTGGTACATTAGGATAAGCTGCGGCTGTATTTCGACTCTCAATATTAAAATAGACTACTAGAAATTAATGCAAACAAAATTTCATGCTAAATAATCTACTCCCTCCGTCCCACATTAATTGAACCATTTGTAGTTTGCACAATTGTTAAGGCAAGGAGAGAAGGGAAGTATGTTTAAGTATTTTTTATAAGTATGCCCTTATGGATAATAAATTGTAAAACTTCGAAATGATTTATCTCTAAACTATACCACGGTTTTTCGTAAACTTTATACCGTTGAAAAGCATTTTAAAACACCTGCATAACGAGTATAAATATGGTTATCAAATTATACATATTTCTTATAGTAACAATAATCAATTAAAAGGGTAATTTCAGAAATACCCCTTTGATTATTAAAATAGCTCATCTATTTGTGGGACAAAATCTAAAACCTATTAGCTCAACTAATTAGGGACGGAGGGAGTAATTTGCCACTACAACTCATTCTAAGAACTTAGTTATTTGTAGCTGAATAAGACAACTAGACAAAGAGATTTTAATTTATTTTTGATTTATCGTATACTCTTCTTTTTTTTAAATTCATAAAGAGAGGTAATTTTTCACAAGGAAGAATCCATTAACATATTAAGATTGACATATATTATCATATCATTTCGATACTAATTTTCTGTGATGATTAAATGAAAAATTATCTTAAAATGTTTGGTCCAATATTCTTCTTATTATGATTGCATAAGTTTAAGAGATAAGCATATATCATACGCCATATTTGATTATAAAATTATATATTTTAATTACCGACACAAACATATATTTTAATTAGGACATGAGACTCTCTCTCTTCTTTTCCCTCTCTGCATGACCGTTTTTTCCAGGAAAATATCCAGAAGCTCTCTTCTTTTATATTTCTTCATCTCTAAATCTAAGTCTACTCGGATCTGAGACATCAGATTTTCCGAGTAGATTTGGGTTTTGTAATTAGTTTTCATTTTTTCAATAAAAAATCACATTAACTGTGATTTTAGGTTTTAGGGTTTGTTTTTTTATTTTACTGTTGATATCTCTTGGCTATCTCATGTCATGTAGTTGTAATTTTATGCGCCATTAGTGAGATTTCCTATAGGCTCCTGGAATTTCAATTGGAATCCGATGATATATTCAAGTATATCTTCGAAAAAAATCG
This sequence comes from Papaver somniferum, assembly GCF_003573695.1. Taxonomy (NCBI): domain Eukaryota; kingdom Viridiplantae; phylum Streptophyta; class Magnoliopsida; order Ranunculales; family Papaveraceae; genus Papaver; species Papaver somniferum. The sequence goes on along the minus strand of NC_039367.1, from coordinate 37,484,106 downwards.
ATTTCGGTGTGACAATGATCAGGATTCGATCAAGCAAGATCAATGGCTACTGGAATTGGTTATGACAATGATGTTTAGTACAAATTATCCTTTTTATGAAGGATTTTATCTTAATGAAGAAGAAGAAGTTTTCAAATGGTGGATGCAGAATCAAAACACCATCCCCCAATTACATCAATTACTTCTAGGATCAACAATTATGTACTTTTGTTATATTACAATTCTTATGTTCTTATAATATTTTGCTTTTGTACTTTTATATTGTATCCATCTGATGTACTTGAATTAGCATGTTCATGGCTTCCAATTACTATAATCTAAAGAGGTATATCCTCTTTTTTCCTTCAAAAATAAATAAATTTACGAAATCTTATATAACTACTGAAATTATGATTAAGTGTAGACTAGACTATGGTAGGGGAAAGACTATTTGTAATACTAGACACAAGCTTATATGATAGTCGAATTTGTATATGTAACTACTATGATTTATTTATTTTTGTTTGATAAAAGAAAATTATATTAAGACTAAGGAGGAGAAATTACATAGTGTAATACACTATCGTGAATACCATACTTTATATTTATCTCTAAGTCCACAAGTCTAATATGTAACTACTATGATAAATAGTGTAATAAACTATTGTGAATACCATACTTTATATGCATCTCTAAGTCCACAAGTCTAATATGTAAGTGTCGGGAAGTCCAAGTCCATGTATTAAAATACACTGGGTATAACCTATGTAACTTAGATATAATAGTCTCACGAGGAGCAACGGGTCATGAGGAGGTATCTTTTGATCTATATAAATAGAGATTTCTATCCTCCAAGCCGAAAGGAGGCAAGTTGGTTTGTCATTCATTGAAGTGTAAACAATCTACTTCATCTTCCTTTACTTGTGTATAGCTTAGTATATGGATTTATTGACCCGCCCCTCCACTAATATTGTCTCCACTTAGCTATTGCGGACATCTAGAAGTTTGGGGATTTTAACGGGCACTGCTACGCTCATCCAGCAACAGCTTCCCGAGAGGTCACCCATCCTGATGTTACTCTCCCCCGAGAATGCTTAATTTGCAGAGTGTTTTCCAACTCGAAAGTCAATTGTTCTGAAAAAAGTCTTGATGTAAGGAAAGGAAAAACCATTACCTATATTCAAACTGACGAACCTTACCTGCCCAATCGGGGTATTAAAATATCACTACCACCTTAAGTTGAATCCTCCGTCGGCTTCAGCACATATATACAAGCTTAGATCTCCGATATTCCCTGCCTTTATGAGACTAGTACCTAACCCAATCCGCCTGGCGTACTCTCTCATCCACGACAGGTGACTCGTCGTCGGCTATAATTGTAGCGCCCCAAAATTAAGCTGCTTATTAACCCAAGTGATTAACTACCTAATGAGGCATTAAAGATCTCAATCATAATCTTAACTTCCAAATAGAAAAATCTTATACAAAACTTAACCCAAAACTAAACCCACTACTCGAAAAATTATAAATGAAAAATCTCTCAAGTTATATAAATTAAATAGTGTGTTTGTGATTACAAAAATAATGTACAAAACAAAAATAATTCGCAACAACTCTAAAATATTTAGGAGACGGAAACGAATATCTTCGCGTGCACCATAACTTCTGGTAACTGAAAAACTGAAGTGGGAACGAGTGAGCATATCATCCCAAAAGGGGGCTCAGTGGATATCTTTATAACAATCAGGTAATCACTAACATACTTCACAGTTCTACTAAAGAAAACTGATTGCACATCTGATACACACAATACAAAGCAGAAGATTTCTCCAACTCTCCTCCCCAGATATTGTGTCCATGAACAATATCTATAAAAGATCCACACCAGACGGATCTACGGAGATGAAATCCAGCAACCTAAACATATGTCATCCTAACCTCGTCTCACTTAATGAAGGAGAAGATGCTAGAATAACTCCAGTCTCAAATGATAGCATGAATCCAGGTACCATATTATGTTTTCATGGAATGCGTACTCCTCATAAATCGTATGCCACCATCTAAGTCTAGAATATATAAGAAAGTTTGATTACTATGACTCGACCCCGCACATCAGGTTCCCAATAGGTCTCATCGTACCAGGAACCTAGAATTTCTTCCTGAGTCGAGATCATAGTAACCCAGTCATAATACTAAGACTGAACAATCAAGCATAATATGCAAACGACCAATCTCCCCACATATATTCGATAGCTGGGGGCTTATTATTCTCCGCTACCCAGTGATACCCTGATGTGTCCCGCATGTACCCTCAAGGCAGAGAGTCATTCCCCCTATAGTAAAATAGGTATAAAATAGTAATATCAACCCACAACTGCCACCAGACAACTTCTAGGTGTAATATATATGTTGCTTTGACCTATAGTAATATTGGGTAACCATCTTCACCTATGTACTAATGTGTGGCCTTCCCCACCTATGAACGCTTAGCGAGAATCCGTGGAGAACACAGACAATCCTCGCGAGGAGACTAACCAATGCATATATGTAACATACTCATCCAATTGCACTCAAAACATGTATTGCATAAGAACATATAGTTACATTCAACATGCTCAAAAATAATAAGACACATCATGCTCGTCGTTTTAAGTAACTTAATGATTACAAGAAAGTTGCAAGAGTTCCCACCTGTTCTGAAGGCAAGCCTCGCCTAACTCAAGATTCTCAATACACTGGTTCATCCTTTGAATCGATTGTTGTTAATAAAGACTAACTTTTAATCACACAAGCACTCTAAGAATTAGCCAAAAGGCTCATATCATAATCTCATACAATTCTCTAGTTATAGGCTAAGGGAACTATCTAATGGTTTTAAGTCCATTTATGGTTCTACACCTTTTCATTATCTATCTTTAACACATCTAAAGGTTTACTAATTCAATTAGGTTGATTCTATAGTCCATTCGATAAGTCTAGTAATATCTACAACTTTGTAGAAGGAAACAAAGGTCAATTCGGACCATAAAGGGTCCAAACAATCAAAGTAGGAAAACTAACTCTAAGCCCAAGACCATTAATCCGACCCGTTAATCTAAGGCCTGGTCAATCTGGTCAAATGACAGTCTAAGAAGTCAACTAACAGTCAACGTCTAGGGTTAAGTCAAGTCCACAGCCTAAGGTCAACTCAAAGGGTCAAACGATGGTCAAGGTCAACTGGTCAACGATTTGGTCACACGAGTCAACTCAGCGAGTTGAATCCGGTTTAGACTGAGTTAACTCAGTCAGATGGTCTGAGTCAGGTAAGTCAGCTAAACTGACTAGGATGACTAACAGGTTAAAAACACAAGGCCTGAGCCATAAGCTCATGCCACAAATTAATGCAACACAGAACATAACAAAATCTAAATTATGCATTCTAACTCTTCTTGCAATTGTGTACAACTTAATTATCTCTTCCTTGGATAACACAACTTCATCATTAAAACTTCATTCTCAACTGAATTCAATTCAACACTTCTACATACACCAGTTCAGCACCAACAACTTCACTTGTATCACCAACTCAAAATCCAGTCATTCTTCATATCAGCAACAACAACATCATCAATATCTTTCCGTAATCAGTCCCTTCACCACTAGTAATTACCATTCTACTTATCGATCACCAAAAGCTTCTTCATGTTACCCACCTGCGACTTGAACTTCATCAGCAACAGTCCTCCTTAATTTAATCCATACACAACAGTACTATACTTAATCCAGCATCATCACACTTCAATTACTACCATCTGTAACTACACAACTCAACTCTGTAGCTCCATCTCCATTCTTGTTCTCGTTCAGCTCAACTGTATATATCTCAGGCCTCTTCCTTGCATCATATAATACCACACATAACTCCACCATCCCTAGCTACTACTATCACTAGTCTGCAACACATTTACCAGGGATTTAACTTCATATTCATTACCATCCAATCTACCTTACATGACTTGCACTTCCACTTACAACAATGAACTGCAGCTGCAACCCACAATTATAATCTGAACGCACTCAACTGCAATCCTACACAAACTACTTAATCCCAAATACTTCAGTCACCAACACAATTATCCAACTACCATAATCAACTGAAACTCATATAAGAATATCAAATCTCTTATCAATTTCTCAATCAAATTTCCCAAAACAGAATCAATACCGCCATCACAGTTACATCTCTTCCAAACAACAACACTAAACTTCAACTTCCTTTTGTTGATTCCAATACACAAATTCCAAACTTAGAGATCCTAAATTCCAATTATTAACAGAAACCCTAATTAACTAAATTGGGGAAGAACATGGGATTAGGGATTTCTCAAACCCTAGGTCAAGAACCTTAAATTAATCGCATACAAACGATTCAACTTCAACTTAAACAAAAACCCATCTAAGACTTAACAATTCAACTCAATTCTACGAAAGCAGATTCAATTAAAGAAATCCTAAATTACCTTTTCTTTTGATTCTTCACCGAACAGCTTCAAAACTTCAATTAAACAGATACCCATCTAACAAAGGTTCCACAATTTATCTTCTAAATCTTTAGAACATCAATCAACACTATAACCCTTAATTCCGATGACAACAACATCATCTTCTTCTTTTTTCCGAACTCAATAACATCAACAACACCACCAACAGACATTTCTTATTGATTCCCCTATGTCTCTTTTTGATTTCGACCTCAGAATCCTATCACAAAATCGCCAGAAGCGATGAACAGAGCAGAAGAAGGAGAAGAAAAAGAAGAAAGAAGAATAAGAAAATGAAAGAAAGGAAAAGAAGATTTATCTTCTCGATCGGTGAAGATAAGACCAAAGAGAAATACTACGACACCCCTTTCTTTGATAAGGGCAACCACAACGTGTCTGCAAAAAGACTATTTTTCCCTTCTCACAAAACTGCTGATATCTTCTTCATCCGATATCAGATTGACACGTTCGAGTAGTCCATTCCGCATAATTTTTCGAGATCTATCTAACGATTCTAGTTTCATATCTAAATCGTTGTTAGATTAGTTTCTATTAATTAACGTTCGTGTTAATCTAATCGATTCATTAGCGGCTAAATCGTGTCTTGACTGGTCTAATAGCGTTGACGAGCTTGAGGGTCCTTATATTCTCCACACCTTATTAATTTTCGTCCGCGAACCGTCATTCTGATCTTTCAAAGACTCCCCACCTTATGGGGAATTACTATCTCTCAACTACACGCAAGTACTGCTCATACTTACAAACGCGCGAAAAAAAAACAACTCATTTTAAATGAGTCAAAACAACAAGAAAAGAAACACAAGCCTATTTCGTATTCTACAAATAAAATCTATAATTTATAGCTCTAGGTTAAGTAGCCTAATCTTTCTGTTTCATAATGATTGTCTCTAAGCTCATTATGGTGAATTTGATTCTAACAGATAAGTATGTCTAAGTTCTCCGCGCTAAAATTTATAGTCTAATATTTAGTAATCTATTAATTGATGTAATTTCATTTTTGTTAAATATCTATTCATCTAATTAATCCAAATTTGTTTTCATGCAAATCTATATTATTTGATATTTTAACCTTACTGTTATACAATATATAAATTTCCAAATATTATTTACTTTGTTGTTAACATAATTATCAAAATAATATCATCAGCTGTGTTACTATTCTCACTATCTTTATTATTATCGTTATTCATCTATTGATAGTCCTGTTGGTACACTAAGTCTTCATTCTCTAAGTATGACTATAATTGATTTTACCCAATCATATCGAGCATGTATACTATATATATCCTATTAAATATTAGCGTTGGTAACTTAATATTATTTCAATTTGAGTCTGCATAAATTTGTAATATGTTTTAATAGTCTTTAGATTTTTGCTAGTGTAAAGTATTCTATTAATATACGAATTTATTTTCTTTCAAGTCTAATATTATTCTAAGCATCAAAACACTATTATTATTTCCTCATGTGTATTTGTTTACTTTTGATAATTTAATAATTTAGTTATTGAACTAAAGAAAGTTTGGGTATAAAATTACTAAGAAATATAGTCTTTTTATGTTATGCAAAATATCCGCACGTTCTTAAGCCTAACCTAATAAATCTTATATTATCTATCTGGTTTCAATGCACAAGAATGTATTTTTTAATTAATTACAAAATTTGGCTGTAGATATTAACTAATAATTTTGCGTAGCTACTTGATCCTAATTATTACTTTTATCATCATACACTTATGTTTATGGGTGAAAACTATTTCTGTTGGTTTTGGTAATTTTGGGTGTGTGGATGGAAATGAATCTAAATCCTAAACAAATGCACTGCACGGGAGTGCTTTTGATTCGAGAGATCAATCTATACAATTCTGGCCTAAACCAAGAAATGGTCGTTCCAGACTTGCTTCGGTCACAAAGTGAAGGAGATTGGGTTGATCTTAGGGAGGGAAGCGAAGAAGGTGTTGAGATTGTGAAGGTGTTGGCTGTTTAAGACTTGTATCAGAATGATGATCTGGCTTGCAAATAATGTAAGCTATCAGTTATGGGTGTTTTTTGGATATTGATGACAACACTTGGTTTCTCTGTCTGTGTTTTTCCCTGTGTTGTTTGGAAATAGGTGAGGGACCTATTTATACAAGTCATTGAGCGCAACCCTCATCTCGTAGGAAGTGGAAGAGGTGAAGTGATGGAGTAGTGGGGTCGTGTAGGAGTGGTGATTGCAACACGATCACGCCTTTGCCCACTTCCCTCATCACTGCTAACCGTCCACCTTTTTCTGACACGTTCTAGTAATGGCGCGTTGCACGCTGCACGCTGTAAACCGCCAGACCAATACCCCAGTAAATATCCCCAGTTTGTGACATGCTTGATGTCTCGAATGAGTGGATCGTGGGACCCACCGCAGGAAGTAGAATACGGTGCTAAGTTAAATAACTAAGTTATTTAAGAAATCGATATTCATGAAATATCGTGTATGCTCGATGCATGTAATGCATCGAAAACAATCAATATGTATGAAGCATCAATGTTTTAAAGCTTAACCGAATAAATCGCGAATTAAGCGTCTTAAAATAATATCACGTCCAATCATTTTCGAGTGATCGTTTGAAGGCTGCGTGAGCGAGCCATCTCCTGACCGATCACTCCATGTGGAAGAGTGGCGGACGGTGATCATCGAGGTGCTTCATTGGTTGTCGAGTCTTTAACCTAGGATGTCCGACCAAGCTGTCAAAGTTGGACGGACGAGATGGTTTACGACAGACATTTGCGACCGTTGATGGAATTTTAGGATTTTTAAGAGGTGTACAATCATCACTCTTTGGCTTGACCGAATTCAAGCATGGACACCATCTTGGTGGGACCGACCGGGCATGCGTGTAGACGGCCTGTCGGTGTACATGTCCATACCGCTTTGTCTCACGAAGGTGCGATCTAGGCCACTCAATTTGACTGGCAAAGATGAGTGGTCGTGATCGATTTGCGGCAGAAATCCGTTGCCGCAAAGGATTTGGAAGCCGCGTGACATGCCACATTTGGACGTGCGTTTCGAGGTTGCCGAGTCCCAGTCTGCCTAGGCCGGCCGGTCACACGCACAGATGGGACCACGGTGATCATGTCTACATCCTTGGGACCTCTTGAGTCTATACCTACACCCTCCATTTAGGATGGTGAAGATGAATGGACGATATCGAACTACGACAGATATGCATTGCCGCAAAACCTAATCAGGGTTTTTAATAGTCACGCATGCATGACTTTGGCCAAACGGTTTGGCAAGCTAAGCTTCTCCTTTGGAGAAACTGGTCGTGTGGGACCCACATTGGGTTGATGGTGAACATATCTGCACCTTCTTGATGATCCTAAGCGCGATCTAAGGCATCCAAATATGTTGGCTAAGTTTGATGGTTGCGATCAATTTAAGACGCTAGTGGAATTTTCGTGACCCTTGAAAAGCATCACGCTCATCATGTTTCGGGCAAACGTTCACGGCTTTGTGACCATGCCGTGAGCAAGCCGATAGGGTACGTGAGGAGTGGGCCCGCTAATATGTGCATTAGCGCTTCACTGATCAATCGCAGGACAATCCAAGCCATCCACCTAGGCTGGCGAAGTTGTACGGTCGCGATGACGTTGAGACTGTTATGGACATCCTTTGCTCGTTCGAGCCTTTCCCAAAGCAACACGACCACCTTTCTTTGGGTCGGCGTTTGACAGGCGTTTGGGAGTGTACTGTGGTGTTCGACCGGCTAGGGCATAAGCGGGTCCGCCGATGGTCATCACAGTGATCGCCTGCTCCTGCTAGGGTTCGTCTAGGCTGGTTAAATCATGCGGTCAACTTGCGTGGCCGTGATCGTTTCTGAGACTGATACGGACAGTCCAGATTTCCCTTAGGAAATTAAACATGCTCGACCGGGCTAATATAAGCACGCCGATACGAGATTCTCTTTGTTAGAGAATGGTATAGCCTGTACGGGTATTTCGTGCATACCTCACTATCGACACTTGGATATTCATGCTACTCTGCTGAGAGTAACACTCAGTCATCATGCCACACCAATAATGAGAGTTCTGTTGAGAACATCACAGGAAATACTAGGCTAATCATGCATTAATTAATAATGCCATCAATTCACAGAATATTTGGGATTGTTGCTACATGCACCATTCTGGGTGAATTTTGTATATTTATTGAATTACTTCAAATAACTAAAGCGAGAGGTTTTCTGCGCTCATCGCTTATCAAATGGATTTATCTTTTGCAGGATGTCAGCACACGGCTTTATCCTTTACAGGATGTCAGCACATTAAATTTGGTTTTACAATTTTAGCCCTGAACTAAAATCCACCATCAACATTAAGTCCCCTGCCTAGTACATAATGGTTGCATTATTGTAGGATAGGCATGAGATGGTGACAAATAAAGATAAAACTTATGAGACAAAGTTAGATGTTACCAGGAGAGATAGGTCGGCCTGTCTTTGGAACATGTCACGTTCAAGAGGCATCCAGGTGAGCGTTCCCCTAACATGATGTCGGTTGCCCCCAGGTAGATTAGGCATGCGGTTGGTTGTGATCTCAAACTATTCATGACGATGCCATAATCCTCGACTCTGATGTGGACGACCCCTATCATGAGGAATATCCTTACAAGGCTGCTGAAGCAATTTCTGAAAAATATGTTGAAGCAACTCCCAAAGAGAACGTTGATGTAGCTTCCGGAAAGCGTGTTGAAGCATCTTCTGAAGCGAACGTCGAGGCGGTTCCTGGAGAGAGCGTTGAAGAGCTTCTGGAGCGTACGTCTAAGCGGGTCGTAGAGAGAGCGTTGAAGCAGCTTCTGGAACAAACGTCGAGGCGGCTCCTAGAGAGAGCGTTGAAGAGCTTCTGGAGCGTACGTCTAAGCGGGTCCTGGAGAGAGCGTTGAAGAGCTTCTGGAGCGTACGTCTAAGCGGGTCCCGGAGAGAGTGTTGAAGCAGCTTCCTTTAGAGAGCGAGCTGAAACGCCTTCTTCCGGAGAGAGAGATGAAACCTTTCTTCTGGAGAGAGCGTTGAAGCGGTTTCTCCTGGAGGGAGCGTTGAAGAGGCTTATTCTGGAGAGAGTGTTGAAGCGACTTCTTCTTCAGTTTGATTTCCCCTTGCGAATTACATGCTTCTTGACCATCTCTCGTGTGTTGAAGAAGTTCTTGACTTTGTATGTAGTGGTAGTTGATATGGTGAAGCTCTGGATGGTATCAATCGACGAGCAACAACGGTTCTTGGAAGCAGCTGTGATCGGAAGAGACTGGCAGGGAGAGGCGTGGTGGAAACTTGCACGATCTCGGCACTCTTTATACAATGGTAGAGATCATCTCGTTATTAGAGGGAGAAGCTGGAACCGATGGCTTTCTTGATGTTTCTTCATGGAATAGAGAAGAGGGAGACAGTCCCCTGCCCACGAGTATCCACTGACCTTTTGACTTGATAGATGATGTTATGCTAGGTTCATGAGGTCGTCTTTACGTCTTCTCTCTTGAGTATATCCTCGTCTTTGGAAATCTTGGAATCATAATGATAGCGTGCTTGCATCTCTCTAAATTCACCATCTTTGAGATGGGCAGTGCTAAGCAGTCCCCAGTCATACTCATTTTTCATTATCATCTTTGGATCGTGTCTTTGAGGAGTAGGGAAGTTCCTTCATGTGAATGACTTAACTAATAGGTTCTGCAAATATTATGAAGCTCTTGATATGGAGGATCTATATGTACCTCTTAATCCCCAGGTGCAATCTCCTTTGGTAACACAACTACTTCTTCTACGAGAGACGAAATTATGAAAGCGTCTCTCATTGATGTAGTTATCGTCGATCCAGATATGGAATATCTTGGATGTTGTTTCATCATTGTGGCAGTCGTGCATATGGTACTGGAGTTGGAGTTGGCGATTTTGGACGCGCAGGATGTTGTATCTCGGTGGTTTTCCTCTTGCTGGTTCAGCGAAACTGCTTACAGAAGGCTGAATGTTGTATTGCATGTTGGTGAGATGTATGCTTCCACGAACATCATGAGGCTCTTCATTACTGACATGCTTGTTCTTTCTAGCAGTGCAGGTGCTGTCACAACCGAGCGTTTAGCAGCTTCATGGAGTTTAGAGGATGTATGAAAGCGCAGGTTCTTCGACAAAGCACGATAGACAGGTACCATCCTATTGATGCACAATCACACCACTTGTTGTTCAGTCACATTTGGATCGTGACCCTCCAGTGCCTGAATTCGGGACCTCTTGACATAATCATTTGGATGTTCGCTGTTTCGCTGAAGCGTTCCTCTTAAGTCTGACAGAGTGATTCGCCCAAACTGCGGATTCTTTCTTGACATGATGATGTGGACATTGCTATCTTCTTGAGGCTGCTCCTTTGAGGTGTCGGCTTCAGTAGATCTGAAGATGTCCCAGGCTCGCTCTCGTCCGGGCTGACATAATAGGCGAACCCTTTATGATGATTTGGAGATGACAATATTCGTTGGATCTTCCGAAACTGTTGTAGTGCAGTCCAGACGAAACTTGCTCCTTTCTTCAGCAAGGGGGTGAATGAAGTAACAAGCTGGGCTAAACCAGGTATAAAACGTCGAATGTAGTTCACCTTGCCTATGAAGCTTTGGAGTTCCTTCATAGTTCACGGAGGCGGCATCGTGAGGATAACTTGGATCCTGGATGGGTCCACTTTGATTCCCTCAGCAGTCACCTGGAATCCCAGAAATTTGCCTGAAGAAACGCCGAAAGCGCATTTCAAAGGATTCATCTTCAATTTGTATTCACGACACCTTTCGAACACTTGTCGTAGGACTCTTGTGTGGGCCGCCCGAGATTTTGATTTGACTACTATATCATCCACGTAGTCTTCAACTTGCTTATGCATCATATCGTGGAAGATTGCCATCATAGCGTGTTGATACGTTGCACCGGCATTCTTTAAACCAAATGGCATTACAGTATAATAAAAATTTCTGAGAGGAGTTCGAAAAGTTTTCTTACTTGCGTCATGTTCATACATCCTTATATGATTGTAGCCGCTATATCCATCCATGAAGGAGAACATGTCGTGTCCGCTGGTTGCATCTACCAACATGTCGATGTTAGATAGAGGAAAATCATCTTTGGGGCAGCATCTGTTCAAGTCTCTGAAATCCACACAGCACCTGATCTGTCTGTTTTTCTTTTTCACCGGAACCACATTAGCCAACCAGGTTGCATGACGAATGGGTTTAATGAAGCCAGCAGCCAACAACTTCTGAATCTCAGTCTTGATTTTCTCTTCTACCTCGTGTCTGAATTGCCTCGGAGATTGTTTGACCGGTTTGGATCCATGTATGACATGTAGATGATGGGTGACCAATTTTTCATCTAAACCGGGCATTTCCTCGTATGTCCAAGCGAATATGTCCTGGTATTCTTTGAGAAGTTCCACGAGTTCCGTGCGTTCATCCGTGCACAAGGTTGAGCTGATGGAGATAGGTCTAGGAGATTCCTCACTCCCGATGTTAACGACTTCGAGCTCATCGGTTGTGGAGTTGGTGCCATCTTGCAGCTGTCGTGGGGCATCCAGCACTTCTCCTTGTGGCTCGTCGTTGTTGTAGCATTCCGTTGGGCGGAGAGACTGGGTAACAGTCTCCCCTGCTAATTGCTAACAGCGGCGTCGGCACATGGTTTTCCCTTTCTGATCACGGCTCTCCAAAAAAGTTCTCTCCTTCTTAGTGTGAGCGTGGGTCGCGACTTCACATGATGAAGAAGAATTGGTAGGCTTTGTCAGTGCGTGAGGCTTAGCCTTCAATGATGCAAGTCGGTCCTCTTCCTGGATTGACGCCTACGTGGGGAGTGGGGTGCAATGAACTTTGTCTGATTCTTCCCGCAACGCTTCTCTTGGTTCAAATAATTTCACTCCACATATTGGTGCGTAAGGAGACAATGATGCAGGAATACGAACGACTTCTTTATTCAGCATAGTCTTCAAGCATTGGTGATACGTCGAGGGAACGATCCTATTTTCATGAAGCCATGGTCTCCCTAGTATCATATGGTAGTCCAGCTCATTTTCTATGACTTCGAATTTCACCTTTGATTGGACGGGTCCTACAGATAAATTCAGATTGACATACCCGTACGTGTTGGTTTGGTTTCCTTCAAAGTCTGTCATCGTGGTAGGATGTCGCACGATCTTGCTTGGGCGAACCTTGGCCGTCCTGAGCGTCTTGAGAGTAATCACATTTGAATACGCTCCCGTGTCGATGAGGGCCCTCTTGAATTCTGAGTCCTTGATGCATGCAGTAACATGTAGGCCCCCGGTTGTGACCTTCTTCCGCCATCATGTCTTCTTCTGTAAACGTAACATCATTCATATACATCTCTGGTATTTTCGAGGCTTCTGGACGCAAATGAGTTAAATGCACGTCCAAGGATATCTGGTTGATTGCACCAAACGTCTCTGCCCACTGATTCTTCGAGAAGTGTAAAAGTTCGCATAAACTTTCCACTAGGGAAACCGCTTCCTGATCCACCGGCCTCTGGTTCATAGTGAAATTATTGACTTGAGGAGGATTGTTGCGAGGATCAGTCCCCAATGCGAAAATATCTGTGACAGGAGAACCGCTCATATCTGATGTCATCTTGATGAGGAGATCGAGTATGCCGTTTATTGTTTCTTTGATCAGGTCCATGTTTTTCGTGTGAATCTCCTGCACCCGTGCTAACTCGATCAATGTTTGGATTCTTCCGGTTACACCATCAGATACACCGCTGGGAAGAGGGGTATCTTCATTGGAGGAGCTTCGACCGGGATTTGAAACTGTTGGGAAAGTCCTAAGACCAACCATTTTGAAATCAGCCAAATGGGATTGGGTATTGAAGAAATTGACTTCACAACCGAGAGATTAATCTCCCACTATGGTCGCCAATTGTTTATGGGTGAAAACTAATTCTGCTGGTTTTGGTAATTTTGGGTGTGTGGATGAGAAATGAATTTAAACCCTAAACAAATGCACTGCATGGGAGTGCTTTTGATTTGAGAGATCAATCTATACAATTCTAGCCTAAACCAAGAAATGGTCGTTCCAGACTTGCTTCGGTCACAAAGTGAATGAGATGGAGTTGATCTTAGGGAGGGAAGCGAAGAAGGTGTTGAGATTGTGAAGGTGTTGGCTGTTTATGACTTGTATCAGAATGATGAACTGGCTTGCAATAATGTAACCTATTTATAGAAGTCATTGAGCGCAACCCTCATCTCGTAGGAAGTGGAGGAGGTGAAGTGATGGAGTAGTGGGGTCGTGTAGGAGTGGTGATTGCCACACGATCACACCTTTGCCCACTTCCCTCATCACTGCTAACCGTCCACCTTTTCTTGACACGTTCTAGTAATCGCGCGTTGCACGCTGCATGCTGTAAACCGCCAGACCAATATCCCAGTAAGTATCCCCCAGTTTGTGACATGCTTGATGTCTCGAATGAGTAGATCGTGGGACCCACCACATGAAGTAGCATACGGTGCTAAGTTAAATAACTAAGTTATTTAAGAAATCGATATTCATGAAATATTGTTATGCATGCATCGAAAACAATCAATATGTATGAAGCATCGATGTTTTAAATCTTAACCGAATAATTCGCGAATTAAGCGTCTTAAAATAATATCACGTCCAACCATCTTCGAGTGATCGTTTGGAGGCTGCGTGGGCGAGCCATCTCCTGACCGATCACTCCCTGTGGAAGAGTGGCGGACGGTGATCATCGAGGTGCTTCATTGGTTGTCTAGTCTTTAACCTAGGCTGTCCGACCAAGATGTCAAAGTTGGACGGACGAGATGGTTTACGACACACATTTGCGACCGTTGATGGAATTTTAGGATTTTTAAGAAGTGTGCAATCATCACTCTTTGGCTTGACCGAATTCAAGCATGGACACCATCTTTGGTGGGAACGACCGGGCATGCATGTAGACGGTCTGCCGGTGTACATGTCCATACTGCTTTGTCTCATGAAGGTGCGATCTAGGCCACTCAATTTGACCGGCAAAGATGAGTGGTCGTTATCGATTTGCGGCAGAAATCCGTTGCCGCAAAGAATTTGGAAGCCGGGTGACATGCCACCTTTAGGCGTGCGTTTCGAGGTTACCGATATCTAGTCTACCTAGGTCGGCCGATCATACACACAGGTGGGCCCACGGTGATCATGTCTACATCCTTGGGACCTCTTGAGTCTGTACCTACACCCTCCGTTTAGAATGGTGAAGATGGATGGAAGAGATCGAACTACGACAGATATGCATTGCCGCAAACCCTAATTAAGGTTTTTAATAGTCACGCACGCATGACTTTGGCCAAACGATTTGGCAAGCTAAGCTTCTCCTTTGGAGAAACCGATCATATGGGACCCACATTGGGTTGATAGTGAACATATTTTCACCTTCCTGATGATCTTAAGCGCGATGTAAGCCATCCAAATATGCTAGATAAGTTGGATGGTTGCGATCAATTTAAGACGCTAGTGGAATTTCCGTGACCCTTGAAAAGCATCACGCTCATCATGTTTCGGGAAAACGTTCACGTCTCTATGACCATGCCGTGAGCAAGCCGATAGGGTAGGTGAGGAGTGGCCCTGCTAATGTGTACATTAGCGCTTCAATGATCAATCGCGGGAAGATCCAAGCCGTCCAACTAGGCTGGCGAAGTTGGACGGTGGCGATGACTTTGAAACTGTTTTAGACAGCCTTTGCTCGTTCGAGCCTTTCCCAAAGCAACACGGACACCTTTCTTTGGGCCGGCGTTTGACAGGCGTTTGGGAGTGTAGTGTGGTGTTCGACTGGCTAGGGCATAAGCGGGCCCGCCGATGGTCATCACAGTGATCGCCTGCTCCTGCTAGGGTTTGTCTAGGCTGGTTAAATCATGCGGTCAACTTGCGTGGTCGTGATCGTTTCTGAGACTGATACGGACAGTCCAGATTTCCTTTAGGAAATTAAACATGCTCGACTGGGCTAATATAAGCACGCCGATACGATATTATCTTTGTTAGAGAATGGTATAGCATGTACGGGTATTTCGTGCATACCTCACTATTGACACTTGGATATTCATGGTACTCTGCTGAGAGTAACACTCAGTCATCATGTCGCACCAATAATGAGAGTTCTGCTGAGAACAACACATGAAATACTAGGCTAATCATGCATTAATTAATAATGCCATCAATTCACAGAATATTTGGGATTGTTGCTACATGTACCATTCTGGGTGAATTTTGTATATTTATTGAATTGCTTCAAATAAATAAAGCGAGAGGTTTTCTGCGCTCATCGCTTATCAAATGGCTTTATCCTTTGCAGGATGTCAGCACACGGCTTTATCCTTTGCAGGATGCCAGCGCATTAAATTTGGTTTTACAATTTTAGCCCTGAACTAAAATACACCATAAACAACTTACTAATAAGATATTAATTAGATGGAGTTCATACAATATTATTTGATAAGAGTTAATATTACTTTTCTTATGATTATTAGTGATCCTATAATTATTTATTATTATTAATATTAAAGGTCGAACTATTGTCTTAACTACTCTTAAAATTTAACTTCATTTCTATTTTAATAAATTAATGATTCTAATTACGTGAAAGGTACTCTAACAATTTCTAAATAAAACTTGGGATCTATCAATTCACTAATATAAGCAAGTGGAAATCCATGCATGCAGTTGCCTTGTCTAGGTTCATTACGCCTGACAATGCTTTCCTACTGCCAAGATAACACAAACATTCCAGAATTACAAACCTTGCTATTCTCCAGTGCTAGATTATCTATGTGTTAAATAATTGAGTCTAACTAATCTCTAATTTTCTACTGAAATATCTAAACTGCAATGTAACTGGTTCCAACCTACAATTTTTTTATTTCATATTTTATATAGTAACATACATCCACAACATAATAAACAAACAAACTTGTTTTACAAAATAATCAAACAATTCAATTCATCTTTTAATTATTGGTTGTTTTTAGTGAATTAAGATTTATCTCACAAACCCAACCCATCTCTAAACATATCTAGTTCACTATCTGTCACTAGCTATTACTTATTGTTTCCCATGTAAAATCTAATAGTGAGCTCTAATACCAAGATTGTAGCGCCCCAAAATTAAGCTACTTATTAACCCAAGTGATTAACTACCTAACGAGGCATTAAAGATCTCAATCATAATCTTAACTTCCAAATAAAAAAATCTTATACAAAACTTAAGTCAAAACTAAACCCACCACTCGAACAATTATAAATGAAAAATCTCTCAAATTATATAAATTAAATAGTGTGTTTGTGATTACGAAAATAATGTACAAACCTAAAATAATTCGCAACAACTCTAAAATCTTTAAGATACGGAAACGAATATCTTCGCGTGCAACATAACTTCTGGTAACTGAAAAACTGAAGTGGGAACGAGTGAGCACATCATCCCAAAATGGGGATCAGTGGATACCTTTATAACAATCAGGTAATCACTAACATACTTCACAGTTCTACTAAAGAAAAATGATTTCACATTTGATACACACAACACAAAGCAGAAGATTGCTCCAACTCTCCTCCCCAGATATTGTGTCCATGAACAATATCTGTAAAAGATCCACCACCGGAATGATCTACGGAGATGAAATACAACAACCTAAACATATGTCATCCTAACCTCGTTTCACTTAATGAAGGAGAAGATGCTAGAATAACTCCAGTCTCAAATGATAGCATGAATCCAGGTACCATATGATGTTTTCATGGAATGCGTACTCCTCATAAATTCGTAGTAACCCAGTCATACTACTAAGACTGAACAATCAAGCATAATATGCAAACGACCAATCTCCCCACATATATTCGATAACTGGGGGCTTATTATTCTCCGCTACCCAGTGATACCCTGATGTGTCCCCCAGGTACCCTTAAGGCAGAGAGTCATTTTCCCTATAGTAAAATAGGTATAAAATAGTAATATCAACCCACAGCTGCCACAAGACAACTTCTAGGGTCTATGTAATCTATAGGTTGCTTTGAGCTATAGTAATATTGGGTACCGATATTCACCTATATACTAGTGTGTGGCCTTCCCCACGTATAAACGCTTAGCGAGAATCCATGGAGAAAACTGACAATCTTCGCGAGGAGACTAACCAATGCATATATGCAGCATACTCATCCAATTGCACTCAAAACATGTATTGCATAAGAACATATAGTTACATTCAACATGCTCAAAAATAATAAGACACATCATGCTCGCCGTTTTAAGTAACTTAATGATTACAAGAGAGTTACAAGAGTTCCCACCTGTTCTGAAGGCAAGCCTCGCCTACCTCAAGATTCTCAATCCACTGATTCATCCTTTGAATCGATTTTTGTTAATAAATACTAACTGTTAATCACACAAGCACTCTAAGAATTAGCCAAAAATCTCATACAAGGCTCATATCATAATCTCATACAATTCTCTAGTTATAGGCTAAGTGAACTATCTAATGGTTCTATGTCCATTTATGGTTCTACACCTTTTCATTATCTATCTTTAGCACATCTAAAGGTTTACTAATTCAATTAGGTTGATTCTATAGTCCATTCGATAAGTCTAGTAATATCTACAACTTTGTAGAAGGAAACAAAGGTCAGTTCGGACCATAAAGGGTCCAAACAATCAAAGTAGGAAAACTAACTCTAAGCCCAAGACCATTAATCCGACCCGTTAATCTAAGATCGGGTCAATCTGGTCAAATGACAGTCGAAGAAGTCAACTAACAGTCAACTTCTAGGGTTAAGTCAAGTCCAAAGCCTAAGGTCAAGTCAAAGGGTCAAACGATGGTCAAGGTCAACTAGTCAACGATTTGGTCACACAAGTCAACTCAGCGAGTTGAATCCGGTTTAGACTGAGTTAACTCAGTCAGATGGTCTGAGTCAGGTAAGTCAGCTAAACTGACTAGGTGACTAACAGGTTAAAAACACAAGGCCTGAGCCATAAGCTCATGCCACATACTAATGCAACACAGAACATAACAAAACCTAAATGATGCATTTCTAACTCTTCTTGCAATTGTGTACAGCTTAATTATCTCTTCCTTGGATAACACAACTTCATCATTAAAACTTCATTCTCAACTGAATTCAATTCAACACTTCTACATACACCAGTTCAGCACCAACAACTTCACTTGTATCACCAACTCAAAATCCAGTCATTCTTCATATCTTCATATCAGCAACAACAACATCATCAATATATTTCCATATCCAGTCCCTTCACCACCAGTAATTACCATTATACATATCGATCACCAAAAGCTTCTTCATGTTACCCACCTGCGACTTGAACTTCATCAGCAACAGTCCTCCTTAATTCAATCCATACACAACAGTACTATACTTAGGCCAACATCAACATCATCACCTAAGTCTTGAAACACTCCAATTACTACCATCTGTAACTACACAACTCAACTCTGTAGCTCCATCTCCATTCTTGTTCTCTTTCAGCTCAACTGTATATATCTCAGGCCTCTTCCTTGCATCATATAATACCACACATAACTCCACCATCCCTAGCTACTACTATCACTAGTCTGCAACACATTTACCAGGGATTTAACTTCACATTCATTATCATCCAATCTACCTTACATGACTTGCACTTCCACTTACAACATTGAACTGCAGCTGCAACCCACAATTATAATCTGAATGCACTCAACTGCAATCCTACACAAACTACTTAACCCAAAATACTTCAGCCACCAACACAATTATCCAACCACCATAATCAACTGAAACTCATATAAGAATCTTAAATTCTCTTATCAATTTCTCAATGAAATTTCCTAAAACAGAATCAATACCGCCATCACAGTTACATCTCTTCCATACAACAACACTGAACTTCATCTTCCTTTTGTTGATTCCGGCACACAAATTCCAAACTCAGAGATCCTAAATTCCAATTATTAACAGAAACCCTAATTAACTAAATTTGGGAACAACAGGGGATTAGGGATTTCTCAAACCCTAGGTCAAGAACCTTAAATTAATCTCACACAAACGATTCCACTTCAACTTAAACAAAAACCCAACTAAGACTTAACAATTCAACTCAATTCTACGAAAGAAGATTCAATTAAAGAAACCCTAAATTACCTTTTCTTTTGATTCTTCACCGGAATAGCTTCAAAACTTCAATTAAACAGATACCCATGATTTCTCATCTAACAACGGTTCCACATTTCATCTTCTAAATCTTTAGAACATCAATCAACATTATAACCCTTAATTCCGATGACAACAACATCATCTTTTTCTTTTTTTCCGAACTCAATAACATCAACAACACCACTAACAAACAATTCTTATTGATTCCCCTATGTCTCTTTTTGATTTTGACCTCAGAATGCTATCACAAAATCGCCAGAGACGATGAACAGAGCAAAAGAAGGAGAAGAAGAAGAAAAAGAAGAAAGAAGAATAAGAAAATGAAAGAAAGGAAAAGAAGATTTATCTTCTCGATCGGTGAAGATAAGACCAAAGAGAAATACTAGGACACCCCTTTCTTTGATAAGGGAAGCCACAACGTGTCTGCAAAAAGACTATTTTTCCTTTGTCACAAAACTGTTGATATCTTCTTCATCCGATATCAGATTGACACGTTCGAGTAGTCCATTCCGCGTGACTTTTCGAGATGTATCTAACGATTCTAGTTTCGTATCTAAATCGTTGTTACACTAGTTTCTATTAATTAATGTTCGTGTTAATCTAATTGATTCATTAGCGGCTAAATCGTGTCTTGATTGGTCTAATAGCGTTGACGAGCTTGAGGCTCCTTACAATAATACCATTTGTATTGACTAAACGTTCCACTGACATTCTTCCACATATCCACCGCGGTTATCCGGAAGTGTAGAATTTTCAACGGGCACCGCTGCGGTCTTCGAACATCATCTTCCTGGGAGGTCACCCATCCCTATATTACTCCCGCTCAAACGTGCTTAAATGTAAAGAGAAACCATTACCTATATTCCAATCGGAGAACCCTACCTGCCGAATCATGTTATTACACTGAAGCTCTAATACCCCTATTCGGCAGGTAGGGTTCACCGATTGGAATATAGGTGATGGTTTGTCCTTTTCTAACACCGAGGCCTTTTCAGCACAATTGACTTCAGAGTTGGCAGAACGCTCGTTTCACAAAACTCAAAAAAGACCTATTTCGACCAATAGAAAGCGAGGGTTTCCTCACCGTTCAACGTGGGAGCTTTATTTGTCTAGACCTTTAAGTCTTTAGATTAGATTTCGATTTTCAATTTTGAAGGCAATGTAACCTCTATTTTATCATGAATCAAATTTTATGAGATTAAAAAAAAAAAAAAAAAAAAAACAGAAAATGGGTTATTTAGCCAAAAAGGTACTTTTCCTGGGTCAAATGGACAGAGCATATTTTTAATGGGAACAAAATAAATTACCCTTCCTATAACACTACTTAAACTTATTTCTTCTCGTCTTCTTCGTCGCCTCCACGGAAACCAGATCTAAAAAAACTATTACCAGCTCCCGTTCTCCATCAGTGTCTGCACCTCATCTTCTTCATTACCAAACAACAAGTGCCATCGTCTTCTTTCTACACCGTCTCCAATATCAAACCAGTAACATCATATTCCTCTACCATATCTATCTCCTCCACAATCACCAACAACACCACCATCGACATCATCAACTTTATCCAACAACACCATCATAGGTACCAACAACACCGCCATCAAAATGGGTTTTTTGTGTGCGTAATTTAATTAAATTTCTCAAATTAGGGTTTATGTTAATTAGATT
Source organism: Papaver somniferum (assembly GCF_003573695.1). Taxonomy (NCBI): domain Eukaryota; kingdom Viridiplantae; phylum Streptophyta; class Magnoliopsida; order Ranunculales; family Papaveraceae; genus Papaver; species Papaver somniferum. Next base: position 37,462,732 of record NC_039367.1, on the reverse strand, counting down.
TCGGAAGATAAGAAATGAAGACTATGCTCAAATTGGTAATTTCTTAACCTTAATTGTATTTTGACTGCAATTGATTTCAAATTTGTTCATCTTAATTAGATGAATTTGGTTTTATCCTGTGCCAGATTGAGTTGAACAAACATGGCGAAACTGGTTTCATCCTATACTAAATTGGGTTGAATTTGGTTTCACCCATTTTAAACAAGGATAAAATTACTAAATTTATTTTATAATCATGAAATTGGTTCATTTGCATCCGAAATTCGTTCTCTCTAACCCAATTAAACTAGGATGATACCTGAATCATCCATCTTGGTTTACAAAAATATTTATATGTATGATGTGAAATTGATTCTCTCAACCCTTTTAAACAAGGTTGAAACTGAAATCATCCATCCCAGATTTATAGAATTGTCATATTTATGCTATGAAATTGGTTTTCTCTCTAACCCAATCAAACAAGGAAGAAATTGGATTTATCCAGGTGTAGTTAGAGTGAGTTTATATGCGGTAAGATATCCATGGAATGTTGTTGTCTCATTTCTTGCTTGGTTCTATCCAAGTATAAAATTGGATGAAACTGGTTTCATCCAAGTTTGTCTGCAATTTCAGCAGGTTTAAACTAGGATGTAACCAGTTTCATATAGGATTAATCTGCAGTTTATATTTTTCAGCAGGTGTAAACTATGATGAAAACCGGTTTCATCCAGATTTTATCTGCAATGTGTTTAGTTTCAGTAGGTATAAACTATGATGAAACACGGTTTCATCCAGGTGAAATATGTAGTGTACATGTTTAACTACTATGAATATAGTTGAATTTGTTCTCAACAATTTTAACTAGTATGAACTGGTTTCACCCTGTTTTGAATTTGGTTGTTGTTTGTTTTCATCCATGTTTAAATTAGTATGTCACGTATATTGTTTAATCAACATTTATACTAGGTTGAAACTAGTTTCATCTAGTTTTAAACTAAGATGAATATGAGGGTTAATCTATGGTGTACGTGGTTCATCCATGTTTTATACTAGGATGGAACCAGTTTCATTCGGGTTGAATTTACGATCAATAGTCATTATGAATGAACTACGATTTTGATTGTTGTAATCAAGAATGAAAGTTTATGTTAAATGCTTGTATGTGTTTCATTCTGTAAACCTTGTTTGTATTGAATATATGTACTAATTTGGGTCTGTAGATGCTTTAGAGATACCTATTTAGGCCATGCATGAGAGAATAAAGATGGAGCATCAAATCACTCGCATATGCCGAATGAATAACTTCTTTTGTTAGATTTGAACTGCTTTTGTAGTAGTACACAAATCATTATAGGATTATGTTAGCATATGTGTTGTAGTTGATGGGCTTACTGCTAACAAGCCACAGAAATTTCATCGGATAATCTATACAACACCAATGAGACCGATTGAGAAAGATAATACCTGCAGAAACTAATTTTCATCTATCTTTAAAATAGGATGTAACTGATTTTCATCTATCTTTAAAATATGATGTAACTTGTTTCGATTTAAATTGTTGCAGGAAGCAATATCAAGAAGAGTGTAAGAACCAATAACAGGCATGAGGTGGACGTGGTTGTTGATGTAAGAACCAAGAATATGCATGATGTAAACATGTGTGGTAAATCAAGCACAAGGAATATGCATGATGTGAACATGGTTAGCGAAATGGATGAAAAAAAGTAGGAGAAAAGGGAAACTAAATGAAGTTGCAGTTGCTGGAAGTTGAACAATAACTAAAACCGTTGATGTCGTTAACTTTTTTAGAAAATAGGTCGCTACGAAAGCCTATTGATATAGTTTAAACTTAAGTTTTGTGTTTGTCAAACATTCTTTGAATCGATTTATGAATAAGGATTCCTCTGTATCTTAATTGCAAGTCAATTAAATATGATTTTTTTTACGTAAAACTAATCTATATTTCAAGTTCTTGCCTCAGAATATGCAGGTATTTTTTTGCCAGAATATACATGATGAAACTGGTTTCATCCTGGCAAAAAACATTTTGTGAGTTTGTGCAGGATGGATATGTTTTTTTTTTCCCAGGACATGTAGGATAAAACCAGTTTCACTCTGGCCAAAAAATTTGTTCTTTTTCAGAATATGCAGGATGAACTCCAAGTCTATTCTTTGTGATACCTGAACTCATTCAAGATTTTACCATAAAAATTGAAACGAATCTACAATTAAACAACCAACAAAATTCATTAAGATACACTTATTTGAATGTGTCAAAACAAATACTAATTGCAACACTGAAATACGGATTAGTATACTCATAAACATTGAGGTTCGTTGAAGCCATACAGAGAATATCGTGATCACAAGGAAACTGATCCATATGCCGACATTTACAGCTTCAGTACAACTTTCTCATATAAAAACATTCAAAACCTATTTTCAGTTCAAGTCAATTGTCACCTGCACCTCAACCTATTTGCTCCATCAGCCACAAACATCAACTGTTTCAACCAATTTAGATTGAACTCAGTTAATACAGCAAACCCCAGTCCCGTCCTCACCATTAAGCCACTTCTCCCTTAACATATTAGCGTAACCACCAACTACAATTTCTACTTTGACCATCTCACTAATGTTCCTTCCTGAAATGACCACATAACCAGTTAGATCGCCTACTGTCGGTCCAAGTTTTTTGATGCAACAACATAGAAATTGAACTTTTAACGTCTCATGTCTATGAAACGAATCAACATCAGGCATCAATCCATGGAGTATTCGCCACCATCTTCAATTCACAATCATTTTCAGCCTCAACAACATCATCTTTCATGTACATCCATAATTCTTCTTTAACCCGGTGCTTATTCCAGCAAAACCCAATTTCAGGCTCACATCGAGAACCCAATATTCTCGTGACTGTCGACTTCTATTTCGATCAAATTTCAATCCAAACTCGAACCAAAATCAGCATCACCAACTAAACCCCAAAATTAACAAAGATCCCATCATCCATTAGCTAATGAAATTTCAAATCCGGATGAATCAAAGACAAAAACGCGTTACAAGTTTCTTTTTTCCTCTTACAATTAGACCAAAAACAAAATCAAAATTGGATCAATGAATCATAATCATCTACAATACTTGGTGAAATATAAACTTAAATTGAAACTTAAAACTTATTGATTTGAAGATATGAGATGATTTTTTATAGTAAAATATTTTAAACTTCGATTCCACAATCATTCATCACCATGATTGAGCTCCCAGATCTGAAAAAAGAAAAGAAAATCACCGGTGTCTTGTTTCTGTCGATAAAAGATTAGTTCGATGTTTCAAATTCTGTTTGCTGATAAACAACTTGGTTTAAAGGGTTAAGGGATATTTTAGGTAAAAGACATTGTTTTTTTTATTTTTTTATGGGTGAAATATCCAAAATGGATAATTGAACAGTATTTTTCAGATTTCTATCCATATAAACAGTATCAAAATGCACAAGTCTTTTTCACCCAGGAATTGTTGGTTTTGGTCTTTTTGACCAATTTTGTGAGAAAAAAGACTTTTGTTATAGGGAGAGCAAAAATGGATCCGAGGAGAGCAAATATCGTATTTGACTCGCTAATCATAACCTAGTCAATACATCACTCTAACTCGGACAAATCTACCCTTGCTAAATAGTAGTACACACATTGATCATACAAAAGTCACGCCTAATATAAGGCCCAAAAATATTCCACCAACGCGTCCTCCGTTAACATCACCACCACCACCATAAAGACCAACTCACCATCATCAAATTCCTAAACCAGAATGCGCAACGAGATTAACCCCGATACCCATAAATCCATTGGGAATCTGATGTTTACATTTTCATTCAGATGACCTAAGAGGAAAAACTGGTTGAATGATTAGATGTCATAAACCGATTCATTAGTTTAGATTAAAGAGAGAACAAAAAAGAAAGAAAAAAATACTTTGATCGAGATTGATTAATTTGTTTCTCCATATCACCGTATAACATAATGAACTCTTCCAGGGGTTAGTCGTGGGAGAGTTTGAGAGATTTTAATGTATTTAAATCTCTAGGGATTTAGAGGGAGTGTGAGAGAGTCTAGGCAATTTGGGGGGTTTAATCCAAATTCCCTAGAAATCTCTTGTTTTTTGAGAGATTTTTTCCAAGCACAAAAACATCATGAAACTCCCTCAAACTCCCCCAAATTATAAACTCCCTATGACTCTAGTATTTTACGACTAACAGGGAGTTTAAAAGATTCTAATCAAATCTCTCACCACTAACAGGGAGTTTAAGGGATTTTGAGGTAGTTTTAGAAACTCCCTATAAATCTCTCACCACTAACAGAGATTTTAAAAGATTTTGACAAACTCTCTCACGACTAACAGGGGATTTGCTAACTCCATTAAAATCTCTCAAACTCTCCCACGACGAACCCCCTATTCAATGGCAGGATACAAATCAAACGAATCTTATTATCTCTTATATCTATACCTATTCAAGTCCAAAAATATCAATAATACATTGCGACTAAAAGAACTCATATCGATATATATATTGAATTACTAATTAATGGTGGAACATGTTTTCTTAAAAACAGATTCGCTCGAATCCAGGTTTGGGTGGTGGGGATGCGTGTGTGACATTTGTATGGTTACTTTAATAGGGTAGTTTGGTACATTTATCAAAGTTCCATTGACCAGGTCCTAGTCGGTGAGTCAGTTACAGTTTTTTCTCTCCTCAGATCCATTTTTGCTCTCCCTCTAACAGAAAAAAAAGAAAAAGATTCACTCGTTACAAAGTAAAGGACCGCATACATAACATTTTACTTTCCATAAAACAACAATCTTGTTATAGGGGCGACAAGTTCTATTAGAGGGGCGGCAAGCTAATAAGACAAAAAAGGGTCAACACATGGTAATTCAAGTGCCCCTTATCAAAAAAATTTGGAAATGACTAATTAACCCTTATTGTTGATAATCAAGATTAGTGTTGATAATCTAGTTAAGTGTTGATAATTAATTTTCACTCATAAAAACTCTAAAATCAGATTTTTAGAGTTAAAAAAAAAAAGTTTAGAGGAGAAGAAAAAAAACTTTTGTGATATTTGTGAAACCCTAGATTTTGATTCACTCAACCAAATTGAGTGATTTCAGTGGAAAATTTGAGATGGATGAATCTCTATACGATAGAGAAAACAAATACTACATACCTCTTGATGGAGATCCTGATATGGAGTATTTTTTAGATGGTAGAGACGTTTTAACCCAAAGTGAAGGTCAATCTCAACCAATTGAAGAAATTAGCCAACAAAGTGAAGAATCAGAGCCTGAAAATGACCAGGTATACTTCTAAATTAGTTCCCATTAGCTTTTTGTTGCTCAAAATTATCTAAAGTACGTAAAAAAATCGAAACTTTAAAATTTTTCAGAAGCACATACGGTTGGCTTTTAGCTAGTTACCAACCGTAACTAACAGTTACGGTTCGGAAAGTATCAAATACCAACTGTAACTGGTTCAATTTGGGGAAAACCCCAATCGTAATACCAGTTACGGTTGGTATAAAAATTTCGATACGAACCGTAAGTGAATTAGGGTTGGATATGTCCTTCAGTAGTTACCAACCGTAACTCATCATGTGCATGGCAGTATTTACTGCACTTTTTACGGTTGGTAATATGTGAATCGAGACCAACCGTAACAGAAGTTACGGTTTGTTATGTATGTTTTTTACCAACCTTAAATTACTCTGTATGTTTTCATTTTTATTTCACCCTATTTACGTTTGTTACTGGAGGACCATTACCAACCGTAGGTGCATTACGGTTCGTCAATGATTGTAGTTACCAACCGTAACCTTGTTACAGTTTGTTTTTCCTCTGTCGTAGCAAACCGTAACTTTATATATATTTTCGTTTTGTTGCCTTTTTTAGACTAATGTGGGTATATTATTGTCCAGATCGTGGAAGTACCTCCCCTAATGGATGAACAACCTTTAGCAAATGAACTTCTTACCGAAGATTCTAGCTTTCACTATTTAACCAAGGAGACATGGGAGGAGAAAGATGATGCAAAGGAGTGGGCTAGAGAACGAGGCAAATTGATTATGTGTATCATAGTTTGTAATGGTACCACTAGTGAAAGTGCCTTTCAAATGGTTAGCGAGTGTAGTGGACAACATAGAATTTACGCAAAAAAGGGTACCATGCACATATCAAAGAGGAAGAATACTACTTTCACTAAGAAGACCCGATGCCCCTTCAAGCTTCAATTTAAAAGTGAAAAAGCGGGGGTCTAACAACACCACCCAATATTTCGATTAGCAATATGTATGGACTAATTCTGAAACACTTACTAGAGAATCAACTAGACAATCAGACTCAATCTCGATAAAAGTATCTCAAGGAGTTAATATCTCTCTCTTGTTTTGATTCACTCAAGCTAATAGAAATCAGCGAGTCTATAATCAAACACAAGGAATAACTTGGACGATACCAAAAACTAATGTCCAAGGATCAATCAATATCAATCAACAACCAAAGGTCGTATTTCCAATTGATTGATTCAAACACACAACCTGTATTATTTCAATTATATAACCAAATATAATGCGGAAATATAAATAACACAGACACCAGAATTTTGTTAACGAGGAAACCGCAAATGCAGAAAAACTCGGGACCTAGTTCAAATTGAATACACACTGTATTAAGCCGCTACAGACACTAGCCTACTCCAAGCTAACTTCGGACTGGACTATAGTTGAACCCCAATCAGTCTCCCTCTGATCCAAGGTACAGAGAATCAATTAGACAGTCAGACTCAATCGAGATAAAAGTATCTCAAGGTGTTAATATCTCTCTCTTGTTTTGATTCACTCAAGCTAATAGAAATCAAACACAACGAATAACTTGGACGGTACCAAAGACCAATGTCCAATGATCAATCAATATTAATCAAAAACCAAAGGTCGTACTTACAATTGATCGATTCAAACGCACAACCTGTATTATTTCAATTATATAACCAAATATAATGCGGAAATAGAAATAACACAGACACCAGAATTTTGTTAACGAGGAAACAGCAAATGCAGAAAACCCCCGGGACCTATTCCAGATTGAATACACACCGTATTAAGCCGCTACACACACTATCCTACTCCAATCTAACTTCAGATTGGACTATAGTTGAACCCCAATCAGTCTCCCACTGATCCAAGGTACAGTTGTACTCTCTACGCCTCTGATCTCATCATGATACTGCGCACTTGATTCCCTTAGCTGATCTCACCCACAACTAAGAGTTTCTACGACACAAAATCGCATGCTTTAACAATAAACAAATCTGTCTCACACAGACAAGTCTATCAAAGGATCAATCTGTCTCCCATAGAAAAACCCTAAAAGTTTTTGTTCCGTCTTTTGATAATAATCAAGGTGAACAGGAACCAATTGATAATCCGGTCTTATATTCCCGAAGAACAACCTAGATTAATCAATCACCTCACAACAATCTTAATCGTATGGTAGCGAAACAAGATGTCGTGGAATCAAAAACGATGAGACGAAGGTGTTTGTGATTACTTTTTATATCTTGCCTATCGGAGAACTCTCACGATCTCAAGCCAATCAATATGATTTGTACTCATACGATAGAAGATGCAAGATCAGATCACACAACTAAAATAAAAGTAGTATCGGTCTGGCTTCACAATCCCAATGAAGTCTTTAAGTCGTTAACCTGGTTTTAGAAGAAGAAAACCAAAGGTTAAAGTAGAAACGACTCTAGCAGAGAAACTAGTATCACACAGACGTGTGGGGATTAGTTTTCTCAATGCTAAATGTCTCCTTTATATAGTCTTCAAATCAGGGTTTTGCCTTAGTTGCAAAGCAATCAATATTCATCGTTAGATGAAAACCTGATTTAGATTCAAGCTAATATTTCTCAACCGTTAGATCGAAAACTTAGCTTGTCATACACAAATGATTGTACGCTTCTAGGTTTGTTAACCGCACCCAAACGTGTACGTTGTTGGTTCAACAATAGTCTACCCAAAGAGGTTAACCATATGAGTGTTTCATACCAACCATGTTCTTCTTCACCATAACTAGTTCAATTGACTCAAATGAACTAGTTAAGAGAGTCGTTCAATTGCAAGGAAATCTTATGTAACTACACAAGACACAATTGAAACAAATATGATTTGATTCACTCTAATCGGTTCATGAACTTTAATAGCCACAGTTTTCAAAAGCATTCCTTAGTATTTTAAGACTAAGTTCATAAATCATCTTTAGATATATAACCTTCTCAAGTTCGCAGACTAGGTTCGCGGACTTAAGACACCGGATAGAGTTTACAAACTCCAGCAGAAATTCTCGGGTTCGAGAACTACGCCGGTTCACGGACTGGGTTCGCGGACTTGGCTCACGCAAGTAATTTGTCAACTCCAGCAGAAATTCTCGGGTTTGAAAACTTCGGCAGTTCGCGGACTTGGCACTTGCCATACTTCCGGTTCTCTTGATCAACAAAGTTCGAAAACTTCGGTTCAAGGAATCCATTGGTTATGTAATCTAAACTCTCATTCCAATCATTGAAACATTCTTAGAGGACGTTATATAGTTGTTACACTATTTCTCGTCAAAGCAATTTTCAAAGTGATTGAAACATTCATGACTTTCGTCACTAGGCAAAGATAAACTTGGTCGAAGCGAAAAGCTTCCAACACATATTTCGAGATATAGATAGGCGAGATATACTTGGCTCAAAATACCAAATGTGTATGATCTAGTCTATATATATAGAATACGACTTTTGTTTCAAAGAGTAGGAGATAAAATAGATAGACTTTTGAGTGACAGATAAGTTCAAGTCTCCACATACCTTTTTATCGAGAAGTTCCACCGGTTCCTTGAGTAGATATTCTACTTGTATGATGAATCGCCATGAATTCCTTGATCTCAACTACACTTACTATCCTAGTATGAGACTTAGCTATAAGACACAAGAAATCAAGACTTATAGTTTTGATCACTAACATTGACAAACATGCTTGAGATAGCAACGCATGCGAGTTTGACCGAGCAGTGCTCTAACAATCTCCCCCTTTGTGAATTTTAGTGACAAAACTATCAATACATATGGAATACAAAAAAGATAATGAAACTTTAGTAGCTCCTATTCCACATGTCTAAGCTTCAACATTCCTCGAAATCTTCGTCACTTCCAAGTACTCCAATGATCCCAAAGGTTGTAAGTTTAGCATCACCGTTGTTGAAGATCCGTAGCTATAACAATGAGAAAGCATCGGTCTCGATCATTGTTATACAGTGTCATAGTATGATTACATAGTGTCAAAGTCCAATTGTATCACAACTTCAATAATAATACTATGGTGATATGTATCACTCCCCCTTAGTCAATACTCCATCTCACATGAAAACCAGTCCCCCTTACATAATGATCCGAAAACCATATGTATTTGTAGTGTGAACTACATATTAATTCTCCCCCTTTTTGTCAATAAAATTGGCAAAGGTACAAGAACGGGATCATAATAAAATTTCTGTAAGAGACATTTCATGACTGAGAGAAAGAAACACACATCATCTTATTTAGATGCAATCATATAGCCGAAGCTAACAACATTCATCAAGGATTTTAAAGATACAAGATAACCCCTCTAAAATTCCATAGACGCACACCCCTCAAGATATGACCATTAAGCACAAGTTCAAAAGAACTCTCCCCCATTTGGTGTCATTCCCAAGGGAACAACAACGAGCGACCTTAATTTCAAGATAAACGAAGGATTTTATTGGACACCAAAACCATGAGAATGATTTGTATATCCAAAACTCAATCAAATTATTCATAAGTAAACCCATGAATAATTCAGTCGGAATACATAATCAAATTAACTACAAAAGTGATAAATTTAATTCATTGTGCTCAACATAAGTAAACTTACAGAGCAACGACTAAGATAACCATACAAGAGAGTGATTGGCTTAATCGTTCATGTACTCAACACAAGAGAACTTGTGGAGTAATAAATAAAGAACCAAGAAGATGATTAATTTAGTTCTAAATACTCAACATAACGTACCTTACGGAACAACCAACCAAGCTAATCAAAAATAATCAAAAAGATGGATCAACGAAGATCTATACCGTGGAATACACAAGGATTCATTCTTTTGCACAAGCATATACAATAGCAATAATCCTTGGATACAAAAGATTTTATCCTATCTTCCATCAAGGATTGACAATATAGGATTAAATTTTGTATATGTAAAAAGTCTATTCATTCTTAAACCAATACGAATACCAATCATGAACGACTTTACTTTTGACAAAAATATGGGACAACATAGTTCACGGACGTAAACATCAAAATATCCCATAACAAATTGCAATATAACAAATCATAAAGATTAAATACTGCAAAACATCATCCTCCAAACAGTTTTAGAATTTTAAACCAAAAACCTAAAAACAAGAAGATGAAAATAATAGCTATGTGTAGTCACAATCATCGCTATTCAAAGCACTAATTATTCTTCCTACTAAATCAAAAAGAAGACTTACTAGGAATTGTAGATATTTCTCAGGGCGTCTACAGAAAACTCCTTCTCATTATTGAAAAACCCATTGATTATGGGATCGTTCAATTCCTCTAGATCTTTAGAAATATCAGTTAACTCACTAAGTTCTCTTTTTAGATTACACAGAGTATTCTTGGTTAGAGCCAACCTTTGTTCATAGTGAGTTATCTCTTCCAAAAAGGAAATGATTCGAGATTTTAAATCATTCCGCTTGTTGATGAAAGCTTTCACCATGTCTCTAAAAAAATTATTATGACATACAGAAAAGAGACAGTTAGAGGAAGAACCTTCTCCAATGGTTGTTGACTTCTTCTTTATCATCCTCGAGGAAGTGATTCCTTTGCACAGATATACATTGACTGCATCTCTTTTGGACGTACCTCTAGTTACAGGAGCCATGAGAACGTGAAAGAATGAAGGAGAAGGAAAAAAGTACCAGGAGATTTATAAGAGACAAACACTAAATATCCTTGACATGGTCTTCCAAATAGAAAGGACTACACAAATGGAAACATACGAACATTGACTTGAGCCACTTTTAGACGCTTCTCATCTTTCCCAAGTTAAGGATGAGAAGGTAAACGTCACCATTCAGTTAGTGAACGGACGGGCCAAATGCCCACTTCCCTTGTTTTTTCGTGGCTTGTCACTGGTGGTTGAGCTAACAGATTTCTTTCTTCTTCTAGAGATTTTACTCTGTTTGTCTTTATCCAGACTCACTCTTTGCATGTTCTTTTGAAGTTTGGTAACTCTCTTGTTGCTTTTCTTGAATCTCCAACAGGTATCTTTAACATGTCTTGAGTGTCCACAAAAGGAGCAGATCAATGTGGATTTTTCGTCTTCATGTAATTCCTTTTTATCACAACGCTCAACCATTGTTTCCTGATTTGCAGAACCCATCACTTTTGCTGTTTTGCTACTGAATCCTAAACCATGATAGTTTCCAAAGGATCTCTGACCAAACAACATTGCTGCAACTTTGTCAGAGCTTCCAGATAGCCTTTTCAGGTCATCTCTGAGAGAATTAATCTCTTTTTCCTTTAGAGACATGGTTTTGACGAACTTAGTATTAAGATGCTCCATCTCAATATTTTTCGTCTGGAGTGATGATTCAACATACCTCAAGGAGGTTTTGAGATGAAGGTTCTCTTGAAGAATCTCTTTATTCATGAGATCAACCAACTCAGTGTCAAATTCAAGTTCTGAATCAGAATTTGAAGTTGAAAGAGAATCTAAAGTACGAGCAGTAAACCCATTACACCAGTTAGTTTCATCTGAGTTATATTGAGAAGTATTGTCTTTTGTTGAATTATCTTCAGCAGCCAGAGAAGATGGAGAACATGCAAATCTATTCTTCTTTTTTATTAAATTCTTGACCTCATTGACTATTAATGATCACATTCATCAGCCCAGGATAGGTGAGAGGAAGACATCTCAGTTTTGTTCACAGCGTTGAGTGCGAACATTCTCCCTATATCTTAATCAAGAATTCTTAACTTTCCAATAAGTGTCATCCTGGAAAGTGTATTAGGGTTATTTCCCTCAACGATGGCATGCTTCTTAGACTCGTATCTAGATGGCAGCGATCTGAGAATTTTCATCACAATATCCTTTTCAGGAATTGTCTTACCCAATGCAAAAGATGCATTAATAATTTCAGACATTTTGTGATTAAACTCATCAATTGTATCCTCATCTGCCATACGAAGGTTCTCCCACTCGGAATTAAGGTTTTGAAGCCTGGCTTCTTTTTCACTGGAGTTACCTTCAAATACGGTTTCTAAGATATCCCAAGCATCTTTAGACCGAGTGCAATTGGACACATGGTGCTGAAGATTTGGGGTAATGGCATGTATGATAGCATTCAAACCGTCGGAATTTTGCTTTGCAGCATTTATCTCAGCAGGGGTGTATTCACCAATAGGTTTGGGAATGTTTACATCTCCAACTGCCACAACGGGAGCATCATAGCTATTAACAACGTAAACACATGATTGAAAATCACGTGCTTGAAGAAAAGCTCGCATAGCAATTTTCCACCATAAGTAATTAGAGCCATCGAAGACTGGTGGTACGTTAATAGAGATACCACCTCTGTCCATAGAGTCAGATCACTACAAACACATACTTGTAAGGTCTTAAACATGTTTGCCTGCTCTGATACCAATTGAAAAAGCGGTGGTCTAACAACACCACCCAATATTTCGATTAGCAATCTGTATGGACTAACTCCGAAACACTTACTAGAGATTTAACTAGACAGTCAGACTCAATCTAGATAAAAGTATCTCAAGGAGTTAATATCTCTCTCTTGTTTTGATTCACTCAAGCTAATAGAAATCAGCGAGTCTATAATCAAACACAAGGAATAACTTGGACGGTACCAAAGACCAATGTCCAAGGATCAATCAATATCAATCAACAACCAAAGGTCGGATTTCCAATTGATTGATTCAAACGCACAACCTGTATTATTTCAATTATATAACCAAATATAATGCGGAAATAAAAATAACACAGACACCAGAATTTTGTTAACAAGGAAACTGCAAATGCAGAAAAATCCCGGGACCTAGTCCAGATTGAATACACACTATATTAAGCCGCTACAGACACTAGCCTACTCCAAGCTAACTTCAGACTGGACTATAGTTGAACCCCAATCAGTCTCCCACTGATCCAAGGTACAATTGTACTCTCTACGCCTATGATCCCAGCAGGATACTGCGCACTTGATTCCCTTAGTTGATCTCACCCACAACTAAGAGTTGCTACGACCCAGAATCGTAGGCTTTAACAATAAACAAATCTGTCTCACACAGACAAGTCTATCAAAGGATCAATCTGTCTCCCACAGAAAAACCCTAAAAGTTTTTGTTCCGTCTTTTGATATAATCAAGGTGAACATGAACCAATTGATAATCCGGTCTTATATTCCCGAGGAACAGCCTAGATTAATCAATCACCTCACAACAATCTTAATCGTACGGTAGAGAAACAAGATGTCGTGGAATCACAAACGATGAGACGAAGGTGTTTGTGATTACTTTTTATATCTTGCATATCGTAGAACTCTCACGATCTCAAGCCAATCAATATGATTGTACTCGTACGATAGAAGATGCAAGATCAGATCACACAACTACAATAAAAGTATTATCGGTCTGGCTTCACAATCCCAATGAAGTCTTTATGTCGTTAACCTGGTTTTAGAACAAGAAAACCAAATGTTAAAGTAGAAACGACTCTAGCAGAGAAACTAGTATCACACGGACGTGTGGGGATTAGTTTTCTCAATGCTAAATGTCTCATTTATATAGTCTTCAAATCAGGATTTTTCCTTAGTTGCAAAGCAATCAATATTCACCGTTAGATGAAAACCTGATTTAGATTCAAGCTAATATTTCTCAACCGTTAGATCGAAAACTTAGCTTGTCATACACAAATGACTGTACGCTTCTAGGTTTGTTAACCGCACCCAAACGTGTACATTGTTGGTTCAACAATAGTCTACCCAAAGAGGTTAACCATATGAGTGTTTCATACCAACAATGTTCTTCTTAACCATAACTAGTTCAATTGACTCAAATGAACTAGTTAAGAGAGTTGATCAATTGCAAGGAAATCTTATGTAACTACACAAGAAACAGTTGAAGCAAAGATGATTTGATTCACTTGAATCGGTTCAGGAACTTTAATAGCCACGGTTTGCAAAAGCATTCCTTAGTCTTTTAAGATTAAGTTCAGAAATCATCTTTAGATATATAACCTTCTCAAGTTGGCAGACTAGGTTCGCGGACTTAAGACACCGGATAGAGTTTACAAACTCCAGCAAAAATTCTCGGGTTCGAGAACTACGCCGGTTCGCGGATTGGGTTCGCGGACTTGGCTCACGCAAGTAGTTTGTCAACTCCAGCAAAAATTCTCGGGTTTGAGAACTTCGGTAGTTCGCGGACTGAGTTCACGGACTTGGCACTTGCCATACTTCCGGTTCTCTTGATCAACAAAGTTCGAAAACTTCGGTTCAAGGAATCCATTGGTCATGTAATCTAAACTCTCATTCCAATCATTGAAACATTCTTAGAGGACGTTATATAGTTTGTACACTATTTCTCGTCAAAGCAATTTTCAAAGTGATTGAAACATTCATGATTTTCGTCACTAGGTAAAGATAAACTTGGTCGAAGCGAAAAGCTTACCAACGCATATTTCGAGATATAGATAGGCGAGATATACTCGGCTCGAAATACCAAATGTGTATGATCTAGTATATATATATTTCATACGACTTTTGTCTCAAAGAGTAGGAGATAGAATAGATAGATTTTTGAGTGACAGATAAGTTCAAGTCTCCACATACCTTTTTGTCGAGAAGTTCCACCGGTTCCTTGAGTATATCTTCTACTTGTATGATGAATCGCCATGAACTCCTTGAGCTCAACTACACTTACTATCCTAGTCCGAGACTTAGCTATAAGAGACGAGAAATCAAAACTTATAGTTTTGATCACTAACATTGACAAACATGCTTGAGATAGCAACGCATGCGAGTTTGACCGAGCAGTGCTCTAACAAAAAGGAACGCGACAAAAAGGTGGTTTTTGGAGAAAGTTGTGTGCGGTAGTCATAACCACCCTATACCGGAGAGTTTGCTATCACATTCTTATGCTGGACGCCTTAATGAAGAAGAAGAGAAGATCGTAGAGTCAATGACACAAATTCGTATGAAGCCCATTGATATCCTCGCTCACTTAAAGGAAGAAACCCACGAAATGCTTCTAGTTTGGCTAATATCTACAACGTAAGAAAAAAATTGAAGGCTAAGAAATGGGAACAAAGGAACAAAATGCAAAAATTAAAGCATTTGGGGGAGGCGCATAATTACTCGGTTTTCCACGATGAAGATGAGAAAGGACGAATAAGACATCTTTTGTTGACTGATTTTGAGTTTGTGAAGTTGGCACGGTGCTCTCATCAAGTGCTTCTAATGGATTGCACATACAAAACCAATAAGTTTGAGATGCCGTTGTTGAATATTGTCGGGCAAACTTCTACCAATGCTCCTTTTAGTGTTGGTTTTTGCTTCTTGAAAGATGAGCTCGAAGAGAGCTATGTATGGGCACCAGAACAAGTGAAGTTATTCTACGTAGAGGGATATACTCCAACGGTGATTATTACCAACAAGGAACAAGCTTTTTTGAATGCAATAAGGAGGGTTTTCCCGGAAGCTCATAACCTTCTTTGCACGGTCCACTTGTGGAAAAGTATTGAAACTAAGTGCATGCGCCTTGTCCGTCCAACCAAAAAAAGCGAAATGGATAGAATAAAGAAACTACCGTTACATAAACAAGAGGAAGCCAAAGAGAAATTTAAGAAGGATGACAAGTTGACCGAACTCAAATGGGATAGTTTCAAAATGGAGTGGAGAGCCTTGACCTATTCTATCACCGTGGATGAATAAGAGGATAGAGCTCGTATGTTAGTGGCTCATTGGAAGAGAATTTATCCAAGTGTTGTGAAGTATTTGTTGGATAATTGGTTGGATCCGCACAAAGAGAAGTTTGTAGCGGCGTTCACTAACCAATATAGGCACTATGACAACCAAGCTACAAGTACGGCGGAGTCATCTCAAAACCGGTTGAAGAAGAAACTTCATAGTTGTAATGGTGGGTTAGTTACGTTATTCGAAGCCATGGATTCGTATTTCCGCTGTGATCACGATAGAGTTACGGAGTTTTTTGAAAAAAGCCGAAGCAAACAACACACCAAATGGTTAGACAATGAGTGGCTAAGGGGAATTATATATCAAGTTTCGCACCAAGCAATTGATAAGATAATGTATGAAGTACAACATTATGAAATGGGGGATTATGAAGAAGAGTGTGTTTGTCCAAACATGACAAATTTGTGACTCCCATGTCGGAATGTTATAGCCACATACCAAGACAAAGTGATCCCGATTCAAGATGTTGATCCATTTTGGCAACAATTAACATTCCGTGAAACAATTTTTGATCAAGAATTTGAAGGAACGTTTGCCGATACTGAGATTGGAAAAGATCTAGCCGAGAAATATGCTACACTAAGCCGAGGCCAAAGGAAAATATGGTTGAGTAACTTGAAAGATTTCGTATATCCACAATTTAGGTATGATATCAAGGAACCACCAAAGGGGAAGAGTAAGGGGATGCCTCCTACCAAAAAAAAGAGGTACATAGGAAATAAAAAAGCAAGGGAATTGGCGGAAGAATCAAAGAAAAGAGGTCCTTCGGGTTATGAATGGTTGAGAAAGGAATATGAAGCGGAGGATGAGATGGAAGAGGATGTTCAAGGAAGAAACAAACGGAAAAGAGGTCAAGCGGATAAAGGAGAACCAAGCCGTCGAAATGTACGTGAAAAATGTATCGAGCTTCCTACTCAAGAAAGCGCAACAAGAAAAATTGATGTTAAAGGAAAAGGTAAGGTCCGGTATTTCTCTCCAAAGAACAACAAAGTAGCAAAGTTGTTGTTAAAGGAAAAGGTCCGGTATTTCGCTCCAAAGAACAACAAAGTAGCAAAGTTGTTGTTGAAGGAAATGGTTGCAAAGAAAGTGGAAAAAAAGATGATGGAGTTAAAGGTAAAGGTTCCTATGTCGGTCTCGAGGTTTCCTCTCAAGATAGTTCAATAAAAAGACTTGTTGGTAAAGTTGGCATTAAACAATTAGCAAGGCACAATGGAAAGAGTCCGATGGTTGAAAAAATTCCGTCAAGTGGTGAGAAGGAGAAGGTAACGCTTCTTATAAAAGGAGAACCTAAACCACCACCTAGAGATGAGAATGGTCAATATGCCCGGAACTATTACATTCTCAATGAAAGTTACCTTCTTTTCTTCCCCGACTATATTTGTGATTATATCAAGGCGACGGATGATGTTCATGGTGATGGGAATTGTGGTTACCACGTCTTCGTGGATCAACTTGGACCCTTTGAAGACGCGAAAGAGTGGAGTTGTGACCAAGTTACTTACGTAAGGCAAAAATGCTTAATTGAACTACGTGGTCATCGCGACTTCTATAAGCCGATGATGAGAGTTGAAAGAGACGAAACTGATGAGGTGTTAGATGGGAGATTCGCGGAAATGGAAAGGCGGTTCATCGGCAATATATGTTTGACAAGAGAATATTGGATGTGCATGCCTATATGTGGCCAACTACTCGCCAACGCATTCAATTGCGTCATTCATTTAATCTCCAGAGACATGAGCCATACATTTGCACCAACAAGAATACCGTTTGACGAAGATTTGTCAACAACAAAAACAATTGTAATGGGGCACGTGCAAGGAAATCATTACACCGGCCTCCGATTGCAAGAAGGAAGCCCATTACCTCCATTGTGGATGGAATTTGATTGTGACGGTGAACTCCCCAAGTCTTGGTGCATTCGGTTTGAGGAAAGGATCAAATTATGGAAGGCCATAATACAATCCTTGCCATCCCAATTCATAGTTATGACCGATGATTCAGATGCTTAAATGTATTCTAGGGTAGTGAAATACATTTTATATTTTGGTATTTTGACTAAATGTGATATGATTAAAAGTGACAATATCATATCTATTTGATTAGATAATGTATGCAATATTTTGGTCACAAACATATCTATTTGATTAGCTAATTTGAGTAGAATTCAAGGTTTCAGGGTTAATTACGGTTGGTAAAGATAATCTAATTAGTAACCGTAACTAGACTCAGAAACACATTTTAACTGGCATTGTTGTTTACGGTTGGTCACGATAATCTTGTTACCAACCGTAACTACCTTTACAAGTATTCTTTAACTGGCATTGTTATTTACGGTTGGTGCCGATAATATCATTACCAACCGTAACTTACACTAAAAACAAGAACCAAGCAGATATAAGTCATTTAAAACCATTAAACCATCTTCATTACTAAACCAACATTACAACCATTAAACCATTACAAATATAAATGACATTACAACTCATTTTCTTTCAAGCGACTTAAAAGGATACTACTATCCAGTCCTAAGAGTGCGATAGAAGTGTTTAAGGATGTTGAAATGAGGTAAGTATTGAAAACTCGACATTTTCCATCGTCTCCATTCTTGAATAGATCTCTCTAAAACTTCAGCGTCAGTTTCACCCCTTAATCGTATTTCACCCATAATATGAACTAATGCCATAAATTCTTTAACATTATCCCGAATAGTTCCATATCGAACATACAACATAATTCCATCGCGGTTATAAGGGTTACCTGTTTCGGAACAAAAGTTTTCAAAAACAGTTCTCAAATAACTTGTACTCACAAAACCAAATCGATGTCGTTCTTCTCCTCTTTTTGGATATCATAGAACAAAGTTGCGGCAAATACATAAATCTTCTTCCAAAGTGAATTCAGGGTTTGAAGACATAATCTAGTTTAAGGTAAGAGATGATTCATGTGGAGGTGTAACTTCTAGCAAGGAGGATAAGCATATATATATAACAAAAAAAAAATCTTCAATAACGGATCTATTTTTCGAAAATGAAGTTGTTGAAGGTCTCAACGGCTATATTTTCAAATTGCACAAGGACATACCAGTGCAAACAATTATTTTTTTTTGTGGGAAAAGTAAAGTTATGGTTTGTAACTATAATCATAATATGAATCGTAACTATGGAGAAAACTGAATTCCAGAGTTACGATTCGTAACTATTTAGAACTTACAAACCGTAACTATGGAGAAAACTGAATTCCAGAGTTACGGCTGTTTAAGGTGAAAGAGTTACGAACCGTAACTAAAGTTGGTAAAAAAACTTTGGTTCCAGTGTGTTTTACGGTTCGTAATAAAAAAAAATTACGAACCGTAACCAAAGCTACGGTTGGTGTCATATTTTGGTTACAAACCGTAACTTAAGTTAGTAAAAAAATATTGGTTCCAGTGTGTTTTACGGTTCGTAATAAAAAAATTATATGAACCGTAACCAAAGCTACGGGTGGTGTCGTATTTTGTTTACGAATCGTAATTGATTCTGTAACTTAAGATTATCAAACCAAAACTATTACAAACAAACACAAATATCCATAACTTCAAATTCATAGATAATATCCATAAGTTCAAATCCATAACTAACACAAATAAGTTCAAATTCATAATAATATCCATAAGCTAAAATCCATAACTAACACACAACTAACATAAATCCATAACTAAGCATGGCGGCCACCACGACCCCTTTTGTTAGTGCTACCAGCACCACGAGTTTTAGGACCATCACGAAGACCACCGCGACTACCGCGACCGCGACCACGACCACGACCACCTCTTTGGCTAGTACCCACACCGTGCACCTCCTCTTCAATATTTTTCTCTTCGCTGCTAGGTGAAGGTTGACGACGGCTACTACTCGCACCTCCAAGAGAGTTTCTACTCCTCTTTAATCCTCTTTCTTCCGTGACCAACCCCTCATACAATTCTGCCATGTTTGGATTATGCATATTCCTTATTTTCTCTTGCAAGATCTTTTGTTGAGGAGCTTTAATCACACCATTACTACGGATGCATGAAGTCATGCTATTTGCCAAAGCTTGTCCTCGATCTTTCTATTCACATATCAAAAAGAGTGTTACGATATTATTTCATAATACACATTAATCTTAAAATCCAAAGTCATGAGGATAACAAAATTACGTACCGACATGAAATATAACTTCTTCCAAGTCAAACCAAATAGACTTTTTTTCTCTTTAGTTTCGTCGGCCGCCTTCCTTTGAGCTATAGCCTTTTGAATATATGACTGGGCCTCCTGATCATTATTGATCACATATGGATGACCAAAATGAGAATACTAAACCATGTAATCAGCAGCGACTTCTTTCGTGTTGTTACAAGGAATTGCCTCTCCCGCTGCGAGTTGATATCCTTCTTGATGGCGGTTGTTCCAAACATCAACCGTTGGATTTGGGATGTAGTTCAGTACAATGGTGGGGCCTCTTGTCTCGGATCCTTCCTTGGATAATTTGAAGTCTTCCTTGATAACCCTTTCTTGAATATGACCAATTTGGCGTAGAGTTCGACGAGGACTGGTCATAACGTAACCTGTGGGATGATACAATGGTCCGTTGTACCCTGCGGTCTCTGTGAACCTACGAACATCAACTCCATTTTCAATCCTCAAATAAGTCTCAAAGATAACATCTTCATCAGCGAAAGCATCTATTTTCTCCCTCATTTGAACGAACTTCTCCTCTTTGTTCCATAGTTGTCTACCAGTGAACTTGAACTTCTTTTCCGTAGGGCCATAATCATGGTCTTCCCATTGAGTAGGAGGTCTCAGGCTCGGAAAGTGGTCATAAACCCACGCCTAAAATAAATAAATTAAGTATAAACAATTAGCACATGACTAAAAATATAACAAACTAATAAAAGTGTAACCAGACTTACCATTAGAAGCGCAACATTCCCGACAATTTCAGTAGCTCCAACCCTCGAGGCCTTTCTTAGGCTGTCAAGTTAATATGCCAGGGTTGCAATGGACCACATATAGTTTTTGATGTTGTCCAAATTCTTCAATAATTGTAGGCATTCACCCTATTTCCCGAGTTATCGGGCAAGAATACGGTCCCAAGAGAATACAACAAATACGCTGTGGCTGTACGCCTAACTCTTGTTTCATCAATTACCTCACCTGCCCTTTCCTTTGTTGTTGTTCCTCCAAACTTTGTCCTCAGATTCTTCAAAAATAGCTTTTTGATGATTTTTGGTTTATGTGGTTCAGCAAGGTCATAACCACCAACCAACTGAAACTCCATCTCAGTTTCATCTTTCTCCCACGCAAGTGTTTCTTGAACAAGGATGTAAAGGTCAGTCCAAGACATGTTGTTGTCGAAACCTTCAAACACAGATTGTCCTTCAACTTTAAGGTCAGTAATTTGCTTCACATCGTCCGGTGTTATTGTCATCTCTCCAAATGGAAGATGAAACGTATCGGTTTCAAGCCAATATCGTTCCCTGAAGGCAGAGACCACAACACTATCATACTCCGATTGGAAACGAAGAATTCCAGGCCCTAGTCCTGTAATATCCACTAGATTGCGAACCGAAGCACATTCTTCACTTAATGGCCAGTGTTCATCCCTTTGACGCTTGAGCAATTTTATGCATCTTGCATGGTCCTAAGAAAACAAATATACAAAAATATAAGCATATTCTGGTGAACTGAAATAAACAAACAAAATGTATCAAAATAATGAATGTTTTAAGAAAAGTAACAAAAAGCATACCCTTGTCTCACAGACTTTTGCGGACCAGGAACCGGTATAACCAAATAAGATTGAAGACTTATCTGGGACCTCACCCCAAGGTCTTTTATTCTTCTTCGGTGGCAACAAAAAATCTTTGCCTTTAGGAATATGCATCCCTTTCGTTGCGGACTCCTTTCTCGGCTTTCTTTCTTTCTTTTGCCTTGGAGGTGCAACTACAACTACCTCTTTTCTCTTGGTATTTTCTCCCTCTTCATCATTTTCTTCGTCTTCCTTTTCTTCATCATTTTATTCCTCTTCCTTATCTTCATCATTTGCTTCCTCTTCCTCCTCTCCATCATCATCGGTTTCTTTAGATTCTTCTTCATATTCATCATAATTAGTTTCTTCCTCTACAATTTCATTTTCGTTTCCTTCACGGTTAGTTTCGACTCCAACCTCTTCTTGATCATTATGTTCCACTCCTTCTAACTCAACTCCAGATTCATCCACAGGTTGTTCTCTTAACTTAATTTCAAACTTATTCTTCTTCTTCTCATTCTTGTGGATACCTCTATTATCTACCCTTCAATGCTTGTCATCGCGAGGGGTGGGCGTATGATCAATCGGGGTTAAGTCATTTCCTCTCTTTTTCTTCACCCTATCAGGATTCCTACACAAGCATAACAATTGATTGATTTACTAAGCGTAGAACAAATAATATAGAAAACAAAAAACAAAAAAAAATTGGTGAGTAGGTTTATTTACGGTTCGTAATATGACATCAATTACAAACCGTAACTAAACTACGGTTGGTAAGTTAACTATACTTTTGAACCATACATCACTACTTCAAAATTTCTTAACATACAGGATGATGTACGGTTGGTAACTTTAATTGAGTTACAAACCGTAACACAATTACGGTTCGTAAGTGAGATGCAAATATAAACCGTAAAAAATCTTTGAAACATACAGAAGGAATTACGGTTCCTAACTAAGGTGTCGATACCAACCGTAACTGAACCTAATTCTCAAAACTTACAAATTACGGTTCGTATTTGGGCTGTTACCAACCGTAAGTTCATCAAAATATATATCTACGGTTGGTATTTGGGTTATTACCAACCGTAACTCACATGCAACACACAAATTTCAGTTTCAATTTCGATCCAAAACCCTAAGTTTTGATACAAACTAACTTAAATCAAACACAATAGACTAAACCCTAACTGGGTTTTTCGAAACATACCTTATATAAGTCATTGTGCTTGATTTTGACGGTTGAGGAGTTTCAAATTGATGTTCTTGACCTAATGGAGGATTTGGTTCATTAGAACGGCTACAATCTTCGTCAACCTTCTTCTTCGGCATCTCTAATATAGTTTTCAATCAACGATTATCAATTTTTCAAATCGCCGATTAATCGAGGACGATGAAAATTTCAATTTCAATGGAGGAGGAGAAAGGGAGGAGAAGAGAAACTGTTTTGATTTTTCTGATTCAATTGGGTTAAAAATGGGGAAGGACAATTCGATTTTTTCAACCAAAAAAGCAAGGATAAATTAATCCATTTAAGGTGAAAAGGGTAATCTAGTCAATTTACACCCCCTAACCAATTAGAGGGACATTGCTATCACACTTGCCGCCCCTCTAATGGAACATGCCGCCACTATAACAGGATTGTAAAACAACGAACTCAGTTAGGTTCGAACTTCAAACATGCCAAGTGATTTAGTTTAGCCGTTTCATTAACATAGACGTTATAGATATAACGGCTAGTTTTGATTTTCAAAATTTAAACCATTTATCTTCCACTCTTTCCACATTTCTCTCTCTAAAACTTTAATTTCTCTTCTCCTTCGCTCCCCTCCATCTCTCTCTCTCTTTCTCAGCTCTGTTCTTCACAAAAAGTTTGTTTCTTCCAAAACCCCCACTGTAAATCTCATAAAAAAATAACTCAAAACCCCTTCTTTTCAGGAGAAGCCCTAAACTTTTAAAACCCCTTTCTGTGAATCTTAAACAGAGCAACAAAACCCTAAGTTTTTAGAAGGAATAATAACAAAATTTCTTTGTGGGTTTTCTTCAATGGCGCCAACACCATCTTCTAAACCCTATCAAACACCATCAAGAACACCCCAATCGAAAAATCGATTCCACTCAGTAAGACCGATCCACCCCTCTCTAAACCCTAACTCTAAAGAATCAGAACATCCAGTTGAAGTAGTAGGAAGAATCCGTGATTACCCAGATCAAAAGGAAAAACCCATCTCAGGATTACACGTTTCTTCAGATCACAGCAACATCCGTGTGAGGACTGAAATTGGGTACAGAGATTTCACTCTTGATGGTGTTTCAGTTTCAGAAGAAGAAGATCTTGATGGGTTTTACAAGAAATTTGTTGAATCAAGGATTAGTGGTGTAAAAACAGGTGCTAAATGTACTATAATGACTTATGGACCAACTGGTTCAGGTAAGAGTCATACTATGTTTGGCTGTGCTAAACAACCAGGGATTGTTTATAGAGCTTTGAAGGATATTCTTGGAGGGGAAGGTGATGAAGAAAGTGAAACTGATAGGATTGGTATAAGATCTTTTGTTCAAGTTTCTGTTTTGGAGATTTATAATGAAGAAATTTATGATCTTTTGTCGAATAATACTGGCGGTGGAACATTCGGTATGAATTGGCACAAAGGGAATTCTTCTAAGGTGCGTACTTTCTTGTTTAGGGCCTTTGTTTATTGCAACCCCTATTTCTGAATTATATGTTCAAGGCTATCTGCATATTTTCTTGATTCTTTGAGGAGGAATCTGGTTTTTAGGGTTTACGTAGATTGGTTTGAATCTTTGATGGGTGGTGGTGCGTGTTGTTGTTGATGGTGAGTCTGGTGACACAGTTAGAGCAATTTTGACGTAAATGAAGTAGAATGCTGCTAATATTACCACGTGGTTCATGTCATTCGTTAAAAAATAAACCACGGCAAGAAAGATGTCCTAGAAACCTTTAGAAGTGCAGGAATATGCATTTATTGTTTTTAACAAGTGATGATGATTTTCATTAATGGTATGTTGTTGGCTTGTATCCTGTTCAGAACTGCTCATTTGTCCTGTAAGCCCTTTACTTGAGGATTCCGCAGTAAAATAATTATAATTGATTGTTCTGTCATGCACATTTTATATACCCTTCTTGGTTGTTTACTTCATTTCTTGGTGTATGGGTTAGTGAAAGGATGGTACACAAGTTATTGGCAAAGACTTGTTTTGAAGATATTGGTTTGTTTGTTCATTCCTGGCCTTTGCTTTGCATCTTTGTTATCTCCTGTTTTTGTTGCTTGAAAGTGAACCATTAAGTGTTTGTGATGTTGTTGTGGCAAATACTTGAGTTTTTGCTTTTGGTCCATGTTATTGAGTGGTGGCTGTGGACCGGATGAACAAGTATTTTGAGAGTCGCTACATAGCTTTTATACAATCGAGTAGCTTGGGATTCAGTTACCTGTGAAAGTACATTCAGATATATTCCATGATAATTTTAATTCGCATTAGTTCACCAGTTTCTGTTGTTACTATACATGGCTTATTTTCCAGTTTCTATTATGCCCTCCTATTCATGAAGCTATTTGTTATTCTTTCACAGGTTAGACTAGAGGTGATGGGCAAAAAGGCGAAAAATGCGACATTCATATCTGGGAATGAAGCTGGGAAAATATCTAGGGAGGTAGCCAAAGTGGAGAAACGAAGGATTGTAAAAAGTACCAATTGTAATGATAGGAGTTCCAGAAGTCATTGCATGGTTATAATTTCTCAATTTCAACTTCTATTCGTTTTTCCTATTTTAGCTGTGTTTGGAATTTTTCTGTCTCTTGAGAGTTAACTAGTCTATTTTAATTTGTGCAGATAATCTTGGATGTCCCACTGGTAGGTGGAAGACTAATGCTTGTTGATATGGCAGGTTCTGAAAACATCGAGCAAGCTGGCCAAGTCGGTTTCGAAGCTAAAATGCAGGTATAGTTTATTTGCTTTGTCTTGTTTTCTATTTGGTCCTCTTCTCCTGATCTTCACTGGAATAAGTATTGATGAGCTTTATTGATTTTTCACATATGTATGTAATTGCAGACAGCAAAGATCAACCAGGGGAATATAGCTTTAAAGAGAGTTGTTGAGTCTATTGCGAATGGGGATTCTCACGTTCCTTTCAGAGACAGCAAATTAACCATGCTTTTGCAGGTATATCCCATTTTCATTATTTGCTCATAGCTCTTGTTTGTCGGAGATCTGTTTTTGCTCATCATAATTTTCATATATGCTTTTTTAGGATTCTTTTGAGGATGATAAATCGAAAATCTTAATGATATTGTGTGCGAGTCCTGATCCTAAGGAGATGCACAAAACCATGGCAACTCTTGAATATGGGGCAAAGGCAAAATGCATAGTGAGGGGTGGTCATACACCGACCAAACTTGATGCTGAAGACTCTTCATCTCAAGTAATTTTAGGATCAAGGATTGCTGCCATGGATGATTTTATAAATAAACTTCAAATGGAGAACAAGCGGAGGGAGAAGGAGCGGAATGATGCTCACAACTTACTCATGAAGAAAGAAGAAGAAGTGGCTTCCTTGAGAACGAAGCTTGACCAAATGCAAGGTAAAACACCAGTTATAAGTGAAGAGGAGATCAATTTGAAGGTCAAGGAGAGAACCCAAAGTCTGAAACTTGAATTGGAGAAGAAACTGCAGGAGTGCCAGAAAATGGCTAATGATTTTGTTGAAATGGGAAGGAGAAGAATGGAGGAGAAAATCTTGCAACAACAAGAGGAAGTTGAGATGCTGCGACGAAGGTTAGATGAAATTGAATCTGAATTGAGCCGTTCAAAAGTCAAGAATGGTAACATAAATGGTACACCTGAAACAGAAAGCAGCTTTGCAAAAAGGCTTATGGAAATTTATGCTGATGGGGAACAAGGAATGGAGAAGTCGATGGACTTGGATATGGGGAACAAGCAACCAATAGTAATTCATGAAATTAAAGAGGTAGATACATGTCCTCGGCAAACTGAGAGCTTCACGCTTCCGAGCCCTTTAAAATGGACGAGTGCAGAAGAGGAGGAAGACAGTTTCATACCTTCACAGTTCCCCGAGAAAGTGTGTTTGAGTACCGTATTTGAGGAGGAAGAAGGAGAAAGTGGAGAAAATACAGAAGAGGAGGAAGTAGAGAAAGAAGTAGTGGAGGAAAAGGCAGTGCAATTCAGTGGGGAGATTGACGATTCTAATCTAGGGGTCAATCTGGATATCAGTTCCATGTTTGTGACTCCGAAGATTAATAATAGTGATCATGGTGTAGACGAATCTGCTAATCCAAAGGATGCAGCATCAGCAAGAAAAACCAGAATTCAGAATATTTTCATGCTTTGCGGAAATCACAGAGAGCTCACGCACCATGTTAAAATGCCAACACCTCCTTCCAAGAAAAAAGCTGAAACTGATGAAAACAATGCATCTCCTTTCGCGCTAAGTGAGGAGCATATTTCAAAAAGTCTCATGAAGGAAGTCTCAACTTATGAAACTGTTCCTAAACCAAAGTCTGAACTTTGTAAAATCCTATCTGATTTAACACAGGACATCACAAAGACCTCGAACTCCGAAACCTTGGCAGGGCAAAAAGCAATCAAAAGCCAACAGAAAGACGACTTTAAAGAGAACGATAAGCCAGAAGAACAGAACAAAGATGGTGTAGATGTTTTTGTGAAATGGGAGGCTTCAACAGACTACCCAGGGAAGTTCATTACGAAGTTAAGAGTAGCGAAGGATTCTAGCCTTGCTGATTTGAGAAAGCTAATTGTTAAACATCTTGACGAGGATCAGGAAAACCATGGATTCACCTTTCTTATGCTTGGGGTACGTATCTTTCCACCAATATGTTTGAGTAGTTTTTACACTGTTTGCTATGTGGCATTGCCTATATTAAGCTTGCTAGAACTTGTTATATCTTGATATACTTCCATGAACCGACGATCTTTACAGCAAATATGCTTGAGTAGATTTTATACTGTTCACCATGTGCCATTGCCTACATGAACTGAAGATCTTAACAGCAATATGATTGAGTAGATTTTATACTGTTTACCATGTGCCATTTCTTGCAGCTTGTTAAATCTTACACTAACTAAACTTTTTAAAACATAGAAGTATACTTTAAGGTGAACTGATTACTTGATATGTTTAACATATGACAAGAAGCAACAAGAATGTTGATTATCAAATTTCCTCACTGTCTGTCTTTTATATTATAAATAACAGGATCATAGTGGAGCACCAGTTGTGAGAGAGAAAGAAACGACAGTTCAAGCCACTAAACTCCCTGTCTGCAACAACCTAAGCGGGCATCTCGCTTGCTTACGTGTAAAACCACTCCAACGACCAACCCATCTTCCATTTGCGTCGTTGGAGAACACAATGCTGAACACTTCAAGTTCTCCATCACCTTTCGTGTTGAAGCATGCAGAAAATTTCTCCCCTAAGGTTTTAGGTGAAAACTTGAACCCTGCTCCTTATGTTGTTACTGGTCTTCATAGATAGAACTAAATGAAGCCATTCTCGGAATGTATTGATGAATATTTTGTACTGATTTTTATTCATTAATCCAACTCTTTGGATCTGATGTCTGAATAGTGTGAAGTATGGTTTGGTATTACAACACTTATATAATTTAATCGAATCTACTTCATTTTGTTGGCATAATTTCTTTGCGTTCTAGTTTTCCCAAGAAAATTATACTTTTATTTTGATATAGTGCTGCTTAAATTGACAGAAAATTCTGAACTCTAAACTACCAGAAAATGAGTTTGTCGACCCAATTAACAGATCTACCAAACCCGTTTTGAACTCCTTCCTTCATTATGCAAGTATTCTCTTTCTTGAAACTATTACGCTTGAGGTTGAGAGTTCAGACACGTTCGAAAGTGTGGAGACTTAAATCCCGAATAAGGAGGAGTAGATCACCAGAGATAGATCTTCGCTCGTAAACAGCTTGATGATGGCTGATTATAGAAAGAGTATGCTTTGCACTTAGCTTTCAATTCTTCCTGGTGGTATGCAGATTTTTTTTTGTAGACGCTCACTGGTCCTCTTATACAATGGATAAGGTGAAGGCAATGATGCAAGCTGAGGATGGAATTTTAACTGACAAACGAAGACTAATCTTCGGCCGATAACACCTTGTAGATGGCCGTGCCTTGGCCATTTACTCTTGGGGTAGAGAGCTGTAAGGCGAAAAGGCAGCTTAGTGCTCGAGATTTTGCACGGAAAAAAACGATTTAGTCCAAAAACGCGTCCAAAAATATGAATTAGTCCAGCCCGAGTTAACAAGATACAGATTAGTTCACAAACCAGTCTAAAAGATGTAAAGACACTAATATTCTTAGCCCGGTTTTCGTAATGCACATGTACAGCGAATTAAAACGTACTGTAACTGACAAATCAATTAGAAGCCGCCATGTTTTGGAAGGACTTGTACCACGATTAAATCTCGATTCAAACTGATGGGAGAAAAATAATAACCATTTAAACTAGAGAAAAGAAATCAGTGAAGAAAAAACCCTGAACCGAAAGAAAAAATTCATCAATCAAAAAACCATTGATGAACAATATTATAACAGTACTTCTTTGTCTTATATTTTAAATAAGAAGATAATAGAAAAAGAAGAGAATAGAAAAATTCATGGTGAAGAAGAAACAATAAGAAAACAGTCCAAAATCACCACCAATTGGCCGGAAATCAACGATTCAAAAGAGCAAAAAAAGAGTTTCAAAGAGAATAGAAGAATACCAGAAAGAAGATTCAACATCTATTCAAGTAGTAGAAAGTCCAAAATCATCATTAGTTAAGTAAGCAGGAAAAGAAATCAAGACATTCAACATCTATTCAAGTAGTAGAAAGTCCAAAATCATCACCAGTTAAGAAGAAAAAGAAATCAAAAGCTATTCAAGTAGGAAAAGGTAAAATCATCTACTACTTTCATACATATGGCCTATTATGTATGTATGAAAGCCATTTTCCCAGATTTGTTGTACTAGTGTACATATTTGTACACCGGCAAGCATGTTCTTTCAGTAACATATGACCTGTTATGTATGTATAGAAGATGTTTTTCCCAGATTAGTTGTGGTAGTGTGCATATTTGTACACCGGCATGTTGTTTCCATAACATACGGCCTGTTGCACGTGTATGAAAGATGTTTTTCCCAGATTTGTTGTGGTAGCGTACATATTTTGTACATCAGCATGTTGTTTCAGTAACATACGACCAGTTGTGTGTGTATGGAAGCTGTTTTTCCCAGATTTATTGTGGTAGTATACAAATTTGTACATCGGCATGTTACTTCAGTGACATGTGGCCTATATCTGAGAACAAAGCTTCTGTAGAGAAGGCGCTCAAAGTAAGTGAATAGTTCACTGAACTTTTTTACCCATCTTGCAGTGCATGTATGAAAGTAGTTTTCCCCAGATTTATCGTGGTAGTGTACAGATTTGTACACCAACATGTTGTTTCAGTGACAGAAGGCCCATTGTGTTCATGAAAAATGATTTTCTCAGATTTGTTGAGCGTACGTAGTTGTACACCAACATGTTGTTTCAGTGACATATGGCATGTTGTGTAAGAATGAATGTTGGTCTTGTTAGATTTTTGTAGGAGTCTACATAGTTGTACACCAGCTTCACTAATCAGCATAGTTGTACACCAACATTTTTGTGTTATGAATGATGTTTTTTCTCAGATTTGATGTACCGATGTACAGATTTGTAGACCAGCATGCTATTTCAGGAATGTATCACATGTTGTGCATGTATAAAAGTTGTTTTCCCCATATTTGTTGTGGTAGTGCACAAATCATGTTGTTTCAGGGATGTATCGCCTGTCATGTGTATATGCATGTATGTTGTTTTACTTAGATTATGCCGCAGTGTACATAGTTGTACACCTATATGATATGTCATTGATATATGGTCTCTTCTGTGTGGGCATGAATGTTCGATCTATTAGATTTTCACACCTACATGATTGTTTTGTGGTTATGAGTATTATGTATTATGCCTCTTGGTTCTTATTTTCCATTTGTCCATTTCGTAGATAACAAAAAACCTTATAGATCAGGCACTCAGTGAATTTGTGAATTAAAATTTTGAGGAGGATGAAAAAGAAAGAAAAATCATGATAAAGTCTGGTTCACTGAGTTTCAACTAGAGAAACAAAAGGAAAGCCCATTTTCGCCTGTCTTAGGTATCTTTTTTTTTATAAAGAAGGAGAAAACAAAGATGAGAAAATCCTGAAACTCCCAAATATAAGAAAAAGAAAGATGTATGGTTTGAGAATACTGAATCAATCTTGAAAAATGTGAGACAGTACTTACATGATAATACTGGGGAGAATTGTTTTGTTTTCAATACTAGCAAGAAGAATAAGCAAGTGGTAGTAAATAGCATGCCTGAGGATTTGTTTTCGATATTTGGGTTAGAGATAGTGGCGTCAGAACCTAGAAAAGGAGAAGATGAAAAATCTAAATCTGAATTGACATATGGTTTGGTGATAAAAAGATTGAAACTTAAGAATCTCAGTCAGTTGGGGAAATTAAATGTAGAGCAAGAAATCTTACGCACAATGAGGGAAAAACCAAAAGTGAGAAAGGAGATTGAAAGAAATGCACAAGACTTGGTCGTGTTGTTCGGTTTCTACCTATGCATCACAGCCTTTTTTACGCAGGCGAATGGAAGCATGCTTAGCAAGAGCAAGTTTGCACACTATTTTGAATCGTTGGATATAATAAAAATAACTTGATGGCTGATTCATATATAAAATTATATGATGAAGAGCATTAGAAAACATATCCATACGCAATTGTCTGTTAATGATTATATGATATATCTGTTGCAAGTTTACATGCGCACAAAATTGTACATCTGTATTAAAGTTGCGCCATTTAAATGATTTGTTCATTGTGTTCATTGGATTCTATTACATTTCTAACTCTTTACCTATATGTTAATGCAATATAAGTTTGCGAACACAGCAGAAGCATGACGTCGAGCAATGAAGAAGGTATGCCAAGGCTTATAAGGTGGATAATCAGCGACATCAATACTACAATCGAGAAAGATCTGAATGACGTCATGAAAAATGTTTCTCGATAACTTTCTTACGATAGTGATTTCTACTGCATGTGGACAATAATATACACCTTAATAAGGTGTACAAGATTGTACATTTGTGATAAATATTTTAAATTTTGTCTTGTGTACAACAATATACACATGTAACACATGTGTAAAATATTGTACACCTGTGATCAGTATTGATACTTTGGCATGTTTTCAGATGAAACCAGGATGGCCAAAGGCTTACAATGATGAAAAGCAAGTCCTTTTTAGATGCGTACAGAAAGATGAAGCAATCCAATAACACAGAAACTCTCAAAAAAATCTGCGCAAATCTGATTTGCATGGAGAGGAATTATATGAAGTGCTTACTGAATTGCGGATTAAACATCAAAAGCTTGTTATTTTCATCGAAGAGCAAAGAAAAAAAGTTCAAGGAGTTTCTCCCAACAATTTGCCAACTGATAAGCTAAATATTTTATGTCTAGATACTTTGACCAAAATATTTGAATTTATAAAATAATTAGAAAGTGAAGTGATGATAATAAGGACGAAGAGGATGAGGAAGATGAGGAGTAAAAGGGTGCTGAAGGTGATGATGAGGAGGAAGAGGAGGGTGGAAAAGGTGATAATGAGGAGGATGAGGACGAGGAGGGTGGCGAAGGTGATGATGATGAGTATGAGGAGGAGGACCATGTGGACATGAATGACAAAAACAGTGGGGATAACGACAAGACTAGAAGTGAATATAAGGATGGGGATGACGACAATAATGGAAGTGAAGCTGACAAGAATGAAGTTTAGTCTGAAACTGCTAAAAAAAGTCGAGGTATAATATCATTTTTATTAAATGTCCCGGTCATTTGTTTTCATCTTCTTTATGTGTGTACATAGTTGTGCATCAGTGTGCTAAACACATACATTTTGTCAAAAGCTGCATTTTTAAGCACCCCTTTATCAAAGACAAATAAGGATACTGAAGATAAGGATGTGGAGGATGGAAAGAATGGAAGTGAATCTGATAAAGGAGTTCAATCTGAAACTGCTAACAAGCAGAGGTATGATGATCTCAGCTTACATTTTTTTCATCTTGTGTATGTGTGTACAAAGATGTACACCTTTGTGATATCTTTTGTATGTGTGCACATACTTGTACATCGGTGCTAAAAATCAGACATAATTCATTTTTATATCATGTGCACCACTACGTACACCCTTAAAAAAATAAATAATTATATTTTTCGGCATTCCTTTATTAAGGACAAATGAAAAGCATAAAGATCGAGAAGACCAGATGTACCTTGATAACCAGGATGTGATGAACGCAACTGAAACTGCTGAAGAGTTATTTAGTGAAGCTGTGATAATCTCAGCTGAAGCTATATTATAGCTGAATCCTGAAGCCATGTTTCCGGTTGAAGAAAATATGCTTTTACTCACACAGGGAGAAGATCCGGAGAAGGCGTCTGAAATGGCAAAGCAAGATATTGATGACATTCTAGACAATTTTTCGGAATCTGCATTTGTGAAGCTTGAAAAAGGTTGTTACAAAATGGCACCAGCTGAACTGAAGCAAAAGGTGGCAACTAGAGGTGTAAAACGTGCCGGCCCAGCACAACACAACCCACGAAATCACGTGCTTAGCGTACTACGTGCCGTGCCGTGGAAGGCGTGCTGGGCTGAGTTGTGACAGAAAAATAAACGTGTTGTGCCATGTTTTGCTGTGTCGGGCACATTTATTTTATATTTTCCAATATAAATGTTTTCCAAATATTTAGGCATTATATGTATTATTATGAAAATAAGTCAACATAACGATGATAAAATGTCAATAATTGGCTAGAATAAAGGATTTTTATTGAAATATACACAAAATGTGATGTATTGTACCATGTTTTGTAGTATTTTATACATATTATGACGTGCTTTCTTAACGTGCTGTACTATGTCGTGCCACGTGCTAATCCGTGCTGCGTGTTGTGCTGGGCTACTGTGCCAATTAGTCAAACCCAACACGTCCCATTTAACTAACGTGATGTGTGAGTCATGTGCTGGGCTGGGTTGTGCTCAAATTTTAGCGTGCTGGGCTGTGCTCGTGCTGGCACAACCCAATTTACACCTCTAGTGGCAACCATAATCTGTAGAAATTTTCCGACTTGGTCATTGGGTTTAAGCCAAGAGGATCATGCAGAAGAGTCGTCACAAAAGTCGTTATCCAATAAATATGTACAAGCAAGGATCATTGAAGGAGCATTGCAGTTTATCCAAGAGCATCAAAGTGAATTTTTCAGCAGTCAAGAAATTGGGGAAGATAAATCTGAAAAGATACCAGAAAATAAAAGAGTAAGGAAAATACAAGTAGGAGAAATGTAGAAGAGAAAAGCGGTTGGCAGGTTGTCCAAAACACTACAAGGAAAGAGAGTTTCCAAAAGAAAGCCAGATCCTGATTTCACTAAAGGTAAAGATAGAACAATTATGATAAAAGGTGATGAAAAGGCAAGAGAAAGGGACTAGAAGAAAATTATCATGCACCAGTAAAGAGAAAGCCTGGTGAACATCATCCTTCTGCACCATTGTCAGATATACGTCAATCCCCACTGTACCAAGACATGGAACCAGGAGAGGACAAAAAAAGGATACAAAAGTTCTTTGACTATGCAAACCTGGGGTAAATTCACATAACATTACCTTGCACTCTCTACATGATTGAATGTCATAAAAAAGTTATGTGCACCACTATGTATACCCTGTTAACATTTTTTTTATGATTCTGCATCACTGTAGCTTGGGAAGTAGCGAAATT
Source organism: Papaver somniferum (assembly GCF_003573695.1). Lineage (NCBI taxonomy): Eukaryota > Viridiplantae > Streptophyta > Magnoliopsida > Ranunculales > Papaveraceae > Papaver > Papaver somniferum. The sequence goes on along the minus strand of NC_039367.1, from coordinate 37,427,949 downwards.
AGATGAACCTGAATTGAAGGAAGATATTCTTTTTGTGGGACGAGTACTCTGTGACCTAATGTTCAACAAAGAACTGGGTCAAGAGGTACTACAGTTCTACATCTATTAAAGTTGAAGAATAATTGTCATAGATAATATACATCCACCAGAAGATCAGAAGTACTTGAGCTGTGAATTTATGGATCCTACTACATGTGTAAGTTTTTCAAAAAAATCAAATGTCATATATAATTCAGTTTACTTGGGTACTTTAATATTGTGTACATAGTTGTACAACTAATTGACATGCCATGTTCTCTGTGGATTTGTTAGATTTATTTAGGTGTGTACATAGTTGTACATCGGTATGCTATATGATTGATACATGATCTGTTCTATGTTGGCATGGATGGTTGATCATAAGATTTATTTAGGTATGTACATAGTTGTACACCTATATCATACTTCATGGATATAAGGTCTATTTTTTGGACATGGATGTATTATTTGTTAGTTTTCTGTAAGAATGTACATGCTTGTACATGGGTGTGCTATCTCATGCATATATATTCTGATTTGTGTACCTAATTCAGTTTACTTTCCAATAAATTATTGATTGCAGTACTATGTGAAGCATAATATAACCCATATAGTAAAAGAGTATGTGGTTAATTTCGTAAGGGAAATGCCAGAGTATCTAGAATTTATAGTAATCCAAATGAATTATTCCATCAAGAGACTCCAAATGGGAAAATCACTGGTCGATGTTGGCATTTTATTTTGAAGCTCTTGAATAGAAGTGGTATAACTCCTTGCACTCAGTAAATGAGGAGACATATAAAGATGAAGCAAATAAAATGACAGATACAGTGCAAGTGGAACTCAACAAGAAGAGAGCGTTAATGGGAAATCCACCAATAGAAGAGCATGAAATGAACGTCATCCCATGCACGACACAAGGAATCATCCCAAACTGCCTCATCTATACTTGTTACTTTCTGAAAAGAATTATCAAGAAAAGAAAACTTACATAAAAAGATGAGGAGAACGCCATGGGGATTTGTCAACAAATGAGATTTAAAATGGTGGCCAAGATGCTGAAAAACATCGGCAGTTATGCGAAAGTATGGAATATTGTAAAAGAAGATCTATATACCAAGACTGACGTGAGAGTAAAGTAATGAAAAGACAGAAGAGGGACTTGTTTGACTGAACAAGTAGAACTATACTTTCTGTTAAAGACTTGCTTGAATTATGTTGAACTTTCAGACAACTTTTTAAAATTTCAGTTTAACTTTTTGCTTAAGAATTGCTTCGATCTTTTTTTATAAGTCCTTAAATTAATCTTATCATTAGTTTGAATATCGATATTTTGAATGGAGACTCGTGTCATACTTGCAGGGTATATTACAGGTTAGGAAAAATGTTAAGGTGTACATGATTGTGCACATGTGCTGACAGGGTAGAAATTATTAAGGTGTACATGGTTGTGCACATGTAATTACATGAGTGGAAATTAAAAGGGTAAATTTTAATTATGCAAATGCAATGATAGGTCATTATAGTAGTGTTAATAGTGCTTCTTGTTAATCGACGACTTCTCTTCATTCTATCAAAAATGTTAAGGTGTACATAAATGGTACACATCTACTGACAGGTAATTCAAAATATTCACTATTCCATTCCTTAACAAGGAGGAATGATGGAATATGAAAAAATAAAATCTAAACTACATTCTTAATACCACTATTCCAAGCGAGAGAAATAACATATTATCATTGTGAAAAAAGGAAACACGTACATAATGGTACACGTGTACTAACAATTAAAGTGTACAAGAAGGTGTACATAATGGTACACATGTAGTGACAGGTTTTTCTAGTTATCCAGACCTACATAAATGAAAACACATTATCAAAAGTAAAAACCAAACATATAGAATATTTCAAAGAAAATAACATAATATCATCCATTGTAATAAAAAGAGCTGTAACAAAAAACATGGTTCACAAAAGAAATAAAACTACGAAGAGTGGTAATGAAAAAAGAATGAAAGTAGTAAAATCATCAAGGGAGGGGGAAGGTAATTGTATTGTGATAACCAAGAGTGAAGCACTTTGTGAACATCATAGGCCTCTTTTGTTTCTCCCAAGCACTCTTGATATGTTGAGTTCTTCGTCTACCAGGTGGAGGATTAGGTATGGGAACAACGATCCTATCACTAAAATCATAAATCTCCGACTTTTCAAAATTGGGGATGGGGCACATGACCTCCTGGTATACCAAGTTGAACCGTTCAGTGATGAAAAATGGCTCAACGTATGAATATATGTCGACCCCTTAGCATGAATGGAAGCACAAGCATATGTACAAGGAAACCCGTTCACTCTCCACCTATGACACGTACATGTTTTCTGCACAAGATCTATACAGTGAGACCTGAGAGAATGAACTTCATACAATCTATCCCCTTACTCACTAAACCTCCAAGTCCGACCAATGTTGGTATTTTCCTTCAGAAAAGCCTCGTATATGGGAGTGAGCCTAGTGTTGAAAGTTTCTAGAGCTTTTACCCTTTGTTGATGGTGGATTTTTGGTGAAGGTCATATTCGAAAAATCACATCGGAAATTATGCATCTCTGATCGTTATCGGAATCATAAGAAATTATGAGCGACTAATTAATTATGTTGAATCTGGAGAACTACACCTGGGGACTGAAGGAGTCCATAGAAACCCTTTACCAGTCAGGGCCTTCACTTTATCTGGGGAGTCAGTGAATGAAGCAGTTCAATCCTTGGTTAACCACTTATATGAGTTGTTTTTAGAGGAAGGATATCTTCAACGCTCTTAACCATGTTGTGTCAGGAAAGTGTTTTCTTCTAACAGAAACTCCTCCTCAACCACCAGCCATAGAGAATGAGTTATACGACTGGGGACTGTTAACCTCAGTTCATATCAAAGGAAACGAGTTTGGAAGAGCTTTGATTGATGCTGGTACCCGTGTCAACATCATTCCTCTCAAAACACTCAAAACTGCAGGAATCACTCGCCAGGAGGCTACATTCACTCCCACTAAAATCAGAGACCATGAATGGAAAATCAGAAATGCCCATGGTTACATCACTCTTAAGATGAGGATGGATGCTGCTCGGATGGAAACTTAATTCCACATCATCAAAGAAGATCCAGGATACGACATGATTACACGCCGAGAATATGATCGCTAGAAAGGCACCTCCATTGATCCATTTCCCTGATGAAGAAATCCCTGATCTGGAGACTTTGATCGACAATCCATCTGTAGATCATTTGTAGGAGTTCCTAAATTTGACGACGATGAAGGAATCCCTGAATTTGATGACGATGAATCAGGAAAACAGAGAGGATACAATATCCTATGTTAATTTCCTGCCCAGGCAGGTCCCATCCCATTCGAATCTCTTTCACTGAGTTATCCATATGCCATGTTAGCTGGACTCAATTTTGTTAGTAAGAGTATCACTGCTATTATGAGGTGATATGAATGGTTTACATCCCCTCTACAATACTTTACTAATTGGATGACTCTGATCTCTCCGCAAGCTGAAACTAAGGCCGGGGAGTCTATCACAGAAATGGTCTCCAAGCACGACGAAGGTCTATGGTTTTTTTCCTCTGGCGTTGAAAGAATGTCCTCATGTGCCACAGAAAATCATGAAGAGTTTCAAGGATATGCTCTAAACTTGGATTTTGGTACAGAGATGAAGGAAAAGATGAATCAACAGAAGATATTCAGGGATAAAAATACGTTTTCTAACAAGACCATTCTGAAGTTGTTTTACACTACCCTGTACAAAACTATGATCTGGGAAAACTCGGTAAAGGATCAAGACATGGGTTATATGATATTCTCTTAGTATGGGTGTCCTCTATGACATATCCAAAATTCAAGTTAATTGGACGAACGAGCTAAGAACTGTGGGTCAAACATTAGACATCATCACTGCTGAAAATTTTCTAAAATTCTCCTGGAACTTTGTGTTTCGCTTATTTGAACCCCTAAACGAGTTCAAAACTCAAAAAGATTTTTCACTATGGATATAAAATTTCCTGAGAATGAAAAGGTTTGGTTAGACCGTCGAAAACGGACATTAGATGAAGATTTTACGGTGTATTTAGTGAAACTGCTATTTCTGGATTTTTCTGAAGACGAATTACAATGGGATTCCTCATTCATTCATGTGGTTTTTCATTTATTCTAAAGTTAAGAAGTAAAACCGATTATGTAAACATACAAGATAGGGACTTACTTGGGAGGTTTCCAAATCGTTTGAGGCATTAGCATTACTGGAGTTATTAAATTCACCATTTTTTCCACTCGGTTCCGAATCGTGGTGATTTCCTTCTTCGTCTTCCTCGGAATATGATTGAGAGCCATTATTACCTTTATCTTCCATATTTATTTCCTCCTACAAACAACAATCACAAATATGAGGGTTTCTTCAAAAGAATTGCAAACAATCGAGCAAAAAGAATGCTTACATCAATTTCCTCATCTTCGGTCTCGGTTTCTTCGTCCTCGGAGGGTCCAAAAATTTGAGTCGACTGTCCAGCTATGGAAAATTGAATACCCTCAAGGCTAGATGGAGCAAAACCCTGCAATAGAATAACAAGATGATTTGTTTCATAAACTTAAGATGAAAACGAGTCATCAAGAAACAGACATTTAGAACTAACCAAAGAAGCAGGTGGAGGCTCCACAACATTGGATAATATCTTGTGACTTTTGCTTCTCTTTTCATCACTATGGGGACTTATTCCCACCTCTACAATGTCACCACTATTTCGGGGCCTAACGACACGTTCATTCTACAGTAAAAGTTAACCGAATGATTAAAATGTAATTCATTATATTTCTCTGAAAATTGTAAAGAAAATACTCACATATGAAGATTCTGTAAATGTTTTCCTTTTATCACTACTGGGAAGTGGCTTCAATCGAGGACGATCAGCTGTCGTCTCTATAGTAGGGGCACCCTGAGATATTGGCGTTGTTGCTAACACCATGAATTAATAAAGACACTCATGTTGCTGATTCCAGAAGTTTATGTAACCCGGAGTTACATATGTGTCACGATCACAACGAGGGAACAAATATCTACTCCAGCCACATGTGTATGATCCAAGTGAGTCATGAGGTGATGAATATGAGGCTTATCGGCTCTAGGAGGAGGAGATCATTGATCAAGACCCATTTGCCTAGCAGCTCTATCAATATTATACTCTTACAAAAGGTATTCTTGTTGCATGACAGACACAAGATGACCAGGTGTACAACTCAGCATAAAAGTCCTCTCACTATCAGTAAGGTCTGTACCGTATTGCAACATTACATCTTCTTCTCTGGAAAACATGGTCAATTAAGAGATATAAGAAGGAATCAACACCCATGGGCGGAAGTTAAACTCAGTCTCATCATCTAACAATTCAACAAGGTGTACTTTAGAACGTGGCATCTTGTTAAACCAGCGTAGTATTCTGGCGTTGTTGTCTTCGAAAAAGGAATGATGAGAATCAATAACTTTCTTCTGCAGAACATTACAAGGAGTGGGCACATACTTCCTCAGGTTCTCCCACAACCAAACTTGGATGAACAATATGTTAACATATGATTCCACTTCCATATAACCATTTGAGATGCGACTATCAATGACTAAATAGTCCAAACCAAATGAGAATATAACGAACCAAGGAACAGACTGCTGATGGGAAGTTTCTCACCTTGGGTCATCTTAACTACAAGAGGGATTATAAATGGCTTCAAGTGGGAGTTGTCGTCTTCGAACACGTCTCTAGACATCCCCAATGACAAGAATGCGTCAATGGTTAATGTGCTATCGTCAGGTCTATCTGGGTCCTTATCCATTGAAAACCAGTGCTTCAACCATAAGACTAACAATTCCCTACATCGTTGATTTTGTTCATTTCAACCCTTAAAGCTGTACACATCTTGGTTTCTTCCGCCGAAAACACAATAGGAAGGTTACTAATAACTGGCAGATGAAGTAGAGCAGCCACATCCTCTAAAGTGATGGTGAGTTCTCCCCATCTACATATGAATGTGTATGTAGGCATGCACCATCGAGCGAGTAAAGCCACGACACCATGCATGTCATGATAAATGAAGATTTGATGGCTTCGGTGACTTGTGCATTGTTCAACATCGTTCAGATGTGGTCATAACCAAGCATATGTCTTGTCCATAGAGAAAATTCAGGCAAGGGTTTTCTAGCAATCTTGAACTCTATGAATGAAGCTGAATAATGACCTCCTTGCAGACAGAATTGAATGATGGCTTTTGGAGAAATCATCTTTACCTTATGGTTCTCTCTGGGGTTTACATGTAGATGGAAGTTATGGCCTTGAGGACACTTTTCTGGTTTATAATGAACCAAAAAGAATTCATCATCCATATCCGTAGTGGTCTTAATCGTATTTTCAGCTCCATCATTGGAAGCACAATCATAACTATCCTCTGACATCTCTACAAATTGGCATGTCTACTTCAACACATCATACAAGGAGATGAAAACTCAAAATATCAGCAAGGTAGCTAAATTGAGGAGTGACGATTTTGGGTGATGATTATATTACAAAGTTGCATATTGACAGGATTCCAGGAAAACCCTATACATAATAACCGCAATTGCACAGTGTCTAACTAGTAGACAGAGGCAAGTACGGGCCGATCCCACAGGGAGCGTTGAAAATAGTGTAATCAATATCTCTAATAAATTAACCAGCAATGATATTTTGGGATTTTTATAATTGAAAAAAAATAATAAAATAAATTCAATGAGAAAGACAGTAACCAGGGTTTATTATATCCATCACTATTTCTATTCGATTACTGAAATGAAACATAATTCATGAATATTTATTTATCGTCCGTTCTATCGACATCACCTATTATATGTATTAGACTCACTAATATCACTGGGATACCCTAAGCATGTCACATTAAAAGACAAAATCCAAGCATGCACCATCAAATTGTATTAGTGAGAAAATTATACGATATTAAATATAGGTTCACAAATCATACCTGGCTATTATAAGCATACCCCATCAAAGGAATTAACCCAAGCATAAAATATCAGACAATGAGACAAATATACTTGTTATCCTAACAATTATGCACAAAAGTTCTACAAAACCGGTGAAGCGACAACTCATAATTCGATAAATCGATAAACAATATTAAAAATTAATCATATTCAAATCATAATAGTCTTTTTTGCTCAATCTTATTCAATTTAAAAAAGCCTTAAATTCTGAGTGGTTTCAATCATAAACCCTAATTACAAAATAATCTAGTAAGACATGGCTTTCTCAAAAACCATAAACATATAAAACAAAATCACAAGCAAATCCAAATGGAATCGAAACAAAATAGCAAACCCTTGATTTTCTTTTCAACTCCCGCTGTTCGCCCCTCTCTCTGTCGCCATCCGACTGCAAAATAACTCCAAAACAGGCATCCCCTTTTCTCTTCTCTATGTTCGCTTTTATATAATGCGAGAAGTCCTAAAAATGCAATCGCCAAGACCCAGTCCACTACTCTTCTCCATCGGTCCAACAGCTCAGGCCGAAGCTTTTAGGTCAGCCAACGAAACTTCTATAGTCTGTCCATACAAATCACGACCAACACCATTTCATCTTCTTGACCTAGCTTCGCAGCAAAGTCAAATCGGCCAACACTCGCCCCAACTTCACTTTCGATTCTGTCCATCGCTTAAGCATCTTCCTTCACCGGCAGAAAACAGTTCCATTTCTCCCGCCGGCTGTTCAACCACCAACAACACCAGCTCTTCTTCAATTTCAATCGAGAGCCGAAAATGACTTGAACACCACTGCTTTTGACTCATCATTTACAGCCATGAAACGGATTCAGCTAACATATCCATCATTACTTCATTGCTTCATCTCGACCCCAGCACCTTCTTCTCTTTTCCGTCTCCCATTACCACAGTCACCACTCATACTTCTTGACTCCATAAGCACCTTCAAACATTGAAGTTACTATTCGAGATTGGCAGAAGAGATCGAACTCAAACAACTGAGAGTGACAGAATAAGCAAAATCACCTTGCAAAGAGCTGCTGCCATGATGACGACTTCCAAATCCAACTCCTTTCGGAATCCGGCAACAGCACTATCTCTACGTCGGCCACGACTGCACAGCTCAGCCAATAACCATCTCATTAATCAGTCGCAGTTGATCTTTAGGTTGATGGCAATGAAATCCATTATTTCTTCATTATGAGTTCAAATCAGCCAACATACTTCTTAACCAACACCACTGGTTCGATTAACCCACCAACTGCAACAGCTCAATCACCATCGCTGCTGCTGTGCAATCTAACTAACGTTAACCAATAACCCATCACTGCCAGCTCTCCATCCCAGCTACACCACTAGCCGATAAGTCCTTTGCTCCATCGACCACTGCTGCCTGCACATCATCCAGTCCATCTCCGTTCATGCAAACACGATCCCTTGATCTGTTGCCATAAACACCACTGCCTTTCTACTCGCTTGTTCACTGTTTCATTGAACCAAAAACTCCACCGACGAATATGAACCAGACAGACTACACCTTCTTCTTTCACGCCTAAGCTGTCTCTGCAGCCATGCAACACTTTCCTGCCTTGTACACTTCTCCTTGTACCTTAATCTTCTGATTTTTGGAGAGTGCTTCTTCGAGCCCCTTGTCCGCGGCCATGGAAGCAAAGATTGGAATTAACTCAAGCCGTTGGTGACAGCTCGAACAACTTCTTCTCGTTAACCCAAACGAGCCAACAGATACTGTGAACACAGAAATAACGAGGGCATCCAAGTGTTCATAAACAATGTTCGCATTTACTCATACACGTATAAAGGAGAGTAAATCATAAGTAAGACTACAATGAAACGATGACTCATCGACTCAGAGCCTTCGGGCTCGTCCTTGTCTAGTCATGGGGGAGTAATTTAGTTATTCATACGTTCGAGAAGTATAATAAATCAAAGTATAATAATAAAGACAGAAAATAAAGTGCTGACTGTAAATGAGACGATGATTTACGTGGTTCAGCACTAAGGCCTACGTCCACAGGGGTTTGTGTTTCACTATGTATTCAGTAGTTACAAAGATAGTCAAATGACTTTGTGTGAATAAGGAAGCTAAGGGGGAAATAGAACTCATACTTACTCTTCCTATTTCTCTCTCCTAATATCTTCTCTATCTCACTAAAAACTGGTCGACCCCTTCTCTCTCAATGGAGAGGGTATTTATAGGGATAATACATGGGGTCCACTATCAGAGAGAATTATAATCTTATCTTCTTGATCTTAGTGTTGATCCCGCTGGTATCTTCGTTCATGACCGATCGCTCCAACGGTCATGTATGGTTACGATGGGTCACCTCTTTCTCCTCCATAAACTGATCGACACGTACCCTATACTTAGGGTGTTTAATGTGGGTGGTTGGGGCGGTCTGCACGCGTCAGACAGATGTCTGATGCCCCCGTCACATCCTCATCAGTGAGACCAATCCTCGTCATTGATCTTGTACCCTCCTCGAGATGGAATAAAGCAGTCCTCTGGGTATTCTTCAGTACTACACGGTGGCTCGTTCTTTCAGTGCCCCTTGATTCTTAGCCATCAGATCAGTTCGCTGATGAACATATGTAGATGACAGATGCATCTTGGGTGTTGAGACGTGGCTTCATGCATTGATGTCCCAAGCTGTGTGTCTTCCACGTGTAAATCTTCTGACACGTGGCGAGTGATGAATTATGTATATACAATTTGCCCCTTTTCTTCTGATTTGGATGTTAGTCAAAGTAAAAAGAAAACTATCTTCCCACTTTCTTCATCTCTCCATAATAACTTCCCCTAGATTTTAGGGAACGTTTTCCACTCCTTGCAATAACTTCTTTCTTGAATCATGGGACAGTTTTATCATCTTTGGTTCTATAAATAAGAGAGAGGGTGTCGTTGAAATGAATTTTATTCCTTCTTCATTCTCTTGTCAGTTCATAACTCTTCATTCTCTGAACCTCTTCATTCTTTTCTTTTGTTCTTTAGTTATTAACTTCCGCCGGTGTCGTAAGATTCTTGGAGGTCCACTGCTGTCACTGCTCATCAGGTGTTTGCGGACTATCTTCATCCTCTTGTCAATACTTCTGATTCAGGTATGAAGTTCTTATAACTATTATTCACTTTTGATTGATTTTCTTTTTTTGCTACTGTACCTGGGTTTCGTGATGAAAAACAAATATATAAAAGTATATATACTTTCCCCTGTTCTTTATCACGAAATCTATGGATTCCTCGTTGATCACTAAAGCCTGTCTCTGATGGTCACGATTGAATTAGGGTTCCTCATTTTTGTGGATTTTAGGGTTTCTGGTTACTCATCTATGAGTTTCTGATGAACTGTAGAAGTCTACAAGATCTTGTTTCATGAACTTCATCATTTTGTTTATCTGATCTTGTTAATACCTCTACGCCTTTTGCAGTAATGTCTGACCGTCATCGGGTTCCTTATAAAACTCCACCATCGAGCCCATACAGATCTCCTCCGCCCAGAAGTCCTGATATATCACCGCCAAAGGATGGCCTATCTAAACCTTCTCAGCCGGACCTTCGTTCTCATAAAACTTCATCATCGTCAGGTCCTAGGGTTCCGACTACGAAGAGGGGGGATCCTCTGAAGGGTCCTCAAGGTTCTCGATACGCTGTTAACCGTCCTCAAGCTTCTCAACGTGCTGAACCAACGAATACGCTGTCTTCTTCTCCTCATCATGCTGAACCGCTAAATGTGCAACCTCTTCGTTCCGTTGTTCCTATTACGACGCAGCCTTCGATATATAAAGCTTCTACTAAAGCTGCTATGTCGGTGGCGGATCCACCGAGGAATCCATCGACCAAGAGAAATGGCTCGGATATGAGTCCTCCAAAGACAAAGAAACCATCGTTGAGTAAGCCTACTAGCTCTGACGCTGCCCCAGTCATACAAAGCGTTCCAGTTGCCAAGAAGAAGGTCACTTTTAAGCATGTGGACCTTGAAGAGTTCAAGGTGAAACACGAGCTCAAAGCTTTTGACGTTAGGTTTTATGCACCGGATGATGATCTGATATGATCACAAACTCCAAGTACGATGAGTTTCATTTACTTACAACGGTGGGGGCCTTCGAAGATGGTTTGATGCTGCCTCTGTATAAGTCGGGGGACTCTTTTTATTACGACGCTCTTTCTAGTCGCGAAGGTTCTACTCATAATACCCCATGTCGTTCGGTGGTTCAGTTGAGTGGAAACTATCTTCAAACGCTGAAAGAATGTTATCTTCGGAGTAAGGATGAGACGATGATGACGTGCTACGTTCCTAATCCCGCTGAAAAGGCTTTGTACACTCCTGCAAACTTCAATGCCTCTTTTGGATATTATATCAATAGTAGAAATCGTAAGCCATCGAGTGTAGGCCTTCGTACAATTGCTGCTCCTCATGGTGAAGTTCGTCTTTTAAGCGAGGTAAGTGACTCAAAGCTTCGCTACGTTCTTGGTACAGAGGGGACTTCCCAACAAAAACCTTTTCCAAATCGTGAAAGGCTCAAGCGTGATCATGATTATGAGTGGCATGCCACTGTTATTGAAGTCATCAGTCCTTGGGCTTATGGTTGGGTACCTGATAAGCATGGATGGCGCCCTGTTGCTGGTAGCCAGCCTCGTGAGAGTGCTCCTACTCGTTATGGTGACTTCTGCCCCTGGTAGTTAAACTTTGTTGGCATGAACTTTGATTACGCTGGTGATGCAACTGATGAAGAAGAGAGTTCCGATGCGGTTCTTCCCCCGAAGGATACTGCTGCTGTCAAGGTATGGTCCCTTATATTTCCCCTTTTCTTCTTAGTTTGAGATAACTCGAAGTATGAAGAAAGTAATCGTCGTAATGATATATTGAGTGTCAGGTCTTTAGGCGAAGAAGAAAAAGAAGATTGGCCCAGTTCAATCTTACACCGCTGTTGTGGAGGAGACAGATGTTCCCGATGAGGTTACCATCCCTGTGAACGATGAAGATATCGAGGAAGAAGAGGATGTTACCGATGATGAGGAACGTACGGATACCTCTCCTCATAATCACGGGGATGATGAAAATACCGATGGTGGTGCTAATGAAGAGGATATTGCCCCTGGTGGTGATGGTACTGGTGGGGAGAAAATTATGTCTGATGTACCTATGAACTATCTTACCCTTGGATCGGTGAAAGGTCAGGGGAATAAGGATGTTGAGCTTCAGTCGACAAACCCTAATCAAGAATTTTCTTTTGGTAGAATTCATTCCACTGGGGGTCCGGTGGATATTAGCGCTGCTATGGGGTTAGCTGCGGAGTTTTCTTTGGTCTCGCCAAATGATGAATGAGATGTTCTTGGGGGGAAGGTGAGAAGACAGTTGGTGAGGGAGATGTCTCTGATGGTAAGGACGCTGAGGCCCTTGCTAACAAAGAAACTGAAACCAAGGAAAATTCCGCTGGTCATAAGAACGGTGCTGATGAAGGGGCTTCCACCGATGATTCGGAAGGCTTCGAGAAATCCATGATGCATGACGGTGATGATGCCACCCTTGACTGGTTGATGAAGAAAAATTTGATGTTCATGCCTAATCCTGCTCCGGTAATTCCTGGTGACAAGAACTCCGATGCTTTCACTCGTCAGAGAATGCAGCTATCATCTCAGGATGAGGTTGCAGAAATGTTGGAGAAGGATTTGGGGGCTACTGCTACCAGTCTTCTAGTCGATCCACCGTCCTCCATTGCTAATATGATGGCGATAGCCGATGGGTATCAGTATGGTTTTCCTCAGCAGCGTGTTCTTGAGGTGAGTCGTCGTAGGTCCCTTTGGATTGGTTGATGTGAGGAGTCCTTTTATTAACAATCATTACCTGTTTTTCGATGTAGATGATGATGAGCGAACACTGCAACCATACTTTGTACCAGTTCTTCAAGGCGATGGCTCTTAAACTGGAGGCCAAGCTTCGTCATAAGAAGGAGGAGTTGAATACTTCTGAGGCTCTCGTCGTCGCTAAGGACAAGGAGATATTGGATTTGAAGAATAGGTTGAAAGGGAAAGAGCGTCTTGGTGCTGAAGAGGAGAAGCTTCGTCTTGATCTTGCACTTGTTCGGAGTGATCTGGAGAAGGCTCGTAACGATGCTTCGTCTTCCCAAGGTTTGTTTTCTTTCCTTGTTCTCCTCTTCTTTTCTATTTTTCGTCTTCTTAGTGTGATGTCTGAGTCTCCCCGCCCTATCTTCAGCGGGTGATGTCAGAAGAGAGTTAGAATGGCTTCGGGATGAGAGGACTCGACAGGCTTCTCGGATCAGAGAGTTGGTGCAGAAAATCAAGGATGAGGCTAATAAGTAGAATGCCCGGGCCGATGAGAATAATGTCCAGGTGGCTGAGTGGCGAGAGAAGCGAATCCAAATGGTCGACATGCGGAATAAGTATAATGTCGACCGTCGCCAGTTCAACGATGCTCTACTGTGGACTCGTGAGAATATGCGTGAGGCTCGTGAGGATATTTCTCATTTAGAGACCAAGGTAATAGACTTGGAAGAAGAGATGCACCAAGCTCATTCGTCTCATGACCCTGAAGTCAAGTATTATATACAACGACTTGTTCGAGAAAGGGATGATGCCAGAGCTGAGGCCCATGCTCTTAGTAATGCCTTAAGTGCTTCTCGGGCCGATGTGGTTCGTTTAGTTGAATCTGAGAAGGATCTTGAAGTCAATATGTATAGGCTTACTAAGGGTATATAAGAAATGAGCACCGAAGTTAACCGCCTCCATCATCGAGACTCCATGAAGCAGGTAGAGTTAGATAAGTGTCAGTTTTCTCTCACAAATCTTCGGTTGGATTATAAGAAAATTTCGGATGAGTATGATTTTCTCGACGAAGCCCGGGACACTATAGTTAATGAATATGAAATTGCTTCGGCTAGAGTCGAAGGTATATATTTGTTTGGTCGTGAATGACTTCGTAACTTCATTTTTCTAACTTAATTACTTCTTCTTTTTCAGAGCTCTAAGGACAGCTTAACCTTGCAAATGAAAAGCTTGAAAAGGCTCAATCTTCCTTAGTGGAGCAGCTGGATAAGACTAAGTATTATGAGGGTTTGGCTGGGTCTCGGGACGTAGCAGCAAAGGAGGAAGCTAAGGAGATATCCGACTGCAGTCTTTTCTATTGCAATCTGAACTTAAGGCCACCGTCATTGCACACAAGACTCATTGTCAACTGGCTGAAGAAATTAACAAGACCTTGACCAGGATCGAACAAAGTCTTCTGAAAGATCATAACATCGTGAAGAACTACCCTCGTTGTCCTACGCCTGAGCCCTTAGCTTACTCTTCTGGTCCTTTTTCGGGCGGAAGTGTCCCTTCGCCTCAGAAGAAGGATCCCACTGATCACGTCGGGTCTTCCAAGGGGAAGTAGACTACCATATTTGTAATAGAAAGTTGATCTTTGTTGATTACTTGGCTTCGGACCCTTTTTTAGTGTGTTTTTTGTGTTTCTTGTTTAATTTCCCGAACTTGTAATCAAATTTTATGGAATGGATCATCGTTTATTTGATATGTACAACTCTGATTTATCTGCATGGTTAATTCAATTACTCCCTCCGTTCCACTTTAGATGATGTTCTAGAGTTTTTCATGCAGATTAAGAAATATCAAAGGGATTATATTTTTTTTCAAATCTACCCATATTAATACTTCCTAAAAATTTGAAGTTTCTAGTCTTTACTTTCTAGATTCTAGTATAAATTATTAATCCCTATGTAATTCTACTAGGAATTACCAAAGATCCTAAGATAAAGTGTATATTTTATGGAATAAATTTAATTCTTAAACTAGATTAGTTATCTCTCACTGATTACAAAAGGAATGAATGATATGTTTTGATTCCAAAGCAAGGGTAAATTAGTGAGAATTTAGGAAAAATAGTTAAACTCTCATCTATTTTGGAACACAAAAAAACTCCTAAAACATCATTTAAGGTGGAACGGAGGGAGTAGTTTTTTAGACGATGAGCAAATCTAGTTGAAAGAATAAATAAATTTAGTAGAGAATGTTTGATGGAAATAACAAGGATAAGCACCTTCGTTACTGACTTTGGACCTGTCACCCTGTTGGCTAACCCTTGGCCAGAGGATTACCAAATGGTGGGGGTTGATGCAGCGTTCTCGGATATGTAATGCGTTACTGAAATATTTACATGCATTCATTCCGCTGAACCGCTGCTTTTTTTGATTGGTTGGGTATCTCTTTCTGCTGGAAGCCTTCCCCATGGTCCTACATTCATAGACACTGATAGGGGAGTCCTGAGAGATTGTATATGGTTACTTTCCCCAATAATTTTTTTGCAAAAGGCTTGTTTGATTGATCATGTTAGGTCTGCTATTCCTCGTCCAGAGATAAAAACATGTCAAGCGGGTACGCTGTCTTCTTCTTCTGATGCTCTTCACACAAATGCAGAACTGCGTTGCTTTTACGGATAGTATGGCTTGAGATATTTTGTATTCCACGGGTGTCTGAGGACTTCTCCTTTCAGTTTACGCAAGTAATAATATCCATTTTCTGCAATATCATGTATAACAAAATGTCTTCTCCATGATGGTGCTAACTTACCCCACTTTTTCTCTCGCTGGTATTGGGGTATAGTTCTCAGCACATATTGTCATTCTACAAAGTTTCTAAGTTTAACCTTATTATTGTATTCCCTTGCTAATCTTCGTTGGTAATTCTCCATCCTTTGTAGCGCCGTCTCCCTTCTTTCTTCCAGATCGTCGAGCTTCTCCAGCATCATGTCCTCTGTGAGGTTCTTCTCCCATGCTTCGGTCTTAGTGGTTGGCATGATGATTTCTGTTGGGATGACGGTTTCGGCTCCATAAGTGAGGAGGAACGGAGATTCTCCGGTAGAGGACCTTCGTGTTGTTCGGTACGCCCATAACACGTTGTGTAGTTGTTCACACCACTGTCCATTGTGTTCATCCAGCTGCTTTTTGAGGATAAGAGCGAGGGTCTTATTTGTAGCCTCGGTCTGGCCGTTAGTCTGGGGATAGATGGGGGTTGATTTTTTCTTCCTGATCTTGAAAGTATCAAAGAGCATGTCTATGTTCTTCCGTGGTAATTTCTTGCCATTGTCAGAGACAATTTCCGCGGGGATGCCGAATCTGCAAATGATTTTTTGAAAGATAAATGTAAAGATATCCACGTCTCGGCTTCTAGATAAGGCTTTGGCCTCTACCCACTTGCTGAAATAGTCCGTGGCTACGATCAAGAATCGTCTTTCCCTGACCCTTCGATCAGGGGTCCGACGATATCTATGCCCCACTTTGAGAAGGGCCAACGACTATCTACAGAATTCAGCTTCGTGGCGGTAGAATGAATCTTCTTAGAGAACCGTTGGCATTCCTCGCACCTCCTGGACATTCTAACAGCATCTCGTATCATCTGTGGCCAATAGTACCCCTGTATTTTTGCTTTATCTGCCAATGATATATGGTTACCTGCGTCCCCATAATGGATAACCTACAAAATACGATGTCCTTCCTCTCTTGATAGGCATCGTAGTAGTGGTCCGATGAAGGATTTCTTGTACAAGATTTCATCACGAAGATCGTATCTTCTCGCCTTTGATTGTATCTTTATGGCTTGCTTCAAGTCTGTAGGCAGCAAACCTTCTTCAAGGTAGAGGTGAATCTTGGTTCTCCAGTATTCCTCGTTGTTGAAGTCCTCATCTTCGTTTGCCCTTGTCATAATGTCATCTTCGTGGAAGTCGTCGGCAATATCCTCCCCTACATCATCGTCAGCGATATCCTCCCCTACATCGTCTTCACGATTTATAGCGAAGGATTCCTGTGGAGTAATTGAAGGCTCGTATACTCTCGTTATCTTGATTGCCTTGACGCTCTCGTCTTTCAACATGGATGATATATATGCTAAAGCATTGGCATGCCTGAGATCTTTTCTGCTTAAGTGCCGGAACTTGATGCTCAGTATTTGGAATGCGATAGTCTGGACCAGGGCATTGTACGCTGAAAGGGTCTCGTCGTAGACATTGTATTCTAGTCCTATTTGTCGTATGACTAGTTGTAAATTGCTTGTCAGGCGTACATCAGTTATTCCCATTTCTATTATTAAGCGAAGAGCATGTACCACAGCTTCGTATTCTACGATGTTGTTGGTATGCCCCTTGAACTCCAAGCTTAGCGCGTGTACGATCCTTTCTCCAGTGGGGGTCACAATGCCTATGCCCGCACCTTCCCTATTCCTTGATCCGTCAAAGAAGGCCTCCCATCGTCTTTGGCTTGTGGGTTCGAGAACATCGACTGGGTCTTTCCCGTCCTCTGATTCTGGTATGCCTCTCACTTCCTCATCATTGTCCATGGGTAAATCTGCTAGAAAATCCGCCAGGACTTGCGATTTTTGGGAATGTTGGATGTTATGGATGATGTTGAACTAATCGAGATGAGTATTCCATTTTGCTATCCTTCCTACTTTCCCAGCGCTCTTGAGAACAACCTCTAACGGTGCTTTGCATGGAACACGAATGTAGTGAGTCAAAAATTAGGTTCTTAGCTTTTGGGTTTCCCACACTAGTGCCAAGATGAGCTGCTCGATCTTCGTATAATTTCTTTCAACCGTGTTGAGAGTATTGCTGACACAATAAATTGGCTGCTCTATCTTCGTGTTCGTCTTGACCAATACTGCGTTGACCGCGTCTTCTGTTGCTGCTATGTAGAGAGCCAATACCTCATCGAGATCGGGCTTTTGTAGGATCGGGATCGTGGCTAGATATTCTTTGATCTTCTGGAAAGCTTCTTCGCATTCTGCGGTCCATTCAAACTTGCTCCCTTTTTTGAGGACGTTGAAGAAATGTTTGCATTTGTCCGATGACATGGCGATGAATCTTCCCAGAGCCGCTAGGATCCGTTGAGTTTTTGGACTTCTTTCAGGTTCTTCGGGGATGGCATCTCTACGATGGCCTGGATCTTGGCGGTATCTACTTCGATGCCCCTCTTCGTTACTAGGTATCCGAGGAACTTCCCTGAGGGGACGCCGAATGTGCATTTTTCCGGATTTACTTTCATGTTGTGCTTCCTCATTGCTTCAAAGATATCGCTCAGGTCTTGATGGTGATCCTTGCGCATCTTACTTTTGACAAGCATATCGTCAACATAGACTTCTAGGGTGTTCCCGATCCAAGGCTTGAAGATAGCATCAACCATCCTATGGTATGTTTCCCCTGCATTTCTAAGTCCGAAGGGCATCCTTGTGTAACAATAGAGGTCGTGCGGGGTGTAAAATGCAGTATGTTGTTGATCTTCTTCTGCAAGGGCTACTTGGTTGTAACCAGAATATCCATCCATGAATGATAGTTCTTCATATCCTTCGACGGCTTCCACCAGTTGATCGATGCTTGGGAGCGGGTAACTGTCCTTCGGACATGCCTGTAGATGGTGGATTTTCGACAAAGGCTAAAATCATAAACTCATAATTATACGAAGCTCTGATTCAACAATCAGACGTGAGTATCGAGACATGGGTCTCTCGTCGAATTCTCAACGGAGAGTACTTTCTCTCAGAGTACATGTAGATATGTAGTCTCACGAATGGACAACGACATATCTCATGAATACTGAATACTTTCGGTGATTATTTCTATATAGTATCACGAGATGTACGGCTCCTAGACAACTTGCTCTGCTAGTATAGAGCGATAACGTCTTCAGGAACAAACAACAAGTTTACCCTGACTATATAAAGGATATGACTTACCGACAAGCTCATATCGGGATAATTATGCTCCTAGACAGCTTGCTCTGCTAGTATAGAGCCACAAAGTTAATTATTCCTAACTAAGATTAATTCTGCCGTGACATTCACTACTGAATTCCCAGAATAATCTATTATTGCTCCTATTCCATGGTCGAATCCACGACTGGTCCCATGGAATGGCAATAAAATTTATTCTGATTCTATGATCGAATCCACAGCTTGATCTCATAGAATAGCAATAACTATATTATCTCATTACTACGATTTCATGATCGAATCCACAACTGGTCTCATAAATGGTAATATATAAATCTTAATTACTCCGATTCTACGGTCGAATCTACGATCCCATGTAATGGTAATGCTCACTTTATTATTCTGAATTCGTAGTCGAATCCTCAGCTGATCTTATGAATTAATAATAAACATCTTATTGCTCAGTTTTGTGAATTATTCTCCACCGAATTCCACAATTAGTAATAAATAATCAACAACCGGGCGTCTGAGCTACCTCTAAGTAAGCCCCGATTCAAATGGTGAAGGTGTATTCAACGACGATACACTAACAGTCACCGCACGAACGAGTATTTCAAAAATACAACGAAACGATGAACATATGCAAAATAGAAAAGAAAATAATAAATAATTAAAAATATTGACCAGGGTGCTGGGAGCACAGACACACGACCGACCGACCGTGTCGTGGTCAATCCCACGACAGTTTTATATTTTTAATGCATTTTTATTATTTTCCATGATTTGATGAAAATTATCTCATTTTATCAAATCTCCTTCGTCTCGAGGAAACTCCTCGGTTTCATGGTACTTCCATAAAACCATAAAAAATAATATAAAATTAAGGAAAGGAGTGTGGGGCGTGACCATTGGCCAACCGTCCATGCCTTGGTCCCAACCGGCCCCACGACCCACGGTTCCTTATTATTTTATTATTATTATTATTTCTCTAATTTCATGAAAAAACTCCTTGATTTCATGGTATTTTGCACAAATCATCATATAATAATAAATAAAATAAAATTATGAAAAACTTGTGGGACCGGGCCACTAGCCGGCCGGCCATGCCCTAGCCGGTCCCACACGCCTTTTGCTTTATTATTTTATTATTATTTATCATATTTTTCCTTGAATTCATAAAATTCCTTGATTTTATGGTGTTTCTCTCAAATTAGGAAAAATTCCCTCAAATCATCAAAAATACCTAAAAATATTAAAAAATTAGGGAAACTCGTGGGGCCGGGCCCTAGCCGGTCGGCCGTGCCTCCATGGTCCCACACACCCTGTTTTTATTATTTTAATATTTTTTTCTTCCATGAACTCATGAAAACTCCTTCAATTCATGGAAACTCATCAAATTTCTCAAAATTCATGAATTTTTCATAAAATCATCAAAATATTATAAAATTAAAGAAAAGGAACCACGGGACCGTGGTCACGACCGGCCGACCATGCCTTGACCACGGCGGTCGCACGCCTCCTCATTCCTTATTTTATAATTATTTTTCATCATCTCATGGTGTTTTCCTCAGTTTCGTCGAAACCCTAATTTTGACATATTTTCTCGAATGGATGCTCAATTGCACGCCAGAAAATATCAAAATTCTTATGACTGAGACACGGACGCCTTGGGGACACGAGCACGCTATCTTGACCGACCAAGATTGGCTCTTTGGCTCACGGAATCCGGTCCCATCAATTTTCACAGTTTTGACCTAATTTGCACAATTGCTCGTATTAGGTCCAAAACTCTTCCAAACACTTAGGATTTTCATGAAGTGATCGTCAGGCGGTCACGTGACAACCCAGGGCAGGTTTCATGACTCCATGGTCGGTCCCTCGCCTCGTCATAATTAATTAGGTTTTCTCGCCTAAGGCTCAGACGATCATTTTGAATAAATGATTAAGCTAGCATTTAATCATTCTTCCACCAACAAATCGTCAACTCTTCAGGAGTTCTTCGTATTTTCTCACGTGAGCATATGGACACTACATGGTTGATCCCCGGTCCCATGTAGTCGCTCCCTCCTTCGTCCCATGGTTGAAATTCTGACGAACCATGAATTGATCATCAATTGATCAAATTAGGGTTTCTGAATCCAAGGATCATTATTCCAGATTCCAACCTTAATAATTTTACGAAGAACTCATGGTCATTAATTTTAATTATTCTCGGTTCAATGACCAGTATTCTAATTAATATTTTGGTACGCTGCTAATAATCCATCAGATGAGCAACACATGCTCAGACGATCAAATATTCAACAATTCATCACATGAGAAACACTTGCTCAGATGATAAATATTTGCTCAAACCAAGGGATATTAGTTCAACAATCAATATTCAACGATCCATCGAATGAGCAATACTTGCTCACTTCATCGTAAGAACTATACCTCTGTCTCATGACATGTTCAACTCATGAGTTTCAGAACATCATGTTCAACTCAGCAACTACATGGACTCATCTTCCCATCAAACCCCGAAGTCATCAATTGACTAACAAACCACGAGACGTCAATCGTGTCACTTGAGGGGATATCACTTAGGGTTTTGGTTTGGCGGTCTACGACACGTGTGTTCAAATACACGATGGAATGTGAGCAAGTCGTGCAATCAGTTGAAGGAATTCACGAGGTAGTGGGTAGAAAATCGACCAAGTCTCCACACGTTGAGCAACTGGTTTCAAACACGATATCCACTTCCCCACTCCTTGATTCCATCAACTGTCATACTTCATGGAATCATGGTGTCTGCAATTCCAGCAATATAAATAAGTCTTTGAATCATGATTGAATGATCAACATCATCAGTATCATCAATCTCACGTCAAACTGACAACACGAGATCATCAACTCATCAATTGAGCAACTACTCTCAATTGAGCAATTTCAATCACTCAAAGCTTATCGTATTCAGAATTCACACACCTACAATCTTTGATTACCATTGATTCCACACATTTCTCAGCTTCCCTCCTACAGATCAACCCATCCTCTCTTGTGACCGAATTTACTCTGGAACGGTCATTGTCTTGATTTAGGACGGAGTACTACAGATTGGTTTCTCGAATCTAAAGAACCCCCTTTGCAGCGGTGCATCTGTGTGAGGTTTAACATTTCGCTCAGTTCGAGGAGTCTCCTCCGTACGGTCGTCTCCTTAATTCCTTAAAAACCAGCAAATCGTTTTTCCCCATCTACAAATTGGCGACCACAGTGGGAGGTCATTCTCTCGGTTGCAATCTAGAAATATCACAAGATGGTTGGTCTTAGGACTAATTCAACTAATTCAGATCAAAATATTTCAAACGACAACATTCCTCATGTTACACCTGGCGGCATGGAAGGCAGAGGGATCCCGACTTTGGCAGAGTTGGCTCAAATCCTAGAGGTCCATACCAGGAACATGGACCTGATGAAGGAGACGATAAACCACATCCTCGACTTTCTCATCAGATTAACATCCGAGTTAGGCGGTATCCGCTCCAGAAGCCTCAACACCGGGGACTGAAGCGTCATCTGACCCTCAAATCAACAGCTTCACCACATACGAGAAGCCGGTGGAACAAGAGGTCACACATTTGATTGAAAATCTATGTGAACTTGCACTTCTCCAGGGATCAGCGCACAGACACATTTTCAGCACTCAACCAGATATCATCCAGCGTGCAAATAACGCCACCAACACCATCAATTGGAGAGGTATCCCTAGTGCCTGGGCATTCGATCGACAACATCTCTTTTGGATAAGAAGATCGCATGACAGATGAAGGACACAACCGAGCATTGTATGTCACTGGTTTCATCAAAGGCACCGAATTTAGAAGAGATCTTGTTGACACCGGTGCTTCTACCAACATTGTCACTATGAAGACTCTTAGGATGGCCAGGTTCCCACAAGGTAAAATTGTTCGCTATCCCATCCTAATGACAGGATTTGAAGGAAGTCAAAGCTATACATATGGATACATAGATTTGAGGGTGGGGCCGATTCGATCGAAAGCAAAGTTTCATGTGATCGAGCAAGAACCTGACTACCATATAATACTGGGATGCCCATGGCTTCATGATAACAAGGTGGTTCCTTCAACATACCATCAATGCATGAAGGCCCTGCTCGACAACAAGATCGTTCGCATTCCGGCTTCATCATCTCCTTATGCTCCCGTCTATGATACTGAGTTCCTTGAATCTCAAAAAGGCGTCCCGGAACCTCCAAGTAGGATTCGCAGTACTACACTTCCAAGCTGGAAGACTATCAAGAAGGCTGATAACGATCCGTCATCCTCAGCTGCTAAAATGATCAAGTCACCTACACCGACTAAACGCCATAATGATCAAGTCTCAACTCCAGGGACAAACTTCACGACCGATCGAGACGTAGAAGGGAGAGTCATTTATCGCCGACGGAAAGATTAGCAATTAATCGGGGAGAACGATGAAAAGTCTCCCCACCATGAAGAATCGTGTCAGAGTGAGCTATCACTTGAAGAAGAAGTCCAAGATGCCCCACGACAACTACAGGACGGCACTGACTCTACCACTGACGATCTTGAAACAATCAACATTGGGACTGAAGACGATCCAAGGCCAATCCTGATCAGTTCAGCGCTATCACCAGAGGAGCGGACCGAGCTGGTAAAATTATTGAAAGAATATCAAGATGTCTTCGCCTGGACGTACGAAGAAATCGGGTCTGGATGACAAACTCGTCACCCATCACCTGCACATCGTCCCTGGTTCCAAAGCTGTCAAACAACCGCCCAGACAATTTAGACACGAAGTCGAGGAGCAAATCAAGGTCGAAATCCAGAAACTGTTGGCAGCAGGGTTCATCAAGCCTATTCTTCATCCAACGTGGCTAGCAAATGTGGTACCTGTTAAGAAGAAAAATGGTCAAATCAGATTGTGTCGACTTCAGGAACTTGAATAAATGTTGTCCAAAGGATGATTTTCCTCTACCCAACATTGACATGCTCGTCGATGCAACCAGTGGTCACGGTATGTTCTCATTCATGGACGGCTATAGTGGGTACAACCAGATCAAGATGTATGAACATGACGCCAACAAGACTGCGTTCCGTACTCCCATTGGGAATTTTCACTATACTGTGATGCCCTTTGGATTAAAGAATGCTGGTGCCACCTATCAACAAGCCATGACTGCCATATTCCACGACATGATGCACAAGCAAGTAGAAGACTATGTTGATGATGTGGTGGTAAAATCGAAGACTCGAGCATCTTATCTCGAAGTTCTAAGGCAGGTGTTTGAAAGGTGCAGAGAATACAAATTAAAAATGAATCCTTTAAAGTGCGCATTCGGAGTTTCTGCCGGAAAATTCTTAGGATTCCTGGTCACGGCTGAAGGGATCAAAGTTGAACCAGACAAGGCAAAATCTATTACCACCATGCCTCCTCCACGTATCGTGAAGGAACTACAGAGCTTTATGGGCAAGGTAAATTATATTCGACACTTCATTCCTGGATTAGCTCAACTCATTGCTTCGTTCACACCTCTGCTGAAGAAAGGAGCAAGCTTCACCTGGACAGCTGTTCAACAAGAAACTTTCCATAAAATACAACAGATATTATTTTCACCGGCAGTCATGAGGTCTCCAGTACAGGGACGACCTCTGATTCTTTACACAGCCTCCAGTGACGTCGCCATCGGCGCACTCCTCGCTCAGGAAGACGACGAAGGCGTCGAACGACCGATTTACTACTTCAGCCGCACAATGAGAGATGCTCAACTTTGATATCCAAAGGCCGAAAGGTCATGCCTGGCATTGGTACATGCAATCCAGAAGTTCAAACATTACTTACTATCTAGCAGGGTCGTACTCATCTCTAAAGCTGATCCCATAAAGTTTTTGCTATCAAAGCCAGCCTTGATAGGGAGACCAGCGAAGTGGCTACTCCAGATGTCATAATGTGACATAGCTTGCACGCCACCTAAAGCCATCAAAGGTCAAGCGGTCGCAGACTTGCTCGCTGCTTTTCCAGGGGAAGACACAACAACACTACATGAAGAAGTGCCCGACGAACTCCCAGACATCTTGGTCATCAAGGAAGAAACATGGCTTCTATACTTTGATGGATCTGCCACCCCTAGTAGTGACACCGGAGGAGAGGGCATAGTACTGGTGTCTCCATCTGGTGAAGTTTTCTCACATTCGTTCAAGTTAGATTTCCACTGCACCAACAACTCAGCGGAATATGAAGCCTTCCTATTAGGATTATCCTTGGCCAAGCAAGCAGGAGCAACACACCTCGAGATAAGGGGAGATTCAAAATTATTGGTCAACCAGATGAATGGAATATTCTCTCAAAGAAATCACACTTGCTCCATTCAGAACCGAAGCTCAGCGACTGTTGACCTATTTTGCTGACGCAACGATCGTCCATACTGGACGGACTAACAATAGGCATGCTGATTGCCTAGCAACTCTCGCCTCCAAGCTGCAATTCGAAGGAGAGAAAACGATCACTGTACAGAGGCGTATATCTTCAACTTGGCTCACTCAGATCGAAGACATTCCAGCGAACGATTGGCGAGCACCCATCATTCATGAATTGAGCAGCTCTATTTCAGAAGGCCAAGTCAGCCTCAAGGAATTGAAACTACTTCTTGCTTCATGGAGGGCTATACTATCGAAACCCTGATGGATCTCTATCACGATGTCTTGGGAGCGACGAAGCGGAAGAACAACTCAAGCGCATACATGAGGAAGTCTGGGCAAACGTTAGTGGTAACACTTTACAGAAAGCTTCAAAGAATGGGGTACTACTGGCCATCCATGGAGACTCAGTCAAGAGCTTTACAAGGATCTTGTCCTGATTGCCAAACACCTCCTCATCACTTGGAGGTTTTGACGGTCCACCACACTGGGGACTGGAGGGAGCCTTACATCAAATACCTCCGGGACAACGAACTACCACTGGAAAAGAAGCAAGCAGTCAAACTCATTCAGAAAGCTAAGAGATTCGTCTATCTCGATGGGATCTTATACCGCAAAAGCTTTGGTGGAAATTTACTGAGGTGCTTAGCCGAACATGAAATCCCTACAATCCTGAAGGAAGTACATGATGGAGAACATCAAGGAAAGAGGAAACTATTTCTTCAAATTCATGAGAAATATTATTGGCCAACCATGGAAGATGATGCAGCCGCACACGTTCAGAGGTGTCACCAATGCCAAACCCATGGTAATCTCATCCACACTCCTTGTCTCCCGTTGAATTCTGTGAATAGTCGTGGCCTTTCTACAGCTGGGGACTAGATATCATTGGGAAGATCAATCCAGCATCTTCAAAACAACATGAATACATCATCACTGCGACAGAGTACTTCACCAAGTGGGTCGAAGCTATTCCTCTTCGAAGCACCACTGGAGTTACGATTGCGCCTTCATCAAAGAGCACATAATATGCAGATTCGGAGTTCCTAAGCATATCATCACAGATAACGGAACTCCTTTTGCCAATCAAGATGTTGAGAAGCTGCTCAATAAATATGGGATCAAACAAATCTTCTCCACGCCTTACTATCCACAAGGAAATGGTCAAGCAGAAAGTACCAACAAGACTTTGGTCAGGATTATCAGTCGGACGATTCATGACAATCCTCGATCATGGCATGAGCAATTACCCATGGCTCTATGGGCTTACAGAACTGCACCAAGGAGCTCGATCGGTACTTCCATATTCCCTTGTCTATGGAGCCGACGCCATACTTCCAGCAGAAATCAAAGTTCCCTCAGCCAGGATTGCAGCATCCAGTGGTGTACAATGGGATGAGGCCGAAATCTCCAGATCAAGAATCGCTGAGCTAGATAGATGGAATCAAGGAGAACCAAGGTGGAAAAATATGTGGAAGCTTACAAACAGAGGATCTCCAGAGCCTACAACAAAATGGTAAGACCTCGAACATTTCAAGTAGGAGATTTGGTATTAAAGACGGCAAAGCACATTCAACAAGACATGTCGCTCCTAAGTTCTCTCCTAAATGGGAAGGGCCATATGTTGTTATCAAAGCAGTGTCTAGCGGATACTACAAAATTTTAGCAATCAATGGAGGAAAGGAAGGAAACATCATCAATGGAAAATGGCTCAAAGCTTATTATGCCTGATCCATGAAACAAACTACCTCTTCATCATTTCAAGCATTTTCAAAAATGTAATTTCATTCCTCCAAAGAGCATGCGAATGCTCCTTTGTTCATTAAACATTTCATAAATGAGCAAATTCGTTCATACCATGATCAACTGTTTCACCTAACTAGAAACTCAGATTTACTCAAAAAACAACAACCACAAATGCTCACTCAGAGCAAACCATCCAAAAACGGGTAATCCCTGTAAGAAGCCTCGTCAAGCTTCTTCTGAAAAATCTTGGTATTTGCCTTCAAGTCTTCGACCGCTTTCTCAACCCTTGATGACTCCAGAGCCAGTATCCTCTCCCCATCCAGTAAAGATGCATTCATGGAAATTGCATCAGCAGCCTCTGCCGCCTTATGAACCTTGATTATCTCAAGACGACGACGGAGCCAGCTTACATTGAATCGCAATATCTCACAATTCGAGATCATTTCATCCCATTGGTGCAGTTCATGGTTTTTGACGTCTCGCAAGTGCATCTGATTCATTTCCTCGATGATCGGCAATAGCCTCGCTACCGTGGTTAAAAGGGTTGGAAGAAAACCTTTCCACACTTCTGTGGTAGCAATGTGACCATACTTCTTCCAGATCTTGGTGTACAGAGACGCAACATTTGGGAATCACGAATCCGCCGACCATTTCATTGTCTGGGAAGGTATTAATCAACGGGGCTTCGAATAAAATTCCAGCGGTTGGGTATTCACGAGCATGGACAATGTCTCCAGTCTTCACGGATCCTGCAGAATCTTCACATGCCTGGTTACTGCTTTCCTCAACCTCAACAACGGTCACGGACTTTCCACTCTTTCTTCGTCTAGCATCGACGACGACACGGACATCCGCCTACGATGAAACGAAGGAGTGTTAATCCCGGGACTCAGTACGATCTCAAGAGTCATAGGTTTACTTACACACGATCCAGCTTCAGCACAAGCCGATCCATACTGGGCAGGAGCTCTAACAATCCTCTTAGGCCTTGCATTATGAGGAGTAACATTCTTCTTACAGTCCAACGACAAATCATTCTCTTGTGATCAACAATATCGATTGAACAAAGACAAGAAAGGAGAAGAAGAAGTGTACAACTTACTGAGATATACTTTGTTTCACGCTTCGACTGAAGATCATCTTGAGAAGAAATGCTATTGCTCGACATGACGACAAGAGGGTAGGATCAAAACTTCTATGCATGATGAAACTGACTCAGGAATGGAAGAAATATTTGCGTGGATCATAGATTTGGAGTCTTGAAGATATATATATCAGGCGATAGTCATATAGTCAACTCAGTTACGAGTTTCACTGAAACCCTAGGCTTCAAAGATCGATACCGAAGACGCCGAGGAAAATAACACACTAGGGAATGAACATCACGGATCAAAGGATAGGCCACGTGGCCTTGTACACGTCATGAATTCTCAGCCGTGTGTTATGTTACTTCTCATGAAAATCGACAAGTCATGATGAATTTGGATATATGGACATTGGTCCATGTCATGAATTAGAAGAAATCTACGTTAACAAAATGTTCATCATTCAGAAGAAAAGTCTAATTGAAGTAAAGTCGTTTAAACTAGGGGTGTCAACGGGTCCGGGTCCTCCCGGGTATCACTAGACCCGGACCCGGACCCTACTTATAAAGGTCGGGTCCGGTTCCTAACGGTTCCGGGTCCGGTTCCTAAATTTGTGGAATCAGAACCGGACCCGTTTAAATATCCGGGAACCCGTCGGTTTCGGGTACCCGTTGGGTCTAAAGAAAACTATTTAAAAAATCTTAACTTAATATATTTCTCTTTTTAGCTTGGATTTAAGTAATTTTTATAAAAAAATATTATTATTTCTTATGAATGTACTAAATAAATATTAAATGTAAGAGAAAAAATTTAAATGAGTAAAATATCAAAGCTAAAACTAGAAAAAATACTTATAATTTTGCTAAAAACATGAAAAAGAATGAATAAACGGGTACCCGATACCCGCGGGTACCCAATGGGTATTACCCGTTTGGACCCGTTTAAATTCGGATCCAATCGGGTAATTACCCGCCGGGGTCCTAAGTAGCTAATGGGTCCAACTTTAGGACCCGGAACCGGACCCTAATATACCGGGTCCGGTTCCGGATCCGGGTAATGGGTACCCATTGACAACCCTAGTTTAAACAGTCAAAAGAAAGATATCCACTACGAAGACCAAAAAGGGAATGCTCTAACGTCTGAAGAAGATGGAAGTAAAACTACCCGTTGGACTCATCCGAATTGTCAGCTTCATCATCACTATCCTTTTCGGAATCATCTTCTTCAGAGTCACTGTCAGGATCATTGGTGAAGTCCGGTGGACGGAAGATAACATCATC
This sequence comes from Papaver somniferum, assembly GCF_003573695.1. Classification (NCBI taxonomy): domain Eukaryota; kingdom Viridiplantae; phylum Streptophyta; class Magnoliopsida; order Ranunculales; family Papaveraceae; genus Papaver; species Papaver somniferum. The sequence goes on along the minus strand of NC_039367.1, from coordinate 37,398,590 downwards.
ATCTGAATCCGAGTTATCTTCTGCTGCAGCTTCAGCTTCAATTTTCTTCATCGTCCTCTGATGCTCTCTTTCATATCGATCAGGCTTAATGTAACGCTCGGATGGTTCGCATGTGATCTCTCTTTCAGAAGCATCAGCATCAGAATCATAAGGCACCCCATCCAAGAATTGACGCTTCTCCTCAACCCTCTGTCTCTTACTCCGGGTGCGATCTTTTTCACATTGACGGGCATCCTCCTTTTTGTCTTCGGCTCTTTTCTTTTCGAGTTCAGCAAAAGAGACTCTTCGCTCACCCAAGGGAACATTAGGATTCGCCCCTTCCTGGGTAACCCTAGCCTTTGATTTCGCTACAGGAGCATCGGAATCCTCATCAGAAGAGCCAGAGGAAGAAGAGGAATACCAGTAATCGTAATTGCTGTTATTGTTGGTCGACATTTTCTGGAACCGGAAGATCAAAGATTACTACTATGTAAACAAACCAACATCAGAAAAAAATGGTAACTCTTACCTTTTATACTTCCACTAACAATAATGATAGTAATGCTAGAGTTAACACCTCAAAATCGTTCGTCTCTTCGAAAACTGCAAAAAACGAACGAAACTTTATTTAGTTTCCGAAACTGATTTTCATGAAATCACGGACACAATTTTCATAATGTGAACATTCACACAACTGACCTATGAAGTTCATAACAATACAATATTCTATCATAAATATATTGTCTATCTTTGAAGACTCCTCAAAACCCACGTTTTGATTTTTCGAAAAAACAGCAATTAATGCAACTTGCATACATAAATTCTCAAGGATTTTATTTAACGAAAACAAACCCATGCAAATAAAATATATCATCATATTTTGCACAATATATGTCACGACTGCATATATATATATATAAACTATTTTTCCTTCGTATCGTCATTATTTGTCTTTAAAACGAAGGTTTATTTCAAAAAATATTGTGAAAGCTCACATCTCATACAAATGATAAAGTTTTGTATTTACATGAAATCTCATAAGCAAAATTTTATCACTGGACACAAGTTCATCATACATATTTTCCTTCGTGTCATCGTTATTTGTCTTTAAAACGAAAGATTATTCCGATTTCATGAAAATTCACTTCTTTTATGATAGAACCTTGGTACACATGAAAGCTCATAAACTAAGTTTTATCACTGAACCTAGGTTCATATATACTAAAGAAAAAAAATCTCTCCTAAATCAGGGATTATAGTTAGTTTGCAAAACTAACGATCGAACGAACATACGTTTTCAAAAACGAGGGTTTTTCATAAAACTCACACTAATATACACACATGTATATAACTTCATCATGATCAAAATATGAACAACTCATGAAGGTCACAACATCAGCAAACATCAAAAAAAAAAAAAAAAAACGCACCTGGTCGGTTTGGCCGGAAATCGTCCGGCGGCGGCGGCATGTGGTGGTCCGGCAGCGGTGGGAATTTTCTCCTGCTGGTGTGAAGGTGCAGAGATGATGGAGATCTGGTCGTGGGAAAAAAAAGGGATTAATCCCTTTTATATCAATTTTATTTCCAAAACCTAATTTTCTAAGGATTTCCTTATTGGGCCCAACCCGCGAATCCTAACCGACCACGGACTCGTCGTCCAAACCAGAGGTTCAACACCAATTTATGCTCATCAAACGACGCTCCAATCATGACATTGAAGCCTTCATCAAGTCGTGGTTTTCTCATGCTCTCTAAATCCGGTAACATCTCAACTTACGACTAAGTTCAATTACTAGTATTATTATTTATAGCCGGAAAATCACCATTTAATGCTGACTGAGGAACACAGCTTTCCTCAGTAAGCATGGGACTTAATGTAGATGGTGGATTTTCGACAAAGGCTAAAATCGTAAACTCATAATTATACGAAGCTCTGATGCAGCAATCAGACGTGAGTATCGAGACACGGGTTTCTCATCGAATTCTCAATGGAGAGTACTTTCTCTCAGAGTACATGTAGATATGTAGTCTCACGACTGGACAACGGCATATCTCATGAATACTGAATACTTTCGGTGATTATTTCTATATAGTATCACGAGATGGAAGGCTCCTAGACAGCTTGCTCTGCTAGTATAGAGCGATAACGTCTTCAGGAAAAAACAACAAGTTTACCCTGACTATATAAAGGATATGACTTACCGACAAGCTCATATCGGGATAATTATGCTCCTAGACAGCTTGCTCTGCTAGTATAGAGCCACAAAGTTAATTATTCCTAATTAAGATTAATTCTGCCGTGACAATTACTACTGAATTCCCAGAATAATCTATTATTGCTCCTATTCCATGGTCGAATCCACGACTCGTCCCATGGAATGGCAATAACAATTGTTCTGATTCTATGATCGAATCCACAGCTTGATCTCATAGAATAGCAATAACTATAGTATCTCATTACTCTGATTTCATGATCGAATCCACAACTGGTCTCATAAATGGTAATAGATAAATCTTAATTACTCTGATTCTACGGTCGAATCTACGATCCCATGGAATGGTAATGCTCACTTTATTATTCTGAATTCGTAGTCGAATCCTCAGTTGATCTTATGAATTAATAATAAACATCTTATTGCTCAGTTTTGTGAATTACTCTCCACTGAATTCCACAATAAGTAATAAATAATCAATAATCGAGCGTCTGAGCTACCTCTAAGTAAGCCCCGATTCAAATGGTGAAGGTGTATTCAACGACGATGCACTAACAGTCACCGCACGAACGAGTATTTCAAAAATACAACGAAACGATGAACCTATGCAAAATAGAGAAGAAAATAATAAATAAATAAAAAATTGACCAGGGTGCTGGGAGCACGGACACACGACCGACCGACCGTGTCGTGGTCAATCCCACGCCAGTTTTATATTTTTAATGCATTTTTATTATTTTCCATGATTTGATGGAAATTCTCTCATTTTATCAAATCTCCTTCGTCTCGAGGAAACTCCTCGGTTTCATGGTACTTCCATAAATCCATAAAAAATAATATAAAATTAAAGAAAGGAGTATGGGACGTGACCATTGGCCAACCGGCCATGTCTTGGTCCCAACCGGCCCCACACCCCACGGTTCCTTAATATTTTATTATTATTATTATTTCTCTAATTTCATGAAAAAACTCCTTGATTTCATGATATTTTGCACAAATCATCATATAATAATAAATAAAATTATGAAAAACTTGTGGGACCGGGCCACTAGCCGTCGGCCATGCCCTAGCCGGTCCCACACGCCCTTTGTTTTATTATTTTATTATTATTTATCCTATTTTTCCTTGAATTCATCAAATTCCTTGATTTTATGGTGTTTCTCTCAAATTAGGAAAAATTCCCTCAAATCATCAAAAATACCTAAAAATATTAAAAAATTAGGGAAACTCGTGGGATCGGGCCCTTGCCGGCTGCGCCTCCACGGTCCCACACGCCCTTGTTTTTATTATTTTAATATTTTTTGCTTCCCTGAACTCATGAAAACTCCTTCGAAACTCCCTAAATTCATCAAATTTCTCAAAATTCATGAATTTTTCATAAAATCATCAAAATATTATAAAATTAAGGAAAAGGCACCACGGGACCGTGGTCACGACCGGCCGAATGGATGTCATGAATTAGAAGCCTAATTTTGGCATATTTTCTCGAATAGATGCTCAATTGCACGCCAGAAAATATCAAAATTCTCAGGACTGAGACGCGGATGACTTGGGGACACGAGCACGCTATCTTGACCGAACAAGATTGGCTTTTTGGCTCACGGAAGCCGGGCCCATCAATTTTCACAGTTTTGACCTAATTTGCACAATTGCTCGTATTAGGTCCAAAACTCTTCCAAACACTTTGGATTTTCATGAAGTGATCTTCAGGCGGTCACGTGACCACCCAGGGCCGGTTTCATGACTCCATGGTCGACCCCTCGCCTCGTCATAATTAATTAGGTTTTCTCGCCTAAGGCTCAGACGAGCATTTTGAATAAATGATTAAGCCAGCATTTAATCATTCTTCCACCAACAAATCGTCAACTCTTCAGGAGTTCTTCGTATTTGCTCACGTGAGCATATGGACACTACATGGTTGATCCATGGTCCCATGTAGTCGCTCCCTCCTTCGTCCCATGGTTGAAATTCTGACGAACCATGAATTGATCATCAATTGATCAAATTAGGGTTTCTGAATCCAAGGATCATCATTCTAGATTCCAACCTTAATAATTTTACGACGACCTCATGGTCATTAATTTTATTGATTATGCTCGGTTCAACGACCAATATTCTAATTAATATTTTGGTACGCTGCCAATAATCTATCAAATGAGCAACACATGCTCAGACGTTCAAATATTCAACAATTCATCACATGAGCAACACTTGCTCAGATGATAAATATTTGATCAAACCAAGGGATATTGGTTCCACAATGAATATTCAACGATCCATCGAATGAGAAATACTTGCTCACTTCATCGTAAGAACTATACCTCTGTCTCATGACATGTTCAACTCATGAGTTTCAGAACATCATGTTCAACTCAGCAACTACATGGACTCATCGTCCCATCAAACCACGAAGTCATCAATTGACTAACAAACCACGAGACGTCAATCGTGTCAATTGGGGGGATATCACTTAGGGTTTTGGTCTGGCGGTCTACGACACGTGTGTTCAAACACACGATGGAATGTGAGCAAGTCGTGCAATCAGTTGAAGGAATTCACGAGGTAGTGGGTGGAAAATTGGCCAAGTCTCCACACGTTGAGCAACTGGTTTCAAACACGATCTCCACTTCCCCACTCCTTGATTCCATCAACTGTCACACTTCATGGAATCATGGTGTCTACAATTCCAACAATATAAATAAGTCTCTGAATCATGATTGAATGATCGGCATCATCAGTATCATCAATCTCACGTCAAACTGACAACATGAGATCATCAACTCATCAATTGAGCAACTACTCTCAATTGAGCAATTTCAATCACTCGGAGCTTATCGTATTCAGAATTCGCACACCCACAATATTTGATTACCATTGATTCCACACATTTCTCAGCTTCCCTCCTACATCTCAACCCATCCTCTCTTGTGACCGAATTTACTCTGGAACGGTCATTGTCTTGATTTAGGCCGGAGTACTACAAATTGATCTCTCGAATCTAAAGCACCCCCTTTGCAGCGTTGCATCTGTGTGAGGTTTAACATTTCGCTCGGTTCGAGGAGTCTCCTCCGTACGGTTGTCTCCTCAATTCCTTAAAAACCAGCAAATCGTTTTTCCCCATCTACAATTCCTTATTGAGGTTGGTGAAATCGATGCATATTCTCACTCCTTTGTTCTTCTGTGGCACTATGACCATGTTCGATATCCACGTTGGATATTTGACTTCCTTGATGAATCCTGCTTCTAACAATTTACGGAGCTCCTTTTCAATGGCTTGGTGATACTCTGGTGCTACCTTTCGTACTTTTTGCCTGAAAGGTGTGGTGCCTGGATTTATACGAAGTTCGTGCTGGATTATCTTCGGATCGATTCCTGGCATGTCTCCTAATTTCCACGCGAAGATGTTTGCATACTCTATGAGTATCTTGATCAAAGCTACCTCTCTTTCTTCATCCATTAAGGTCCCTATCTTGATCATCTTCGGGTTTTCTTCGGTCCCTATATTGATCTCCTTCGCGGGTTCCACAGATGTGAATGTAGGCGCCGGTTCCCCTAGGAGAGGGACGTTCTTTAATTGATATTTGGTAGGCTCTTCAGCCCCCTTAGCTGTTGAGGTACTTCCTTCGGTGTTTAGAACGATGCTTTCCTTCGTCAGACTTTTTCCGGAGATTTCTTCGAGGTAAAGGTCAATTGCTTTTTCCTTGGCAGCCTCTTTGTTTCGGTTTCTTCGGGATTTACGTTGCTCGTCTTTTTCGTTATTGAGTTGATTTTGTATAGCCTGATATTCTCGAGCGGTGACCTGATCTCCCTTTATTTCCATTACCCCTTCGGGTGTTGGAAATCTAAAGTATTGATGATAGGTTGCTGCTACTCCTTTGAGCTTGTGCACCCATCTTCGGTCGATGATGGTGTTGTAGGGGGAAGGAGCGTCTACTACACTGAATCGAGTATCGACCATCATAGGTCCTGCATCCACTTGTAAAACTATATCTCCTAAGGGTTTTGTCGGTGCCCCATTGAATCCGTAGATGGTCTAATAAGAAGACATCAACTGCTCGTCGTTCAGCTTCATCCGCTTGAACGTGTCATAGAACAGAACGTTAACCGAACTTCCTCCGTCAATGAGGATCTTCCTGATATTGCACCCCGTCACATGTAAAGTGAGTACCAAGGGATCGTTGTGGTCTTCCATGTCTTTTTCGATATATTCAGCATCGAAAGTCATAAGTGCATTCATCCACTGCTCATGTTCGTCCACTTCTACCCCATCGATCTTATACAACTCGCAATAGTCCTCGAACTGTTTTCTTAGTCTTTTCCCTATTTGGGAAGTCAGCGATGGTCCAGTAGCTTCGGAACATGAGATGGTGTTGATGCTTCGATTTCCTTCGGGTAGTTGGACTTGCTTGCTTCGCTTAACCCTCTCTTCAGTTTCTGCCTTCTGTCTGTATTGCTTGAGGTCACCAGCGTCAATTAACTTCTGGATCATTATCTTGAGATTCTTGCATTTCTATGTTTGGTGCCCGTTGAAGCAGTGGTATTCACAATAATCCCTTGACTTCTCGGTCCTAGGGGTTGTTTTCCTTTGGACCATGGCCATTCCAGGTTTTCCCGGTCCTTGATTTCCCTTAAAATGCGGGTGTAGTTGGTTTTCAGCTTCGTGAAAACTTGATCTTCGAATTTGCGATCGTCACGTCGACGGTCGTCCCTTCGTCCTCTCTTATCATCGCTTGGACGTTCAGCTGAACCGCCCATCTTCGACCCGCTGGCTTGTTCTACAGAGTTAGTCCGATGAGATCTTTGAGTTTGGGCCCTAGGGTTCTCCCATTGGATCTCTTATTACCTGGAGTGATTTTTAATGATTACTCGAAGGTCTCCTTATGTCGTAGGTACACTTCCATGAATCTCCACAAATAATGGGCTCATTCTATCCAATCCCCATTTGTAACAGTTGATGCTGACCACTGGATCTACGTTCCCCATGGCTTGACAAATCCTGTGCCATCTGTCGGTATACTCCCTGATCGTCTCTTTGTAAACGGTTGCTAGTGAGAAGATCTTGTCCATACCTGCGTTGACAGCCTTATTGTACATGTAAGTTCCTAAGAATTTCTCGGTGAGCTGGCCGTAGGAATCGATGGAGTTGGGTGGTATGTTGTCGAACCAAGATAGTGCTGATCCTTTTAGACTTGAAGGGAAATACCTGCAGAGGACTGCATCGTCTTGCTCTCATCTGGGTAAGATACGATTGCAGTAACGAAGATGTGTTGCGGGATCGCTGGACCCATCGTAACATTCGAATGTTGGGACAGGGCACTTCTGAGGGATAAGCGCTTTGGCCAAGTGCGGGGTCAGCGACGTGGTGTTTGCTTCTCTCATCACCTATTCTAGTCTTCCCCCTCCTTGTCTGGTTTTTAGTTGCTTGATTTCTGCCATCATTTCAGCACGAATTTCCTCCATTGCCCGTTGGTGGTCTTCTCGGATTGTAGATCGCTCTGATCTTCGGTTCTCACTATCAAAATAGTCTGAATCCTCTAGCACAAAATCTAGGTCGGACGACCTATTTCCTCTGGTTGCTCCTTGGCTTAATGGCTCGGGATTTGTCACGATAATCCTTCGGTCATGGTTGGGCTCTGGTGCTTTATAATTTGCATCATCATGTTGATGCGCTGCTCCGATGCTTTGGGAAATCTTGTCCTTGAGCTCCTGATTTTCTCGAGCTAATAATGCCACCACCTCTGCATATGTCTTCTGGTTCTTCTTTAATTATTCGAGCTCTGCTATCAGCTGGGGGGAATGATTCGATCCTTGGTTCGGAGTTCCGATCCGCCCTTGCCCCCCAATGGCCACAGTGTGATCTTCATCAACTGTATAGATTAAGGGATGGGGCGGGTCGGAATTTTGCAATAGCAATTCCATCTGTGGTGGCATCGGTTGTATAACTGGAAGAGTTTGGTTCAAATCGTTCGTTGGCGGCATCCCAAGGGCTGGTTGCTGCATCGTTGATTTTGAAAATCCTTCTCGTTGTTGGTGAGCACGGGAAGCTGCGACTGCTTTTGCTGCTTCAGCTTTGGCCGCTATAGCTTTGAGTGTCGCTGCTGCTACAACGTTGACATCTAGGAGTGAGGTGATTTCCGATGTATCTGGCTTCTGGTTTGGTGCCTTCGTCTTCTCTTCCATTTGCTTACTGCGGGTCATAACTGGTGTCGTCCTCGGTGTTTCTTTGGACGATGCTTGGTTTTTCCCACATCCTTCGTTTTTTCCATCTTCGATCCCTTTGCCTGCACAGGTGAAACATCGTCTAAAATCCAATATCCATGTGGGTCCCGTTAGTAAAGTTAATTCAAATGTGAAGGCCATAAGCATAACTCCACCAAAATATTTGGAGGGGTCGCAAAAGGAGGAAACCGTCTTTGAAAGGGAAGATCCAATAATTATAAATATAGATCTATTCACAGATCTGAAAAAATATTTTAAGGGAAGTGCAAATCGATCGGTTTTAAGTATGAAAACACGTGAAAAATTCTAAGAAAAAGGGCCGATCTTTAAGTTTTAAGCATGGAATGTGTGCAACATTCTAAGGAAAACATAGATCCATAAGTTTCGAATTCGGGAAACATGGAAACCTCTAGAAAATGCGTAGATCTATGAGTTTTAAGCTTGGAAAACAAGGACAACTTCTAAGAAAAGTATAGATTTATAAGTATTACTGTAGATGGGGAAAAACGATTTGTTGGTTTTTAAGGAATTGAGGAGACGACCGTACGGAGGAGACTCCTCGAACCGAGAAAAATGTTAAACCTCACACAGACTCACCGCTGCAAAGGGGGTGCTTTAGATTCGAGAGATCAATCTATAGTACTCCGTCCTAAATCAAGACAATGACCGTTCCAGAGTAAATTCGGTCACAAGAGAGGATGGGTTGATCTGTAGGAGGGAAGCTGGGAAATGTGTGGAATCAATGGTAATCAAAGATTATGGGTGTGCGAATTCTAAATATGATAAGCTCTGAATGATTGAAATTGCTCAATTGAGAGTAGTTTCTCAATTGATGAGTTGATGATTTCGTGTTGTCGATGAGACGTGAGATTGATGATACTGTTGATGCCTCAGTCATGATTGAGAGACTTATTTATATTGCTGGAATTTTAGACACCATGATCCGATGAAGTGTGACAGTTGATGGAATCAAGGAGTGGGAAAGTGGAGATCGTGTTTGAAACCAGTTGCTCAACATGTGGAGACTTGGTCGATTTTCCACCCACTACCTCGTGAATTCCTTCAACTGACTGCACGACTTGCTGACATTCCATCGTGTGTTTGAACACACGTATCGTAGACCGCCAGACCAAAACCCTAAGTGATATCCCCCCAAGTGACACGATTGACGTCTCGTGGTTTGTTAGTCAATTGATGACTTCGTGGTTTGATGGGACGATGATTCCATGTAGTTTCTGAGTGTCGATCATGATGTTCTGAAACTCATGAATTGAACATGTCATGAGACAAAGGTATAATTCTTACGATGAAGTGAGAAAGTATTGCTCATTCGGTGGATCGTTGAATGTTGATTGTTGAACCAATATTCCTTGGTTTGAGCAAATATTTATCATCTGAGCAAGTGTTGCTCATGTGATGAATTGTTGAATATTTGATCGTCTGAGCATGTGTTTCTCATCTGATGGATTATTGGCAGCGCACCAAAAATATTAATTAGAATACTGGTCATTGAACCGAGCATAATTAATAAAATTAATGACCACGAGGACTTCGTAAAATTATTAAGGTTGGAATCTGGAATGATGATCCTTGGATTCAGAAACCCTAATTTGATCAATTGATGATCAATTCATGGTTCGCCAGAAGTTTAACCATATGACGAAGGAGGGAGCGACTATATGGGATCGTGGATCAACCATGTAGTGTCCATATGCTCACGTGAGCAAATACGAATAACTTCTGAAGAGTTGACGATTTGTTGGTGGAAGAATGATTAAATGCTGGCTTAATTGTTTATTCAAAAATGCTCGTCTGAGCCTTAGGTGAGAAAACCTAATTAATTATAACGAGGCGAGGGACCGACCATGTAGTCATGAAACCGACCCGTGACAACCTGACGATCACTTCATGAAAATCCAAAGTGTTTGGAAGAGTTTTGGACCTAATACGAGCAATTGTGCAAATTAGGTCAAAACTGTGAAAATTGATGGGAACGGCTTCCTTGAGCCAAATAGCCAATCTTGGTCGGTCAAGATAGCGTGCTCGTGTCCCCAAAGCGTCCGCGTCTCAGTCCTGAGAATTTTGATATTTTCTGGCGTGCAATTGAGCCTCCATTCGAGAAAATATGCCAACATTATGGTTTCGACGAAACTGAGGAAAACACCATGAGATGATGAAAAATAATTATAAAATAAGGAATGATTAGGCGTGGGACCACCGTGGTCAAGGCATGGTCGGCCGGTCGTGACCACGGTCCCGTGGTGCCTTTTCCTTAATTTTATAATATTATGATGATTTTATGAAAAATTCATGAATTTTGAGAAATTTGATGAATTTAGGGAGTTTCCATGAATTGAAGGAGTTTTCATGAGTTCATGGAAGCAAAATATTAAAATAATAAACACACGGGCGTGTGGGACCATGGAGGCATGGCCGGCCGGCTATGGACCGATGCCACGAGTTTTTCATAATTTTTTTAATATTTTTAGGTATTTTTGATGATTTGAGGGAATTTTTCCTAATTTGAGAGAAATACCATAAAATCAAGGAATTTGATGAATTCAAGGAAAAATAGGATAAATAATAATATAATAATAAAGCAAAGGGCGTGTGGGACCGGCTAGGGCATGGCCGGTCGGCTAGTGGCCCGGTACCACAAGTTTTCATAATTTTATTTTATTATTATATGATGATTTGTGCAAAAAATACCATGAAATCAAGGAGTTTTTTCATGAAATTAGAGAAATAATAATAAAATAATAAGGAACCGTGGGGTGTGGGGCCGGCAGGGACCAAGGCATGGTCGGTTGGCCAATGGTCACGCCCCACACTCCTTTCCTTAATTTTATATTATTTGTTATGGATTTATGGAAGTACCATGAAACCGAGGAGATTCCTCGAGATGAAGGAGATTTGATCAGATGAGAGAATTTTCATCAAATCATGGAAAATAATAAAAATGTATTAAAAATATAAAACTGGCGTGGAACTGACCACGGCACGGTCGGTAGGTCGTGTGTCCGTGTTCCCAGCATCTTGGTCAATATTTTTAATTATTTATTATTTTCTTCCCTATTTTGCATAGGTTCATCGTTTCGTTGTATTTTGAAATACTCGTTCGTGCGGTGACTATTAGTGTATCGTCGTTGAATACACTTTCACCATTTGAATCGGGCTTACTTAGAGGTAACTCAGACGCCCGGTTGTTGATTATTTATTAGTAATTGTGGAATTCAGTGGAGAATAATTCACAAAACTGAGTAATAAGATGTTTATTATTAATTCATAGGATCAGCTGAGGATTCGACTACAAATTCATAATAATAAAGTGAGCATTACCATTCCATGGGATCGTAGATTCGACCATAGAATCGGAGTAATTAAGATTTATCTATTACCATTTATGAGACCAATTGTGGATTCGATCATGAAATCGGAGTAATGAGATAATATAGTTATTGCTATTCTATGAGATCAAGCCGTGGATTCGATCATAGAATCAGAACAATTGTTTATTGCCATTCTGTTGGACCAGTCGCAGATTCGACCATGGAATAGGAGCAATTGTTATTGCCATTCCATGGGACCAGTCGTGGATTCGACCATGGAATATGATCAATTGTTATTGCCATTCCATGGGACCAGTCGTGGATTCGACCATGGAATAGGAGCAATTGTAATTAGGAATAATTAACTTTGTGGCTCTATACTAGCAGAGCAAGCTGTCTAGGAGCATTAATTATCCCGATATGAGCTTGTCGGTAAGTCATATCCTTTATATAGTCTGGGTAAACTCGTTGTTTGTTCCTGAAGACGTTATCGCTCTATACTAGCAGAGCAAGCTGTCTAGGAGCCGTCCATCTCGTGATACTATATAGAAATAATCACTGAAAGTATTCAGTATTCATGAGATATGTCGTTATTGAGTCGTGAGACTACATATCTACATGTACTCTGAGAGAAAGTACTCTCCGTTGAGAATTCGATGAGAGACCCGTGTATCGATACTCGCGTCTGATTGCTGGATCAGAGCTTCGTATAATTATGAGTTTACTATTTTAGCCCTTGTCGAAAATCCACCATCTACATTAAGTCCCCTACTTACTGAGGAAAGCTGTGTTCCTCAGTCAGCATTAAATGGTGATTTTCCGGCCATAAATAATAATACCAGTAATTGAACTTAGTCGTAAGTTGAGACGTTACCGGATTTAGAGAGCATGAGCAGACCACGACTTGATGAAGGCTTCAATGTCATGATTGGAGCATCGTTTGATGAGCATAAATTGGTGTTGATCCACTGGTTTGGACGACGAGTCCGTGGTCGAATAGGATTCGCGGGCCGAGCCCAATAAGGAAATCCTTGTTTTATGAATAGACGCTCGTTCGTTCGTTAGTTTAAGGAACAAACAAAATAGACCTGAGTCTAATGATATAAAATTCTTCTATGAGCTTTCACGAAAACCGGAATTTTATATTTTAAATATGTGAGATTTCACAAAGTGGAATAAACTCTCGTTTCAAAGGTGGATGCTCGTACGAGAGAAAAGTTTTTTTTTGATAGACGTACGTCTGTTAGTAATAAAATTTGGTTTATGAGCCTTCATGAAAAATTTTATGTTCGAGCTTTCGGAAATCTTTGAAAATATACTCTCGCTTCAAATACAGATGCTCGTGCGAGGGAGCAAAATATATAGATGTATTTTTCAAATTAACGTGAGTTTCACGTTGAATATATATATTTTGTAAAATCAATGTTTTGATTTTGAACAACTGTTGAAAGTAGACAATTATACATGGTGAAATAATGTCTATATGTGAGTTTTCACAATTGTAGAATGGACGTCTGTACAATTTTTGAAGATCAGTGACTGTTCGCATAGTAAAAAATGACGTGGGTTGTTCACGGCTTTATGAAAATCAAGTCATGATTTTTGAGAAATTGCTGAAAGTAAGCAATTGTATACGTGATGAAATAATGTATGTGTGAGTTTTGCGATTTTATAGTGTATGCACACATGTAGAAAATCATCCAATGTTCACATGCAAGGTTATGTGAATTATTCATAGTTTCACGCAAAGTCAGGTGTTGACTTTAGATAATGAATTTTGCTCGTCTTGGCAAGTTTGAAGAAGCGAGCAAGTTTTTCGAGGTTTTTACGTTATTATCACTAGGTTCTTGAAACCGTAAATAAGTAACAGTTAAGGATTACCATTTTTGTTGCGTGTTTGTTATTGGTATATCCATGACTCCATGCCTTGCGCCTCAGATAGTGGTGACTTCTGGTTACAGCCACTCTTCGGGATCTTCCGTGGAGCGCTCCAAAAATATCAAGTCAAAGATGAAGACTTTTGCGGATGCTCATACTGAGGAAAATCAACCTTTCAGAGACACTGGAATCTGACATATTGTATGTCTCTCGATCATCCGAGAGTCGTCCCTCATTAGCAGAAGCACCGCCGACTTCAGCAAGTGAGACTATCGGCTGAAGATGAAGTTCGGCTTTGTGTTGATGGTGTAGCTCCCGATTGGATCAATGAAAAATTTCGTCATCAGAAAATTCAGAAGTTAGGTCTTCGTTGAAATTGTTGTAGAATCTTCGTCCGATGTCAGATTTTTGCGGTCGACCCATGTATCCTCATGCCCAAGAAATTTCCAAACTTTCACGAAGAAGCCTTTTGAGTTCTGAGCATGTTTAGGATGTGAAATCGACGAAACAGTAAACTTCCAGGAGACCTTCAGAAAATTTTCAACTGGCATATGGTCCAATGTTTTGGCCATAACTCTTTGCTCGTTTCTCCAATTGTTTTGAATTTTGGATATGTTGTATAGGAACTTCATACGAAGAGAATGGTATATGACCCATCCCTCGATTCTTCACCAATTGCTCCCAGATCGTCGGTTTGTATATGACAGTGTAAAATCATCTCAGCCGAGCTTGCAGTAAAACACTCATGTTGTGTTCTTAGACCATTCGCTTGTGTCTTGAACGGTTGGTGAAGGATTTTAATGTCGTTGATTCGTTTGAGATCAGGACCCCTTGATTGATACATGATCATGGTGCTTGCAGCGCCATCTTGCTTCTGTCAGTCGTAGAAACATCGCGTCTGAAAACCTGGTCATGGGACCATAGCTGAGGTTGCTCTTGAGAGTGGATGATGTAATGACCACGGTTTCATGTCCCGATGGTAGCATTACTTTTATGATGAATGATTAGCACATGACAGTCTGGTGCCACGAATCTTGGACTGTGAAACTTGATGAAGTACTTAGTGGAAAGACCTGGTGGATACCGATCGACTGTGGAAGTCATGAATATCGTCTAAGAATTGCTGTTTGCATATTGTACGCTCTGGAAGATGTAGGAACCTCATACGACGTCGGAATTCGATGCTTGACCCCAATTTTTGAAGTAAGAGACTGAGTTATCCCATGAGACAAGAATCACTCAATTTGGAGTTGTAGAGGTCATCCAAAGAAGCGTGCACATTTGTAATTTTTAATCCCGTACAAATTTTTCAGATTTCGTAGACCTGACGGTAAAGGCCATATCTTTCAGCTCGTACGTCCGATTGATGCGCCCTTTTGGTAGGTTGTATAAGAGACATAGACGAACATCTTTTGTTGAGGAAGTATCGTCTCATTCCTCACTCATTGGTACGTTTTTGTAAACCCATTTTCTGAAGTATGTTGTATCTCATTTGTAGAGGTGATGAGAACATCTTGTAGAAGACTTTGGTGTTGTGCCCGCCCATCGTGCAATCTTCAGAAAGACTTTCATGTGAGCATATTTCATGTCTACACGCCTTGATATGAATCATTAGTTCTTCGAGAAGTCCGTTTCCTCGAGCAATACTTCAGAGAATGGTTAGTTGATGAAGCCTTGTCATGAGGATGTTGCTCCTGAGACCGTTGTTGGTGCTGAGACCATGAATTATTATGCTCCAGATATCCTTGTCGATGCTAAGATCATGGATGGTGTTCCTCTAGAGATTATTGTTGATGTTGATACCATGGTTGAAGTTGCTCTAAAGACCGAAAGGCTAGAACTATGATTATAGATATAATTTTTTTTCCTTCATCCAGTGAGCCTTTTACGTTCACGAACTAGTTAGTGAGTTGAGAATCTGGTATACTGGGAGTTCAACCTGAGTGCTCTTGAAAGCATGACTGTATCGTGAAGCGGCTTTGTAAGTGAATCCACGTTGTTGTGGAAGATAGCAGCAGAAATCTCCGTTCTAGATCGGTGAAGGGAACAAGTTCCTCAGTCATGTAGGGTTTTGTGATGTAGAGAAGTCCCATCGATGAAGTTTCAAGGAATCACCTCAGGTTACCCAGTGTATGTTGAAGGAGTTGGTAACATTCATGTGTGAATGATGTTGCATCTGCTTCAGAAGTCTTATAATGAGATAACGAATACTTATCGAATGTAGTGTTGTGCTGGTGTTGAATCAGTGTCGAGATATTTGTGTTGAAGCCAGAGGCGCCATTATCAAAGGTGTACTCTTTGATTGGGAGTACAATTTTGAAGGCTTCTTAGATGATTGAGAGTTGAAGCGTCATACCCCTTGAGCATGTCTAAGGTTTGATCGTCTGGGCCCCGACTTTCTTCTGTTGATTCAGCATTCCTTTCGTTGCAGCAGTGGGATTCAACACTTGTGCAGAAGTCAGAGCTTTCTAATTTTGTGGCACACATGGACGCTCCTGCAAGGCTATGTAGAAACTCCCAAAGTGTTCTTTGCCATGTTTGGACATCACCTCAGCAATGAACGTCTCAGTGATCGATTCGGAGAAATGTCAGATTCAACCACTTGGTAAAATACTAATGCGGTGAAGTTACCATTCATAACGTCTTGCAGAGTTGATAGCATAATTAAGTCCCCATGCTACATATCATGTGAGGAAATAAATGACGTAGACATGGGAGGAACGAGGCTTGTCTGAGTGTGGAACCTCTTGATGAATGTCGCATCTTTTGCAGGTTCTTGCTTCAATCTCGTCAAAGTTCGAAATTCCTCCAAGTGCTCTGATGATGGAATGTCCGTCAAATCTTCTGGATCAGAACTTTCTTTGTTGGAGAGACATGTAACGAAAGGTGCTTTGTAAGTACCCATCTTTTCAGCGTGGATCCACGCTCTTCTGAAGGACGTGTCATATCCTGGATCTTCCTGATTATGTGAAACTTGGTTTCTGTCCAGGTTGAACTTATGTTCACTTTGAGAATGATGTAGCCATAAGTATTTTCGATGCTCCTTCAAGGTCTCTGATTGAGATGGAGCATGAGTATCTTCTTGTCGAGTGATGCATGTGGATCCGATGGTTTTCAATGGAATGTTGTTGATGGCGGTGTTAGCATCGATCAACGTTCTTCCCAATTCGTTTCTTCTGAGATTGATTGTGGTAAGAAGTCCCCAGTCGTACACCTCTTGGTCCGTGGATGGAGGCTCAAGAAGTATTTTCGGAATGGACTTCTTGACATGATGTGTTCAGTGCTGTGAACATGTCTCTCCTTCGTGCCTTCGACAGATAGAGCAATTCACGTTCGACCATGATTGAACTGCCTCTTTGATAGGTTGTTCAGAGAGATTGTAAAGCTTCTGATTGGGAGAGGACTCTTGTGTACTCCTTAAGTCCCTCGTTGAAGCTATTGTGGATCAACCTTCTCTTTGAAAATTTGCTTCAAAATATTGCAGTTACTTGTTGGATGATTTGATGAATCTATGAAGGTGACAGTACCTGGGTTTTTTCATTTTTCTTCAGTTGGCTCTCTATGATGAGAAGCGATTTGATTGCACCATCTTGAACCCAGACTTCTAGTAACTCGATCACTGCTTCATGATAAGTTTGAGTATGTCCGATCATCTCCCCGTTCATTAATGCCGGATCCAGGTTTGTGTAATATTGGTTATCCTTTCTTGATGCTTTTGTAGGATGAGGTGTTGGATGTCTCATGTTTGAGCAGGAGCTTTCCTTTTGCTTGAGCAATAACGTTCATGGAAGGTTGGACATTGTATTGTTTGTTGATCAGGCATTGGCTGCTCCGAGGTTCCTCGACCTTGTAGACTTTGCTCAGCAAAGCAGGTGTAGTAGTCGCTGATCATTTGGATCTTCATGAAAATCTGAGAGAGTCTGGAGTCGTAGAGAAAGGCTCTGTAGATTGGGATCATTTTGTTATGTTCATGCTCTCCTAGTGCCTCCAGGGATCGAGAGGCGTGTTCTCGAGCGCTCCATGTTCCGTTATATAGTGCGAACATTGGGGAAGTGTATCCTTCGGGAAAGAAATTATTTGCGTAGCAACATGGTATGAAGGTTGATAACGATGAACAGATGATAATTTGTCTTTTCCTCGATCCTCCGTGAAGCGTTCCAGGTCCTCACGAGCGATGAAGCCTGCAAGTTCCTTTGCTGGAGAGTCATCTGCAGCTTTGCGGAATTCTTCATCTTGTACAACATGGATTGGAGAGATTTCAGGATTAGCAGTTGAAGATGTTTCTTTAGCTTCTCCTTTTTCGCGTTGAGGCTGAGTTCGTTCAGACGCAAACTTTTTTGTGAGAGTTTTGAGATAAGCATACAACTCTTTCTGCGTTGCAGCCACGTCAGTCTGAACCTTCATGAGATCAAGCTGATTTCCTATGGTTTCTTCAGGAGAACAACCGAAGAGTGTATTGTTGATGGCGCCAGTGTCGTCACTTGCAGGGGCGATCTCTGGAGCACCAGTGCTTGGAAGAGTGATAATAACATGTGACGTGATATTGCTGGTCGTAGGAGTGGTGTTAGCGCTACCACTAGAGCCTGCAACGTTAATAGGAGTAGTACTTGCTGGGAGTACCACTAGGACTTGCAATGTTAGAGTTGGGTGTTGAACCCGGATTGGTAACTGAACCATACCTAAGACCGACCATCCTGCCGAATTGAGATTGCAACCGAGAGAATGATCTCCCACTGTGGTCGCCAATCTGTAGATGGGGAAAAACGATTTGCTGGTTTTTAAGGAATTGAGGAGACGACCGTACGGAGGAGACTCCTCGAACCGAGCGAAATGTTAAACCTCACACAGATGCACCGCTGCAAAGGGGGTTTTAGATTCGAGAGATCAATCTGTAGTACTCCGGCCTAAATCAAGACAATGACCGTTCCAGAGTAAATTCGGTCACAAGAGAGGATGGGTTGATCTGTAGGAGGGAAGCTGGGAAATGTGTGGAATCAATGGTAATCAAAGATTGTGGGTGTGTGAATTCTGAATATGATAAGCTCTGAATGATTGAAATTGCTCAATTGAGAGTAGTTGCTCAATTGATGAGTTGATGATCTCGTGTTGTCGATGAGACGTGAGATTGATGATACTGTTGATGCTCAATCATGATTCAGAGACTTATTTATATTGCTGGAATTTTAGACACCATGATCCCATGAAGTGTGACAGTTGATGGAATCAAGGAGTGGGGAAGTGGAGATCGTGTTTGAAACCAGTTGCTCAACGTGTGGAGACTTGGTCGATTTTCCACCCACTACCTCGTGAATTCCTTCAACTGATTGCACGACTTGCTCACATTCCATCGTGTGTTTGAACACACGTGCCGTAGACCGCCAGACCAAAACCCTAAGTGATATCCCCCCAAGTGACACGATTGACGTCTCGTGGTTTTAGTCAATTGATGACTTCGTGGTTTGATGGGACGATGAGTCCATGTAGTTGCTGAGTTGAACATGATGTTCTGAAACTCATGAATTGAACATGTCATGAGACAGAGGTATAGTTCTTACGATGAAGTGAGCAAGTATTGCTCATTCGATGGATCGTTGAATATTGATTGTTGAACCAATATTCCTTGGTTTGAGCAAATATTTATCATCTGAGCAAGTGTTGCTCATGTGATGAATTGTTGAATATTTGATCGTCTGAGCATGTGTTGCTCATCTGATGGATTATTGGCAGCGTACCAAAAATATTAATTAGAATACTGGTCGTTGAACCGAGCATAATTAATAAAATTAATGACCATGAGGCGTCGTAAAATTATTAAGGTTGGAATCTGGAATGATGATCCTTGGATTCAGAAACCCTAATTTGATCAATTGATGATCAATTCATGGTTCGTCAGAAGTTTAAGGGACGAAGGAGGGAGCGACTATGGGACCGTGGATCAACCATGTAGTGTCCATATGCTCACGTGAGAAAATACAAGAACTCCTGAAGAGTTGACGATTTGTTGGTGAAAAATGATTAAATGCTGGTTAATCATTTATTCAAAATGCTCGTCTGAGCCTTAGGTGAGAAAACCTAATTAATTATGACGAGGCGAGGGACCGACCATGGGTCATGAAACCGGCCCTGGGTTGTCACGTGACCGCCTGACGATCACTTCATGAAAATCCAAAGTGTTTGGAAGAGTTTTGGACCTAATACGAGCAATTGTGCAAATTAGGTCAAAACTGTGAAAATTGATGGGACCGGCTTCCGTGAGCCAAAGAGCCAATCTTGGTCGGTCAAGATAGCGTGCTCGTGTCCCCAAGGCGTCCGCGTCTCAGTCCTGAGAATTTTGATATTTTCTGGCGTGCAATTGAGCATCCATTCGAGAAAATATGCCAAAATTAGGGTTTCGACGAAACTGAGGAAAACACCATGAGATGATGAAAAATAATTATAAAATAAGGAATGAGGAGGCGTGGGACCGCCGGTCAAGGCATGGTCGGCCGGTCGTGACCACGGTCCCGTGGTGCCTTTTCCTTAATTTTATAATATTTTGATGATTTTATGAAAAACATGAATTTTGAGAAATTTGATGAATTTAGGGAGTTTCCATGAATTGAAGGAGTTTTCATGAGTTCAGGAAGCAAAATATTAAAAAATAAAAAACAGGGCGTGTGGGACCGTGGAGGCATGGCCCGGCTATGGACCGGTCCCACGAGTTTTCATAATTTTTTAATATTTTTTAGGTATTTTTGATGATTTGAGGGAATTTTTCCTAATTTGAGAGAAATACCATGAAATCAAGGAATTTGATGAATTCAAGGAAAATAGGAAAATAATAATAAAATATAAACAAAGGGCGTGTGGGACCGGCTAGGGCATGGCCGGCCGGCTAGTGGCCCGGTCCCACAAGTTTTCATATTTATTTTATTTATTATTATTGATGATTTGTGCAAAATACCATGAAATCAAGGAGTTTTTTCATGAAATTAGAGAAATAATAATAATAATAAAATAATAAGGAACCGTGGGGTGTGGGGCCGGCTGGGACCAAGGCATGGCCGGTTGGCCAATGGTCACGCCCCACACTCTTTCCTTAATTTTATTATTTTTTATGGATTTATGGAAGTACCATGAAACCGAGGAGTTTCCTCGAGACGAAGGAGATTTGATAATGAGAGAATTTTCATCAAATCATGGAAAATAATAAAAATGTATTAAAAATATAAAACTGGCGTGGATACCACGACACGGTCGGTAGGTCGTGTGTCCGTGTCCCAGCACCCTGGTCAATATTTTTAATTATTTATTATTTTCTTCCCTATTTTGCATAGGTTCATCGTTTCGTTGTATTTTGAAATACTCGTTCGTGCGGTGACTGTTAGTGTATCGTCGTTGAATACACTTCACCATTTGAATCGGGCTTACTTAGAGGTAGCTCAGACGCCCGGTTGTTGATTATTTATTACTAATTGTGGAATTCAGTGGAGAATAATTCACAAAACTGAGTAATAAGATGTTTATTATTAATTCATAGGATCAGCTGAGGATTCGACTACGAATTCAGAATAATAAAGTGAGCATTACCATTCCATGGGATCGTAGATTCGACCATAGAATCGGTAATTAAGATTTATCTATTACCATTTATGAGACCAGTTGTGGATTCGATCATGAAATCGAGTAATGAGATAATATAGTTATTGCTATTCTATGAGATCAAGCCGTGGATTCGATCATAGAATCAGAAAATTGTTTATTGCCATTCCATGGGACCAGTCGTGATTCGACCATGGAATAGGAGCAATTGTTATTGCCATTCCATGGGACCAGTCGTGGATTCGACCATGGAATAGGAGCAATTGTTATTATTCTGGGAATTCGTGGATTCGACATGAATAAGCAATTAATTAGGAATAATTAACTTTGTGGCTCTATACTAGCAGAGCAAGCTGTCTAGGAGCATTAATTATCCCGATATGAGCTTGTCGGTAAGTCACATCCTTTATATAGTCAGGGTAAACTCGTTGTTTGTTCCTGAAGACGTTATCGCTATATACTAGCAGAGCAAGCTGTCTAGGAGCCGTCCATCTCGTGATACTATATATAAATAATCACTGAAAGTATTCAGTATTCATGAGATATGTCGTTGTCCAGTCGTGAGACTACATATCTACATGTACTCTGAAAGAAAGTACTCTCCGTTGAGAATTCGATGAGAGACCCGTGTCTCGATACTCACGTCTGATTGCTGGATCAGAGCTTCGTATAATTATGAGTTTACGATTTTAGTCCTTGTCGAAAATCCACCATCTACAATTACTTAAATCCGGATACTAATCATGTGAAGAAAATTGTTTTTGAAAGAACGATTTTGACTGTCAGCTTAAATCCGAACGCTATTATTTAAAGAATAATACGAGGAGCCAAAAATGGGTAAAATCATAGGATAAGATAAATCTTTTACCGGGGCAGAGTTCCTGTTTCTAGCACCAGATTGTGGACACAGAAATAACGAGGGTATCCAAGTTTTCACAAAAAATGTTCGCATTTACTCATACACGTATAAAGGAGAGTAAATCATAAGTAAAACTACATTGAAACGATGACTCATCGACTCAGAGACTTCGGGCTCATCATTTTCTAGTCATGGGGCAGTAATTTAGTTATTCATACGTTCGAGAAGTATAATAAATCAAAGTATAGTAATAAAGACAGAAAATAAAGTGCTGACTGTAAATGAGACGATGATTTACGTGGTTCAGTACTAAGGCCTACGTCCACGGGTGTTTGTGTTTCACTATGTATTCAGTAGTTACAAAGATAGTCAAACGACTTTGTGGGAATAACGAAGCTAAGTGGAAAATAGAACTCATACTTACTCTTCCTATTTCTCTCTCCTAATATCTTCTCTATCTCACTAAAAACTGGTCGACCCCTTCTCTCTCAGTGGAGAGGGGTATTTATAGGGATAATACATGGGGTCCACTATCAGAGACAATTATAACCTTATCTTCTTGATCTTAGTGCTGATCCCGCTGGTATCTTCGTTCCTGACCGATGGCTCCAACGGTCATGGATGGTTACGATGAGTCAGCTCTTTCTCCTCCATAAACTGAACGACACGTACCTTATACTTAGGGTGTTTAATGCGGGTGGATGAGGCGGTCTGCACGCATCAGACAGATGTCTGATGCCCCCGTCACATCCTTGTCAGTGAGACCAATCCTCGCCATTGATCTTATACCCTCCTCGAGATGGAATAAAGCAGTCCTCTGGGTATTCTTCAATACTACGCGGTGGCTCGTTCTTTCAGTGCCCCTTGATTCTTAGTCATGGGATCAGTTCGCTGATGAACATATGTAGATGACATATGCCTCTTGGGTGTTGAGACGTGGCTTCATGCCTTGATGTCCCAAGTTGTGTGTCCTCCACGTGTAAATCTTCTGACACATGGCGAGTGATGAATTATGTATATACATATACGTTTCATATAATTCCCCTGGTCGCTGACGGAAAGAACTCTGTCAGTAGTTCTTGAAACTTTCCTTCTCTGTTTAACAGGGGTTTACTCAATAAATACATTTGTAGACTTGTAGAGATTTAAAAAGAGTCATGAAAATTAATAACTTTACGAAAGTTATACAGAATTGAGCAAAATTTTGCGGAGTTATGCAGAGTTGTCTAATGTCTTGCAGACATTTGTAGAGTCCTGAAGAGTTGTAAAAACAAATTCTATATAGAAATATGCATGATAGACATAAATACAAAATTTATTGTAGCTTATTTATTATAGTAATTTCAACTAAATTAAAATAAATTATTATTATTTTATAGTGGAAATTTCTGAGTAACCCAAATTTGATATCTCTCCTCTAGAAACCCATCATTAAGATACTATATATATGTGTAGCCCAAAATTCAGGATCAACGGTTAAGATTAATAGTCAATTTAAACTATGGTCAATTAGTCATAGGAGGATTTTGTGGCGTTATTTGTGGGCAGTTTTCTTTTTCTCTCCATATTCTTTCATCGTCACTTTAAACTCATCAATTTCTAGTTTTTTTAAAAGCTAGGGTTTAAAAATCTGTTTTCCTCTTATTGATCAAAAAAACAAACCTGATTTATGTTGGTATACATTGGCATGTTCCCGACAGTTAAATGATAGAGAATCTACAGAGATAGCAACCACAAACTCGTTTGTTACAACTACATCAATTATTTTGTGAGATCAAATGTTAAACCAGACGCATACAAACTATTTTTTGAGATCAGATGTATGAGATTCTGGTTCTTATGCTTTGCTCTGTATCATCTTCATAAGTTAAATTGTGATTATTTTGCAAGTTTAGTTTGTACGTCTTTTCATATTAGGTTGTGTTTAGTTTTTGTCGGACATACTAAATGCACACAGGTGCAAAATCCAAGAGCACGGTAAAATTAATAAGAAGAGACTTCTTCTTTATATGTAACAATAATGATCCATGAGCTACGTGACACGCGCATGTAAATACGATGTTTTAGTGCTGTCTTAGCTCAAACGGTAAAGCATTT
Source organism: Papaver somniferum (assembly GCF_003573695.1). Taxonomy (NCBI): domain Eukaryota; kingdom Viridiplantae; phylum Streptophyta; class Magnoliopsida; order Ranunculales; family Papaveraceae; genus Papaver; species Papaver somniferum. Next base: position 37,374,435 of record NC_039367.1, on the reverse strand, counting down.
GGTTTATCGCCATTTAGATGTGGGTTTAATTCCCATGGACTGTAGCTGATTATTAGAGATGAATACTGTGATTATCATTGAGCACGATTGGTGCTAATTATTGGTGAAAAACTGGAATTTTAAGTCTGATTTTTACCAACCAATAAATTATAATTAGGATGAAAACAAAATTTTTCACTGATCTCGTATGACGGAAAATTGAAATTTTCACTTTATTAGGAATGAAAACAAAAATTTTCACCAATCTCGCATGACAGAAAATTAAAATTTTCACAATTTGCATTTGCAAAAACTGGAATTATCATCGTATGACACTGATGATATTATCGTGAAAATTGAATTTTTCTAAACCTAATAATGATAATCACCCGAAAAATGTGATTTTCAACTGTGATGTTGATAGGCTCGAAAACCTACAATAAAATACTGCAAGTACAGTGTCTAACTAGTAGAACAATGACAAGTACAGGTCGTTCCCACAAGGAGTGTGAAAATACTACTTCTAACTAATACCAAGACCAAATAATCAAATAGATAATGTTTAATGAGTTTTCAGAAATTCGAAACAAAATGAAACAATAAATAATTTTAACGAAAAACAGAATGATAGAAGGTTGTTAGGATTTTCGGTTTCCACCAACTAATTATGCAAACTCTACTAATCTTTAAAAATCTATTCCATGCATTTTCAAATATTGTTTCTCCGCTCTAGTTTTCTTCGCTTCATGAGTAGTGATTCTAAAGCATTACCTATCTATCCTTACATACCACGTCTAGGGATTTAACCGAAGCACGCAATATCAATTCAAAAGCATAAATAATCAAGAAAATCACATGAACAATTAAATACCAAACAATAAGAAGAAAAACTATTAATCAATCAAATCATTATTAGCATATAATTGTAGAATTTACGCAATCAAATTGGTTTCCACTTAAACCCTAACAATCAATTTAGCTAGACATGGATTTCTTAAAAAAACACAAATAAATCAAATAAAATTTCTAGCTAATCAGAAACGGAATCAAAAACAAAACTTCAGACCCTAGCCTTCACGGCTCTGTAGCCGCAGCCCCCTTTTCATCTCCCAAAACCGCCTCCATCTGTTTCTCTTCGTTTTGTTGATTTATACCTACTGCCTAAGGTACTGCGAAAGAATCCAAAATAAAACCCATCAAATATTTGTCTGCCAAGGCCCAGTCCACTAACAAACTCTTTTCCGTAGTCAGCAGCACCACTCTGATCCCCGAACTTTTAAACTGCGTCACCGATTGAGAGTTTGAGACCCAAGCCACTTTGCCCGGCTAAGTGTCTTCACCCTGCTCCTGCTCCTGCCATCTCAATCTCGTTAGGGTCATAGCAGCAACGAAAGCTCACTTCGATCATCCCGGCATAACTGGTCGCAGCAACAAACGCGTCAGCCAAATTCCCAAATCCTTGCAAACTCAGGCCACATCATTCTATTCCTTGTCCGTTCCAATTTGGTCACCCATCGGCTGCACAGTTCCAGCGACTAGTCAGGCCAAGTCATCTTTGTCCGTCTAAACTTATTCATCTGAAACGCACCACCAACTTGCTTCTCAGAACCAGCTCCACTTGAACCCCGTAGTACCACTTAGAATTGGTCTTCATTCCCATCTCCATTCATGCAAACACGATCAGTATATACTCCTCTATTAATAACAGCAAATCGAGTCTCGTGTCTGACTTTCCGTCACAGAATTCAGTTCATTCTCCACCTCGAGCTCTCTATGCAGCCACCAAATCAACATCAGCACCATTTAACGCCACCAGAACTTCCATTAAATTCACACATGCATCACCTAGCTTTGCTTCTCCATTCGATAACCACCATTAGCCCACTGACTCTGCATTTGACACTCATCTTCTTTCTTCGCAGCTGCAGCCAGGCAGCTGTCTTTTCTTCTTCTCTGAACGGAGTACCGAGCTATCAACTCAGCCAACACCCCCATCACTGCCTTCCATTAATCCCAATTCAGACCACCTGTACAGGGCTACAATCACTGGCAGTACCATCTTCTTCAACTGGTCGAGCAGTCATTACTTGTCTTCAGTTCTTCAATATCACTAACCCAGACCATCATTACTAACGCCATCAACTAAGTCGATTAGACATCGCACCATTCAATACAGAACCCAATTTGTGTTGCCGTATATTCTTCCATCCATAGTTCAATTCTTGACTGCATAGGAGCCACAGTGTTGCTGTTAATCCATCACTGAGATACTGCCTCTATTGCTTCTTCATTCAGGTCATTACCAAGTCTCCACAATAAGCTACTTGAGTGCGAAAAGAATATTTCTTCTGTAGTGATAAGAGAAGTGGCAGGTGGTAGGGAGCTTGCTGGACACATATGAGTCCATTATGTCGTTAACTCATATGTGCCTTTCATGTGTGAACAAAAAGAACATTTCTCTGCTTCACTAATTTGATATTTCTGGCCATAGTTGTTGTCTTAAGCCTCCACGTCCCATTCACTTGCTAACTTCTGGTGCGGTGAGTAGTATGAGCGCTGCTAATATATAAAGATTACCAGGCCAGCCTCAAATTATCATTGTGGTCGCCGATATATGGAAACATCAGACCAACCTATTTCATTACCGTGGTTGCTGATACATGGAAATACCAGACCAACCACTTTGGTTGCTGATATATGGAAATACCAGGCCAACTCGGCTGCTGATATATGGAAATACCAGTCCATCATAATAAGTACTGCTGATATATAGAAATATCATGCCAGCATAATAAGTGCTGCTGATATATAGAAATACCAGACCAGCATAATCATTGTGGTTGCTGATATATGGAAGTACCAGGCCAACCACATTTTGCCATTTTCGTTGCAAACACCATTAAGTCTCACATTTTGTTGTTTTTCCGCTGGATGATCGAATTCACTTGTACTTTCTACAAAAGCAGTAAAATAGTATTAGCAATTAAAATATTGTATCCTAACTAATATAAATAAGGGTATAAAATGTAGCATTTACATGATGTCATTAGGAAAATTAAAATTTTCACAAAAGAAACTCGAATTTTCACGCATGATGTTATTATTTGTTAAAAAAACAAAATTTACATGTCTGGGATATTTATGATGATTATATTGAAATCTTTAGATAAATGATTTTAGGGAAAGTCAAACGAGTTATTTAAGGGATTTGAATTTTTAACAACTGTTTTTTATTTTGAAAATGGAAACTACTCCGATAAGTTTGTTTAGGGAGATAAACAAGATGAAATGAGTTATTTTAGGGAGATTTATGAATTATTCTAGATAATAGGATTTATGACAACCGTTTTTTTTTTAATACAAATAATTTCCTTATTAGGTTGAAGGTTAGTTTTGTAAACAATTCATATTATTAATAATTATGGATTTGTTATATATAGAATCTTAATGATGGGTTTCCAATATACAAAAAAAGTAAATTGGGCTAGAGAAAAAGTTCCCCTTATTTTATATATATAACTTATTTCTTTTGTTCAATAGAATACATGAAAGTGTAACAATAAATTATAATAATTATTATTGTACATTTGTACATAACAATTAAAATTACAAAAATGTTTAATCATATCATATAATTTATACTCATCCATATTAGAAATTTTATAGATTGTGCATTCACGAAATAAAATAAAAGAGAGTAAAAACATCTTTATAAAAAAATTGGAAGTCTTCCAAAATCTTACATATTTTGCAAGAATTCTATCAAGGAAAATATATACAGAAAAGTCACTCAAAGTCTTGAAAATAGATAACTATGCAAAGTCTTTGAAATTTCAAGTTTACAGCGAGTAACACAAACTTTAGAAGACCTTTTGACAATTTACAACGAGTAACATCAACTTTGAAAGAGATTTTAAAAGTATACAACCAATAACACAATACTTTGTAAATCCATTAAACTCTTTGGAAATCAATAAACGTATATATTGAGTAAACCCCTGTAAGTCCTCTATTTACCAACATCTTTGATGGGCTTCATGTGTTTGAATAAGCAAAGCAATTCCTTTTGTTTCGTTTTATTCTCTATCCTTTAGATGGCTCAAAAGTGGCTCACAAATAACAAGCCAGTCCAGCATTAGTTGAACTCCCTATCTTTGGTGCGACCAGCAGCAACACCAATTGCATCGTGTCAGAAATGCCATTTAAGATGTAACTTAAGGCATTTATTTGTAAAATGAACGAATTCACTTGTACTTTCTACAAAGCACTAAAATAATATTATTAGTAAAAATATTGAGTCCTACCTCATATAAATATGGGTATAAAATGTAACACTTACGTGCTTATCAACACCCCCACACTTATATTATACTAGTCCTCGACCAAACCAGAAAAAAGACCTGCTCAATAGCTGGTCATCATCTTTTTTTATTTTATTTTTACATAAAAATAGACCCGCTCAACAGCTGGTCATAAGAAAATGATAAGAAAACAAATGAATAAACCCGCTCAACAGCTGGTCATAATGTTATTTTTTTTAGACCCGCTCAACAGCTGGTCATAGTATCTAAGGGACAGTGGTGTTTTCCTACATCGACGGCTCTCTATAGTTTGGACACATAATGAACGGTTGAGATACTTTCGCATATCCTTACTCAAATCACACCAGGTGCTTCGCCTAATTAACGGAAATCTACATTTGGGGCTTAGATCTCTTTACATATTTCTCGAACCACACTTAGCCTTAATTAATTTCCATGTTCTGCTGTTAATATCCAATTTTTAAGCGTTGCCGTTTTCTTTTGCACGCTTTACTCTTCAAATTAATTCCTTCAACGGTTTAAATGTGAACATGCTATTGATGGGGTAATCAAACATTTTTATGTGGTGGTCATAAATTAAGCTTACGTTTCCCTACTGCTAGATCGAGATGGAGAGGAAGGGGGAGGCAAAGAGATTTCCTGTCAGTGCTCCAAGATTTTGATTTTGGGGTTTATTGATTTAAATCTTTCTTGAATCATACAATGGTTGTGGTAGTCTTATGATTCTTTCCTCCCTCTCCAATGTTTAAACATTCTTTCTTCTCTACCTCTCTGTGCATGCTGTGCTTGATCAAAACCACCACACTCACACATCTACGGTAACAACTCATCCATATTTCCATTTCCAAATCTCAGTTCCACAAAATGAAGTTTCGTGAGTACACATATAAAATTTTGATTTATATTTTTTTTTCCACCTTTTTTCTCAAGAATCTATTTTTGATTACTAGATGTACGCTCTAAATTAGGCTATTTTGAAGTTGAGGTTAGATTTATTATATTTCGCCTGTATATTGTTTTTGGTTGATTTACGATGAATCTGTAATTTTGGTTCTTGATTTATTTGTGGATTTGCTATATGTGTAGCATAGTTACAGAGAGCATGGCATTAGAAAATTGGGTTTATCTAATCTAATTGCATAAAACTAAGCTGTACAAGATGGAAGTAGTGATCTTTCTCTGGTCCTTTGTCTTCCGAAAGTGTTAAGCTGTTTGCCGATGATTGGAGTGCGAACAAGTTGTTTGCAGATGATTGGAGAGCGAACTACAAGGAATGGCAGCCAGTATAATTAAGCATCGGTAAATTAGTTTGTTTTTCTTATACTGGATTTTAAACATTTTTAATGGAAATGCTTAGTAAAAGACTTTGTTTGAATCGAATTAAGCTCTCAATCTAGATAGTAGTAAAAAGTTGCACATAAGCAGACGCAAGTTAACTATTCTAACAACAAATATATAAATGTAACACCACTTGGTGGTGTACGCTTTAAATTAGGCTATTTTGAAGTTGAGGTTGGATTTATTATATTTCCCCTGTATTTTGTTTTTAGTTGATTTACGATGAATATGTAGTTTTGGTTCTTTATTTATTTGTCGATTTGATATATGTGTAGCATAGTGTAGATACCGGAAAAGATACTAAGGGATGACTACATCACGAGCGTTGTACAAAGAGGTGGATATGTATAGGGAGCACCGATAATTGCTGGAGTAATCCTCCTTAAGGAGAATAGGAAAAAGAGTAGTAGGAGGAGTCCTCCCTAAGGGGGATAGGGGATACCTCCCGTTAATCTTGAAAGAAGGGGAAATAGTAAGGCGCCTTTAGTGGAATACACGTGCAGGCATTAAAGAAGTCTATAGAAGAAGAAAGGAAGGACACGTGTACGGTTACCAGAAAATGAGGTTACCCAAAGAAGATAGGAAAGGACACACAGTTAATATCCCAGTTTTAGCAAATGTCTATAAAAGGGGGTCTCCTCTCCACAAGAAATCCCAGTGTGTGTATCATTGTGGAAATCTGTGTATTACTTTCTGGACTAGTTTCTCTCTCATCTTACTCTATCTGTACCTTGTACATTCAGTATTGTGTACATTTTGGCGACCACTGTGAGAGACTAGGTCACAGAATTAGCGCACAGTTCACCACATGGACGCTGAAGGATCTGGGAGCGTCGACCAACCACGCGTCTACGGACCCCTAACTGAGGTCGAGCAGATGCTCTTTGACATCGAGGAGAACGATCGTCAGCGCCAGACACTCCTAGTGAGGTTAGCCGCTATCGATCCACCTCAAGCAGAGAACCGTGTCGAAGGTTCAAACTCCCCTCCGCGGAACCAGAGGAGCGGCTTCGACCCAGCGCATTTCTTATGAACGCCACAAGGAGGGTCCCGAGCTAACCAGTCGGCGGGTCACCAACCGATGACAGAAGAGCAAGCGCGGATGGCTCTAAACGACGGGAAATTCACCAAGCTACTTGAAGAAAAATATGGACTGGAGACCCAAGCCAGCGCCTACTCGATCGCGTCATCCATCCCGTCAGAAATCTTGGCTAGACCTATGCCTGCAAAGTAAAAGACGCCAAAGTTCAAGTTATTCGAGGGAAGTGGGAACGCGACTGAACACATGCATCGCTTCACTATGGCTCTCAATGAGTATGCCCAAGACGAAAATAAATGCATGAGGGAGTTTGAGAAGACTCTGACAGGAGATGCTTTCACTTGGTATATATCTTTAAAGCCAAACAGCATACGCTCATGGGATGAGATGCGCCAAGCATTCATGCAAAATTTCTATTATAAACCAGTGAAGATTTCTATCTCAGACCTGGGTAACTTTCGTCGACAAAGAGGAGAGAAGCTCAAACCATTTGCTATACGCTTCAGGAGCGAAGCGCTCAGATGTAGAACCGAAATACCTGAGGAAGACCTGGTGGGCATCTGCATATCTTTTCTCGACCCCAAGACACGGAGGATGTTCAAAAATGCGCAGATAACTATGTTCGCGGATTTAGAAGAAGTCTTCGCCAGGGAAGATGCAACTAATGATGAAATCGACGCCGGAGAGAAAGCTTGGTCCCATTTGTAGCCTACACGAAAGAGGAGAGCTCGGGGTTTCCAAGGAAAAGGGGGACCATGGGAGATGATAGCCGTCGCGGGAAGAGAAGAGCGGAGCAGGAGGCACAAGATTTCCCCTGCTCATATGAACAAGCAGTGGGATTGCTGAAAGAATGGGTGAAGAATGGTGATATCACTTTACCAGAATCGCGCAGAGTACCGACAGAGGTGGATAAGCGGAATCCTCAGTATTGCCTTTTTCATAGGAGAGTCGACCACCCTACCAGGGATTGCCGGACGCGCAGAGTACCGACAGAGGTGGATAAGCGGAATCTACAACAAACAGCGCTCTAGGGAAGTGGAGGTCGATGGTAATAACCGAATCCAGAACGACCCTTTACCAAACCATAACGTAGCCGCATTCAGCCACATCCCTATGGAGGAGGAAGTATACACAGCAGCGGCGACCGATCACCCTGAGGAAATATATGCGATAACATCTTCTGAAACCGAGCGAATCGCGAAAGCAGTATCTCAAAAACCTTTGTTCTCCAGCTTCTTCGAGGCGTTAGGTTTTGATGCCAGTCAGAGGCATCTCGCGTCAATTTTCCTAACCAAGATTGCTGCCAGGGAAGACGTGAGCGCGTACTTGGATAAGAGGTATCCCCTACCTACTGATGTCATAACGTTCTCTGAAGAAGATAAAGCTATCAACAACGACCATACACGCCCATTATACCTTACTGCCAAAATCAAGAAAGAAACCTTTAAAAGGGTTTTCATCGATACGGGAGCGTCCCTCAATCTAATCCCGCTGCATACTCTCAAGAACATGGGAATGAAAGAGTCGGAGATCAGAAAGTTTCAAACTAGGATACAAGGATTTGGAGGATTAAGCCAGCACACCATCGGCACCATCAACTTGGAGGTCAAGGTATGCTCTATAAGAGCGGTGGAACCATTTCATGTCATGTACATAAACACGGCGTACCATGTCTTACTAGGAAGGCCATGGCTCCACAGGCACGGGGTGATATCATCTACTTACCACCAGTGCATTAAATTCATCCTTAAAGGGAAGCAGAAGAGAGTACGAGCCACTGAAAATCCCTTCTCAGCTGATGAGGCCTACTATGCGGAAGCGGATTTCTATGACGCAGTAAGCGAACCTAGCGAGGTGACAACCCAGATCTATGCCACTCATATCCCATATTGGTCGAAAACGTATCAAGGAGAACCGTCAGGGGTGGGGCGGGAAAAAGACTATGTGGAAGAAGACAAGAGACGCTTTCGCAAGGTGTCTCGGGCGGATGGACGCCAAGTCTACCAATTATAGCAATCATTCGGGGAGGTTTCGATGGAAGAGGTCAGCATGGCGGAAGCAGTAAAGACCCTCCAAGTCGACGACGCTCCTCAATTTTGGGAAAGGATGGCGCAAAGTTCGCCACCCAAACACGATGAAGCGACGAAGAAAGTAAACCTGGGCACTGAGACTGAGCCGAAACTGATAGAAATAGGCGCGTCCTTGTCTGAAGAAGAGAGCAGAAAGCTAGAAGCCCTACTAAGGGAATATGAAGATGTGTTTGCCTGGTCAAACGAGGACATGCCAGGTTTAAATCCAACATTAGTTTGTCATGAGCTAAAAGTGAACCCTAGAAGTAAACCAGTGAAGCAGCCCAGGCGCCAATTCCACCACGAGACAGAAGCCCAGATAAAAGAAGAGGTGAAGAGGCTGTTGGACGACGGGTACATAAAACCAATACATTATCCCACGTGGCTATCAAACATAGTGCTAGTAGAAAAAAAGAATGGGAAGATCCGGTGTTGTGTGCATTTCCGCGACTTAAATCAAACCTGCCCTAAGGACGAATTCCCGCTTCCGAACATTGACATGACAGTGGACGCGACCTATGATAATGAGATGTTTGCGTTTATGGACGGGCAGAGCGGTTATAACCAGGTCAAGATGAGCGAGAATGACGCCACCAAGACAACATTCTCAACACCAGTAGGGAATTTTTATTATGTTGTTATGCCCTTTGGACTGAAGAATGCTGGAGCGACATATCAGCGCGCCATGACCTTGATCTTCCATGATATGAACCACGAAATCGTGGAAGTATATGTGGATGATATCGTCGTCAATACTAAGAAGCGTGAGAATTATTTCCGAGACCAAAGGCGAGTCTTCCAGCGTTGTCGAGACTTTAACCTAAAAATGAATCCCACCAAGTGTGTGTTCGGCGTCACAGCTGGAAAGTTCCTGGGGTACAAAGTCACGAGCAAAGGGATTGAAATAGATCCCGCTAAAGTAGAGGCTATAGTCTCTATGGCGCCACCCAAAGACAGGGAGGAACTCCAAAAATTGATCGGGAAGATCTCGTACATTAGGCGCTTCATTCCGGGCTTAGTGCAGACCCTGACCCATTTCTTCCCGATGCTTAGAAAAGATGGAACATTCGCATGGCGGGATGAACAACAAGAGGCATTCGAAACAATAAAGAAATGGCTCATTCACCCTCATGTTTTACGACCACCGGTAAAAGGCGAACCATTATACTTATATCTAGCGAACACGGACACCGCCATAGGTGTGTTACTGGCTCAAGACATGGGAGGGGCAAACCTAGTCCCCATCTACTACCTTAGCAAAGTTTTAAAAGACGCTGAACTGAGATATACCCATGTGGAAAAGGCATGCCTCCCGTTGCTCCTAGCAGCGCAAAAACTTCGGCACTATCTACTCAAACACAAGAATTATGTGGTAGCAGACGCCAATCCAATTGTATACTTAACTACACGTCCTATTCAGTCAGGAAGGATGGCCAGGTGGTCTATGCAGCTGCTCGAATTTGTCTTCACACCCATGCGACCGCAAGGGGTTCGCGGACAATCCATCGCAGATCTATTGGCAGCCTTCCCAAGTGCCAGCGCTTATGAAGCAGATGACGAGCTCCCTGGGGAGGTGGCCCTTCTGGAAGTAGCGCCGTGGGAAGTATGGAAAATGTCTTTCGATGGGTCATCCTACGGAAGCCATGGAGGAACTGGGATTGTCTTTGAATCACCCCAAGGAGAACTAATGCCATACGCGTACAAACTCGATTACCCCTGTACTAACAACGCGGACGAGTATAAAAGCTTCCTCATTGGGATGCAAATGGCGCTGGAAATGAAAGTAACGCATCTAGAAGTCATGGGAGACTTCAGGCTCATAGTCAACCAAATGGAAGGGGAATTCAATTTCAAGGAACCAACTTTGGCTGTATACAGGGATAAGGCGCAACGGCTGATGAAGCGCTTTGGATGTATTTCAATCCAACATACGGGGCGACTAACTAATAAACATGCAGACGCGTTGGCAACACTAGCATCAAAATCACAAATGCTCCGGGGTGACGAGGAAACAATTACAATTATCAGGAAGACCTCCCCTTCAACCTTGGAGGAAGACTCGACCATGGAGGAGCTTGACTGGCGACAAGTGTTCATAACAGATCTCTCCCGACCACCAGTAGAAAGACAACTTCCTTGGAAGACGTTAAAATATTATACCATCCTAAAGGGAAGCTTATATTATGTTACTGCTGGGGGAGCGTTGTGCAAATGCCTTGGTCCCTCGAAGGGAAAATAGAAGCTGGACGAGATCCATCAACGCGTATGTGGTCATGCTGCCTCTATAGATCTACATAGAAGGATCCAACGCGCAGGATTTTTCTGGCCTGACATGGTGGCACATGCTAAAAAGGTCCAAGACGAGTGCACTATTTGCCAAGGCTCGCCTCAAGAAGCTGAAGTTTGCGTCGCATAAGAGGATGAAGGAGATTGGAGAGAGCCGTACATCGCCTACCTTTGTCATCTGGCGACGCTTAGATTAATCAAAAAGTCGGGAAGGTATTTCGTCATCCATGGGAAACTATTCAGAAGGAGTTTCAGACAACAAATGTTGACTTGCCTAAGCGAGGGTTAAGCCCTTCGGGTAATGGAGTGGACTCATGATCCAGAGCATCAAGGCAAAGCGAGACTCTTTTCGCAAATCTATGGCGCCGGATACTACTGGCCTACAATGGAGAGCAATACGGCTGAATATGTGCAGAAATGTGAACAATGTCAAATACATGGGAACTTGATTCACGCCTCCATACCAAGCTGCATAGTATCGCCACACCCTGGCCCTTCCACACATGGGGTTTAGATATCATTGGACCGATCACGCCGAAATCCTCTAAGCAACATGAATACATCGTGACAGTGACAGAATGGTTTACCAAATGGGTGGAGGCAATCCCTCTAAAGAATACAACTGGATCTACCATTGCTGCGTTCATTAAAGAACACATCATCACGCGCTTCGGGATCCCAATGTGCCTCGTCTCCGATAACGGCTCGCCCTTTGTTAACAAAGACGTCAAAAGACTGACATAGGCTTTTCACATCAAACATAGGTGTCTATGCCGTATTATCCTAAGGAGAACGTGTAAGCAGAAGCAAGTAACAAAACACTTCTCCGCATCCTTAGTAGGAGTCTATATGATAATAAGAGGCTTTGGCACGAGGAACTATCAATGGCGTTATGGGCATACTGGACCGCTAAAAGATCCTCCACAGGGGCAGCTCCCTACAGTCTAGTCTATGGAGAGGATGCAATCTTACCTGCAGAGATCGTCATTGCTTCAGCCAGAGTCATAGCAGCCAGCGGCTTGCAAGCAGAGGATGATAAAAGACTCTAAGACCTCGATACCCTTGAGGAGAAGAGAGACATAGCAGAAGTCCATGCACATAAGTATCGGGACCGCATGGCTCGAGCCTAAAATAAGAAAGTTAAGCCATGAAAATTTGAAGTAGGGGACTTGGTACTAGCCATATCTCCACATGTGCCACGCAATGACAGCGCCGGGAAATTCGCTCCTAACTGGGAAGGACCCTTTAAAGTCATAGAAGCCGCGGAAATCGAGTATTACAAGATAGAGCACGCCGACGGTACTCCAATCAAAGGAAACCTCAACGATAAGATCAATGGAAATGGCTGAAAACCTTCTATATGTAAGGATCATCTAATATGAATAAAACGCCCTTTCGACTAAACGATTCATTTGTGCGCTTAAATCCTTCAGAGCTCACTCTTTGATCCTGGAGTGTCTAAATCCCCTTTCCCTCACTCTTTGAGGCCCGGGTGTCTAAATCCTCCATTCCTTGATAAAAGGTGGAGTACCCATTAAATCATTCAGCGCTCACTCTTTGAGCCTGGAGTGTCTAAATCCCCTTGCCCTCACTCTTTGAGGCTCGGGTGTCTAAATCCTCAATTCCTTGATAAAAGGTGGAGTGCCCATTAAATCCTTCAGCGCTCACTCTTTGAGCCTGGAGTGTCTAAATCCCCTTGCCCTCACTCTTTGAGGGCCGGGTGTCTAAATCCTCCATTCCTTGATAAAAGCTGGAGTTCCCATTAAATCCTTCAGCGCTCACTCTTTGAGTCTGGAGTGTCTAAATCCCCTTGCCCTCACTCTTTGAGGCTCGGGTGTCTAAATCCTCTATTCCTTGATAAAAGGTGGAGTGCCCATTAAATCCTTCAGCGCTCACTCTTTGAGCCTTGAGTGTCTAAATCCCCTTGCCCTCACTCTTTGAGGCTCGGGTGTTTAAACCCTCCATTCCCTAATAAGGTGGAGTGCCCATTAAATCCTCCAGCGGTCACTCTCTGAGCCAGGAGTGCCCAAACCCCTTGCCCTCACGCTTTGAGGCTCGGGTGTCTAAATTCTCCACTCAAAAAAAAAAAATAAAAAACTAAAAAGAAACGAGGAGGGGGTATATATTTATGCCCCCACTACGCCCCAGCACTCCCATCCTCTGTCTAAATTATCCACTCAAAAAAAAGGGGTATACATTTTGCTCCCACCGCGCCTTAGCGCTCCCGTAGCCTGCACAATTTTTCACACACAAAAAAAAAGAGAGGGTATACATTTTTGACCCCACCGCTCCCTAACGTTCCCATCCTCTGTCTTCACAGGATCGCAAAAAAAAACGAAGACGGGATATACATTTTACTCCCATCGCGCCTTAGCGCTCTTGTAGCCTTCACAGGTTCGCAAAAAAAAGAAGAGTGGGTATACATTTCGCTCCCACCGCGCCTTAGCGCTCCTGTAACCTTCACAAGTTCGCAAAAAGAAAAAAAAAAGGAGGTATACATTTTTGACCCTACCGCGCCCTAACGTTCCCATCATTTGTCTTCACGGGCTCGCAAAAAAATAAGAAGAAGAGGGGTATACATTTTGCTCCCATCGCGCCTTAGCGCTCCTGTAGCCTTCACAAGTTTGCAAAAAAAAAGAAGAGGGGGTATATTTCGCCCCCACCGCGCCTTAGCGTTCCTGTAACCTTCACAAGTTTGGAAAAAAAAGAGGTATAGTTTTTCTCCCCCGCGCCTTAGGACTCCCTAGCCTGCACAAGTTTTCAAAAAAAGAAAAGAAAAGAGGGAGTATACATTTTCGACCCCACCGCGCCCTAGCGTTCCCATCCTCTGTCTTCACAAGCTCGCAAAAAAAAAAAAAAAAAAAAAAAGAGAGAGAGAGGGTATACATTTTTCCCCCACCGCACATTAGCGCTCCCATAACCTTCACAGGTTTGCCAAAAAAAAAAGAGAGATAGGGGGATATACGTTTTGCTCCTACCGTGCCTTAGCGCTCCCACAACCTTCACAGGTATGCCAAAAAAAAAAGAACATAGAGGTAGCCAATTGGAAAATAACGCTAATACAAAAGAATGACTTCATTAAAGGAAAGCATAATACATCCCTCAAGGGAGCGTGTTAAGGACAACCTGAATATCTGATAACTCATCATTCACACTGTGTATTAGATAACAATCATAAGAGGAATGCATTAACTCTAAACAACGACGCCGATGCTCGTGAAATGACAAAGGTAAAGGCCGAACAGCGGTTATGGCCTCTTGTAAACGGTGGTCTGCGTCTGATAATAGGACTTCATAGCAACCATGTTCACCAACAAAATGTTCGAATGCGACACGAAGCGCTCCCACCATGAGCTCTAACCGCTGGTACTCCGCTTGCAGCTGAACGCGAGGCATTCTCTAAACAACTTCGTTTCCAAAATGAAAATCACACAACTAAAATCCCGTATTTATAGCACAAAAGGAGAGAGAAATGATACAATAAATATAAAACATATACCATCATAAAAGCAGGAACAAACGACTACAATTATCATTAAAGTAAATTAAAAGCTGGCGAGCATGGTCTTGTACTTGGTTATTTCCTTCTCTACCATGGACAAGCTCCCACGAGCACCACTCAACGCCTCATGAGCGTTCATACGGTTGATCCCAGCCTCTCGAAAACGGCGATCTACCTTCTCAAAAGCTCCTTGAGAAATAATGTCATGACTGGCCAAGTAATGAGTGTCACCGCAATCAGACGACTCAGCACGAGGAGCCTCTAGGCGCCGCTCACAAACCCCTAGCGTCTCCAAACACTCAACCCTAATCAACTCCAAGTGGAGAATCTCATCCCGAAATGTTTTAGCGCGAGAATCAGACGGAAGCGCTGGCAATGGCAATACCCACTTGTCCATACGCCTACTACAAGACTTCGATATGCACAAAGGGGGGGGGGGGAAGAGGAGAGATACTCATGTGTATATTTAATACCTGGTGGACCAGATGCTTGAGCAGTCGATTGAACCAGTAAAAGCCGGGTCGAACGCCCAGGGGGTACTAAAGGCACCTCCGAGGCAGTCGGGCGTAGAAGCATACTTGAAGCACCGCTCCCCTATGGCTGGAACGCATGGCGTCTGAAAGAGCGTCCTCTAAGGAAATCCACTCCTTTATCTGAGGAAGATTGACGAGGCGAAGACTACGGAAAACGAGGAATTTGGACCACTCCCGAGTCACGGCGTTTCTTCCTATCAGCGAACCTCTGTGGCAAATCACGAACATTAATCCTGAAC
Source organism: Papaver somniferum (assembly GCF_003573695.1). Classification (NCBI taxonomy): domain Eukaryota; kingdom Viridiplantae; phylum Streptophyta; class Magnoliopsida; order Ranunculales; family Papaveraceae; genus Papaver; species Papaver somniferum. The sequence goes on along the minus strand of NC_039367.1, from coordinate 37,359,128 downwards.
CATTCATGTGAAAAAAACTTCAGGGGACCATGCACTGGGACATTTGGCTAAGATTGGAGGACAACATAATGAATATTCCCAGCGGTTATGGTAAAAAGATATATGATACAGTTGAGCAAAGGGTGATACCTGAGGTTCCGGCGGTAGAGATTCACTCAACTCACAAACAGCCGCTTGAAATTTTGACTCTGCAGATGGTTTAGATCGAGATTTACTACGAGAAAGGGGTGCGTCTGAGCGTTTACCTTTGGCACTAAAACCAAGGTTATGAAGGCGCATGACATCCTGGGGAAGCTTGAAGCTCCCTAGGCGATGTAAATCTGATGGAGCTGTAGGAGGAACCTTCATAAGTGCTGCCAGCAAGGCACCATGGATATTCTCCATCTCTTTGAGACAATATAGACACCATTGATGAGTGACTTTCAGTTCACGACCAACTTGCGGAGCTTTTAAGGGGTTGAGAGGAGGACGACAGAAACGCGGACTACCGTTCTTAAAAACAATACGCATAAAACTCTCCTCTATCACGCCAAGATCAGCGCTACAAGCAAGGACGAGGAAAGAACATGTGCCTTGATCAAACCCAGCCTGTCGAGCCACGCAGTTAATATTGTAAGCTTCCGCGTAAAACTCTCCCTTGTAATATCCAGGTAGGTACCCCGGAGTAACTGCGGAAAAGAAATTGCAAGCCTCATAAGAAGGGGAATCCAGATGAGTATCCACGAAATCCTCTGGAAACAAGGAAGCAAACCTATGAGAAAGATCCCCACTTTCACCATCATCGTAAGGACGAAACGTGAACTCTTCAAGATTATCCAGCAAAGGAGCTAAGCGGACTGACGGCTTGGATGTAATCTTTTCGTAGAGAGCGGTCCGAGGATAAGAGATGGGATAAGAAACAATCTTCTCGCTACCATCCTCAACGGTCACGATCCTCTCGCCTTCGAAATTCAGCTCGGCAACTTCTGAGTGATAGGCGCGATAATGTTCCCATGACTACATCTGAAGAAAATTAGCCGGGACAAAAGTTTCAACCTTGTAATCAGCATTGTTTGCTTTCAAAATGTCACTGCTCAACAAATCCAAGTGATGGAATAAACCCCCTACGAACATAGGTGCCATAGGGAACGATATGCCGCGAGACATCAACACTGCCATGACCATCAAGTCGTCCCTAATCGTGTCACTGGGAGAATACTCGAACACTTCGTGAGATAACTAATACGACAAGAAGGCGGCTGATGAGTGCCAAATATTGTATATATTTATCCCTTTTTGTTGGCATTTAACTCATCTTTTGCGCATTAATTCTACATTTTATCCCATATTCTGTGTTTTCGTTGTTTTCAAGAATAAATAATTTTCTTAATTAATTTTGCATTTTTAGGTACTAAATAAATCCTGGTTATCTCACGGAGCGAAAAGAGCAAAGGAACGGCAAAGACTCTCGATAGGAGGAAGCGAAGAATGATGTTTGCAAGAGCCGGATCAACTAGAAGTGGGCTTGAAGAAGGAAGAATTGTTCTTAAAGAAGATATGGGCTTGGAATACCCAAGGCCCAAAACCCTTACCCAAATCCATTTCCATTATCCATACCCATTTCCATGAGAGCCGTCAGATCGGATCCATCTTGTCATCCAACGGTCGCCTCATCATTGTGCATCAAAATCCGAAGCTCCTGTCAAACACTATAGTACCTAACTCCATCTGAAGCCGTCAGTTTTGTTGTGTCTCATCATCCAACGGTCGTTCCTATCGCACTGTTGGATCATTCCATCACCTTTTCATCTTACGCTTTCGCTTCGCTGATCATCAACCTTTGATACATCCGCCTCACACCCTAGCATCAGAAACCTATACCCCTAACCAAACAGACCCTTCTTCTCCATCGGGTTCTTCTTCCCAAATCAATTTTCCCCAAAACCAGATCCTCCTTCCACCCGACCATGGCAGCCTGCAACTGCTGCTCCTCGAGCTTCACTACACCCCTCTCCGCCTCTACCAAAACCCGTACGCACCACAGTTTTCTCTCCCTAGCCTAGTCGTTTCCCCAAACCCACATCTCTCTGACCTAGGTGTGGAGTTGATGAAACAACTCGAGCTAGGGTTGCAGTATATCAATTGGAGCAGGAAGAGCATCAGAGGGACATCAAGGAGCATGGGTCGAGCAGAATTCACACATGGGTGAGAGAATTTGATTTTCCCCAAATCAATTTAGGGTTTTCAAAATTAGGGTTTTTAGAAATTAGGAATTTGATGTAAGCTATAAATAGAAACTGATGTAGGATGTTAAAACGGTTCTTGGGTCATCCTAGTTCCCCCTAATTGGGTTAATTTGATTTTTCAATTTCAATTTCAATTATACTGTCATCACTTGTTCTTCACTGTTAAACCATGTTGTGTATGTTAATGTTCTTGTAATTCCCCTGTTTGACTCACATGTTCTTGTTTTGAGTCTTAATGCTTGACAAACATGAAAACTCCTGACTCCAGCATGTTCTAGCTCTCTTGCTAGGGACTTGATGAAGCCCTAGCCCTGTTGTGTAGTTATTATTGAATGATTAAGCAAGTTTGAATGAACTTAGTTTAGTGACAGATCACTTTCACAATGTATGCCAAGTATACTTTGTAGTTAGGTTCATGAGCTGTTGATAAGCTGCAACTTAAGCTGAATTCATATGTCTTTTGACTAATTGTACCTTAGAAAGACAGTTAGTACTTTGGAAAGAATACCATAGTTGTGTTTAACATGTCTATAGGAGAATGCATAGCTTAAGCTAGGGTGAATTCAATCCCCTAGTTCTCACTCATTCCCCACTGTTCTTCATTCCCATCCACAGTTTCTCTCCCATGTTCTGTTTTAGTAAGTTTTAGCTCCTATCATATTTGCATTTTACTTATTGTTTTACTTCAACACAACAATCTCACTCCATCCTCAATGCTCACTGTTTTGTAAATGCTTCTGTTTAGTGTCAAGTAAATGCTTCTGTTTTGTAACTGCTCACTGTTTTTTTCCCCTCATGCTCACTGTGGTGTCTTAACATCACAATCTTTACTTGTTTCACACACTCACTGTCCATTATTCATCTTGCCTCACTGTCAGTTGCTGTTGCTTCAACTGTCAGTGTTGAACTTGCTTCAACTGTCACTTTTGTTATTCTTGTTTAAAGTCTCATGATTAGTAATCTGCCCTGGTTAGTGTAATCAGTTAGAAATTGGTTACAATAAGAAAAATAGCACTTGCACCCCCTTGTCCCTGTGGAACTGACCTGTGCTTGCCCTGTGTTGCTTGCCGACACTGTGCACTTGCAGTTAGAATTTTTAGGATCATTTCTAGTCCCAACAAGTTTTTGGCGCCGCTGCCGGGGACTCGGTTGCGGCGCAATTGCTCTTTCTTTCTTTTGGGTTGTTACTGAACTCTGCTTGCTGTAACTCCTATGCTTGCTTGCTGATTTTTCTTGCTGTAACTCCTGTTGAGTTGTTGCTAAGTCTGCCACTGAACTGCTGCTGCTGCCTGAAATCTGCTGTGGTGCTGTGGTGCTGTTGAAAATCTGTTGCTGCTGCCCTGCCTGCACTGAACTGAACCACCTGCTGCCCTGCCTTGCTGCAAGCCCTGAACTGAACCACCTGGTGCTGCTGGTGCTCTTGTGCTGCTGTGGTGCTCCTGCTGGTGCCAGGCCAAGAATCCTGTGAGCTTCTGCACCTGTTGCTGCTGATCTGCTCCTGCTGCAAAGCCCTGAGCTGGTGAGCCTGCTGAAGACCAAGCCCAACAGGACTGTGCTGCTGAGGAAAAAAATCACAAGCCAATCAGTAGCAAATCACAAGCCCAACTGGGCCTGCTGAAGTTGCTGTCAAGCTTAACAATTTGAACCAAGCCCAACTGGGCCTTGAGTGTTGAAGCCAAAGCTTAGGATGATCCAAAGCCCAACTGGGCTTTTGCAACCTAACTGAGCAGCTGGGCTGTGCTTAAGCAAGTAAGCCTAAACCCATTAAGAGAACCCAACCTGTGGGCTTCCATTTTTAATTTGTGGGCTTGTAATAATTTTTGTTTTTCTTTATTTTTTATTTGGGCTTGTAATAATTTTTTTTTTCTTCTTTCTTTCTTTTATGGGCTTGTAATTATTTATTGTTGTTTTTATTTTCTTTTGTGGGGTGTGATAATTTATGCTAGGCTAAGTTTAAAAAAAAAAAAAAAAAAAAAAAAAAAAAACACCAAAATTTGCTCCTAATTCAAAAACCAAAACTTTCTCCCATTCAAAACCAAATTTTACTTGCTCCCATTTTGACAACCAAATTTTTTCTAAATATCCCATTAAAAACCAAACTTGCCAAAAAAAATGTCTCCCACCAAAACCAAATTTTTCCAAAAAATCCAAACCCTTTAAAAACCAAATTCTGAGTTTTGTAACATAGTTACTTAGCTTTTGAGCCAATCATGTCTGGATTTTGGTCTGCTCCTGGGGATGGAAATAAAACTCTTAGAGAACTTGCTTATGGGCATATGCCACGTTATGAACCTTCCACGGACCATGATGTCAATAGTCATAGGAATTATTATGGACATTTTCAAAGTCCCGAGCCTCAATACATGAACCCTAATGACTATTCACACATGCATCATTCGCCACAACGTGAAAATGAACATTTTGCTAATGCCTCACTCACACAATCATCTCTTATGGATCAAATAGAAGCTCGAATCGCAGCTTTAGAAATGCAATCACATGAGGAATCTGTCACATCTAATTTTCTTAGGCAACCTGAAACCTATGCATGTCCCGCATGTGGTAGTTTAGACCACCCTGTTGAGAATTGTCATATTTTGCATAATTTTAGGCAATCTAGAGAAAATCCAAGGTATGAAATGCCCATAAATTGTGAGAATGGTAGTCATTGGGACCATAATCAATCCTTTGAGGGTTGCGATCAATCTTTTATAACCCTAATGACCATGCACACATGTACCAATCACCACAATTTGAACATGAAGAATTTTGTACACCCATGAATTTAGACTCCACCACAGAAGCTTTCAGACTCAGTGAGCAAAACTTCGATAGATCTACATCACGAATTCAGGCATATTTAGATCAGATTTTGCTTCACCTACAAAAGGAGGAAATTCATGAGGAAATGTATGTTGTCCCTAATGAAGTGTCTAGTCCCATCCATGTAAATGATGTTGAATATGAACCTAATTTAGAGGAACATGAATCGACTAATGACACCACCACTTTTAATGAGGACCAATATGCATGCTACCATGATGATGATTATGATGATATGTTAGAAGAACATGAAAATATTGTGGAACCTGTTGGTTCAATAACATATGGCTTCTCGCCCTCGACCTGCATGAATGTTGTTCTTTCTAATACTCATTGTAATTCATATGATTTTGATATTGACATGGGATTCGTACAATTATTCTGTGAAGATGAACATGACATAGGAATAGTTGAATCTTCTGTAGACACTAATATGCATGAAAATATATTTGATGTGTCTGATTCTCTACCTAGGTCACATTGTGATATTTCTCCTGATTTGCCGATGCATGAGAATAAATTTGTTGATGATGTTGATGATTCTGAGTGTGAACTTGCTAAACTGATTGATGATTGTGAGCATGATGTGACATGTGTAGATGATTTAGGAGATTTTGATTTGATTAATAATGACGCACCTATTCTCCTACATGAGTCACAATCTGTTGGCCTTCCACCCAACCTAGATTTGGTTTGTACCGATATTGTAAAACCAATTTTTCTGAAAATTCCTAATCTAGGATTGGAACTGTGTGCTTCCCAAGTCCTCTTGGACTATTTTTCATCCAAATAATACATTTGAGGAACCACAGTTGGAAATAGCATGTTTGCCCGTCCCTAGCACAGTTCATTTCGAGCTAGACCTTTTGCATGATGAACCCCCGAAACTGCGCGATTTTGTTTTCAAAATTATATCTTCTGTAAAATCCAGGTTTGGGGGTAGCTCATTTTGTTTCACAGCTTCACTTGCATGCCTATCATATTATTATTGTGTGAAGCTGCTGAAACCTCTACACTTTGTCTTTTGGGTTGATCCTCAACTCTTTAGATTGTGTATGGTGAATTTTTGTATATAATCCAGTAGATAAAATTTTAAAAAAACTTTTGTTCCTTTTGTATATATTTTGCTAATCCAATATGATCTCGGCTGAAATATGTTGGATTTTTGCCTTGAATAACGGAGTTTTAATTCTGCTTTCGCCGAAATCGGGTATTCTCTCTCCTTTTACTCTACTCAGCATGTCCCTTTCCATATGTTGCATTTTAATTCTTTCCATATTTTGAAACATTGAGGACAATGTTTAGTTTGAGGTTTGGTATAGAGTACCACGATAATTTGCCATAATTGAAAACGAACTCCTTCTTTTTGAAAAAAAAAAAAAAAAATCAAGTATTTATCAATTCCATCATCTCTTGTTCCAAAAATAAAAAAGAATAGTCAATGTAAATAAGAGTCATGTAATAGTCATCTTTTGTTGTTTCATTGTAATAAGCAAGGAGGGTGTATGCCATTGATGTACAACGCGAGCAATTGTGAAATACCTCCAACTCATTCACAATTCTCGTAAAGTCCGGACAGCTAGCTAGATTTCGACCTTGGTTCTTAGCCTGAGAAACTATCTCTTGGTGATTAGTAGTCATAACTTCAGATCTTTCTTTACACATGTGTAGATACACTTTACACTCTTATCACATGTCTTTTTTTGTTATCAGTGCTAGGATTGTGCCTTTGATAGCTAGATTGACATCTCCATTTTGCTGTGAGCTTAAACTGTTTTGCACATGTCACATTTGATGGAATCTGAGCTCATATTTTGTCCTTAGGTTTTGTAGGCACACCTCTGGTAAACCTTCACGAGACTTCAACTCGTCCACTAGGGACACTTAGTGGTTTAAAAGGCTTAGTGCATACGCTAAATGCATTCGAGAGACCAGCGACAGTGGTATAGTTAGGATTTCCTTAGTTTGTTTTTACTTGAGGACAAGTAAAATTCAGGTTTGGGGGTATTTGATGAGTGCCAAATATTGTATATATTTATCCCTTTTTGTTGGCATTTAACTCATCTTTTGCGCATTAATTCTACATTTTATCCCATATTCTGTGTTTTCGTTGTTTTCAAGAATAAATAATTTTCTTAATTAATTTTGCATTTTTAGGTACTAAATAAATCCTGGTTATCTCACGGAGCGAAAAGACAAAGGAACGGCAAAGACTCTCGATAGGAGGAAGCGAAGAATGATGTTTGCAAGAGCCGGATCAACTAGAAGTGGGCTTGAAGAAGGAAGAATTGTTCTTAAAGAAGATATGGGCTTGGAATACCAAAGGCCCAAAACCCTTACCCAAATCCATTTCCATTATCCATACCCATTTCCATGAGAGCCGTCAGATCGGATCCATCTTGTCATCCAACGGTCGCCTCATCATTGTGCATCAAAATCCGAAGCTCCTGTCAAACACTATAGTACCTAACTCCATCTGAAGCCGTCAGTTTTGTTGTGTCTCATCATCCAACGGTCGTTCCTATCGCACTGTTGGATCATTCCATCACCTTTTCATCTTACGCTTTCGCTTCGCTGACCATCAACCTTTGATACATCCGGCTCACACCCTAGCATCAGAAACCTATACCCCTAACCAAACAGACCCTTCTTCTCCATCGGGTTCTTCTTCCCAAATCAATTTTCCCCAAAACCAGCTCCTCCTTCCACCCGACCATGGCAGCCTGCAACTGCTGCTCCTCGAGCTTCACTACACCCCTCTCCGCCTCTACCAAAACCCGTACGCACCACAGTTTTCTCTCCCTAGCCTAGTCGTTTCCCCAAACCCACATCTCTCTGACCTAGGTGTGGAGTTGATGAAACAACTCGAGCTAGGGTTGCAGTATATCAATTGGAGCAGGAAGAGCATCAGAGGGACATCAAGGAGCATGGGTCGAGCAGAATTCACACATGGGTGAGAGAATTTGATTTTCCCCAAATCAATTTAGGGTTTTCAAAATTAGGGTTTTTAGAAATTAGGAATTTGATGTAAGCTATAAATAGAAACTGATGTAGGATGTTAAAAGGTGTTCTTGGGTCATCCTAGTTCCCCCTAATTGGGTTAATTTGATTTTTTCAATTTCAATTTCAATTATACTGTCATCACTTGTTCTTCACTGTTAAACCATGTTGTGTATGTTAATGTTCTTGTAATTCCCCTGTTTGACTCACATGTTCTTGTTTTGAGTCTTAATGCTTGACAAACATGAAAACTCCTGACTCCAGCATGTTCTAGCTCTCTTTCTAGGGACTTGATGAAGCCCTAGCCCTGTTGTGTAGTTATTCTTGAATGATTAAGCAAGTTTGAATGAACTTAGTTTAGTGACAGATCACTTTCACAATGTATGCCAAGTATACTTTGTAGTTAGGTTCATGAGCTGTTGATAAGCTACAACTTAAGCTGAATTCATATGTCTTTTGACTAATTGTACCTTAGAAAGACAGTTAGTACTTTGGAAAGAATACCATAGTTGTGTTTAACATGTCTATAGGAGAATGCATAGCTTAAGCTAGGGTGAATTCAATCCCCTAGTTCTCACTCATTCCCCACTGTTCTTCATTCCCATCCACAGTTTCTCTCCCATGTTCTGTTTTAGTAAGTTTTAGCTCCTATCATATTTGCATTTTACTTATTGTTTTACTTCAACACAACAATCTCACTCCATCCTCAATGCTCACTGTTTTGTAAATGCTTCTGTTTAGTGTCAAGTAAATGCTTCTGTTTTGTAACTGCTCACTGTTTGTTTCCCCTCATGCTCACTGTGGTGTCTTAACATCACAATCTTTACTTGTTTCACACACTCACTGTCCATTATTCATCTTGCCTCACTGTCAGTTGCTGTTGCTTCAACTGTCAGTGTTGAACTTGCTTCAACTGTCACTTTTGTTATTCTTGTTTAAAGTCTCATGATTAGTAATCTGCCCTGGTTAGTGTAATCAGTTAGAAATTGGTTACAATAAGAAAAATAGCACTTGCACCCCCTTGTCCCTGTGGAACTGACCTGTGCTTGCCCTGTGTTGCTTGCCGACACTGTGCACTTGCAGTTAGAATTTTTAGGATCATTTCTAGTCCCAACAGCGGCCAGCACGTGTCGATCATCGGCGCCAAGAGGTGGTGTAGGAGGCTCCCATTGAGATTCACCAACTTGGCGAGGCGCCCATATCTTGACCAACATGTTCATGGTTGCACGCCGAGCAGGATCTCGGGGAGTCCTAGGAGTTTCAGCAACTTCTTCGGCAGTGAGAGCCGATTTTCCTCTAGAAAGAGGAGCACCTTCCGAACTTTTGTTCTTGGAGCGCTTGGAAGGAAGTTTAGACGCGGACGAAGACCCAGCTACGCTGAGGCGCTTCTCAGAGTCCAATCACGCCTGTTTCAAGAAACTCAAAATCTCTTCATCCTCCACAGTTAATGTACCGCCGCCGTGTACATCTTGGTAATCATGGCTTCCATGAAGAGGAAGCCCAGTCAAAGAAACAACATCCTTCAGAGTTGAAGTGGCCTCCCCCCACGCGGTAATGCAGGTAACGAGAAGAGGATAGCGCCTCCATCAAATTCAAACTAACAATCATCGTCTGGCAATAAGGGATAGAGAGGACGTAGTCTATCCATGGAGACCATTCGGGACAAGGTTTTGCTGTAGAAAGGAAAGAGATCTGAGGTAAAGTAAAGTCACCGCGTGATAGACGGAGTCGGAGATTAGCAGTAACAGGAAGCAAAAGCGGGTTGGCAACCTCCTCGGATAGAAGCCACTCACTTGTCTCACCGCTTGCAACAGGAAGATGAAGGTTCATAGGCGTCCTAACCCGCTGGAATAACTCATCATCCAAGATAGCGGCGGCACCGAGATTAGACTCACTTAAGCTGGCATCGATCATGACAACTAAATCAGTATCGTCACCAAGATCATCTTCACTCTGATCAGCTTCGGATTCACTTCTCCTAGAAAAAATAGCCCCAAAATCCTTGCCCTTGCCAGGACGATAGACGTTTGGAGCCGCAGAGAGAGGCGGTGAGGCGCGTCGATCTTATTCACCCGCTGAGTCCTCACCGCTGGAATGATGTTCAGGCGCTGAGCTGTCTTGGTCACTCATGAGATAAAGGGGTGAGGCACTGATGGGAGTTGGGCGCTGAGAAGAAGAGGAAGAAATAAAGACCGCAGGCACTGAGGTGAGGGAGTATGAGGCGCTGATGAGAGGAAAGGGCGCTGAGATGAGATGGAAATAAATTTGAGGCGCCGGTAAGAGAACACGGGCGCTGAGATGAAGGAAATATGAGAGAGAGTGAAGAAATAAGAATGGAATATTGAAGGATGACGTATAAGTATTTATAAATACAAGAAAGAGAAGGACCTCGAAAAGGCGCATCTAACGATAACTGTAACGTCTGTCTGTCTGGAAGAAAACGGAAAAGGAAGGTGAACTGTTTCGTCTCTATAAGACACGTGTAGAGGGGGACGAAAGATTAAAAAAAGGCGTGATATCATGGGGAAGAAGAAGATAACTAGGGGACTTGTGGCAGACACACAAGTCGAGGGAATCCGAACAAGGGGACTTGTGTCTAGCGCCCAAGTCAAAGAAATTTGAAGAAGGGGACTTGTGTCCGGCGTCCAAGTTGGGAGAGTTTCAAGAGGAGATTCTGTCAAAATGTCGAGAGGATATGAGTGCAAGACCACGCCACTAGGGGACCTATGGCAAGCGCACAAGTCAAAGAAACCTTGAAAAATAAAAACCGCGTCAGAGTATGAACCTCGAGCCCGAGGCGCTAGTAAAGGAGTATGATCATCAAGAAGGTTAACCATAAGGCTGTTGAAAAGGCTAATTGCCTAAACAGCCAGGGGACTTAGTGTAGATACCCGAAAAGATACTAAGGGATGACTACAGCACGAGCGCTGTACAAAGAGGTGGATATGTATAGGGAGCACCGGTAGTTGCTGGAGTAATCCTCCCCAAGGAGAATAGGAAAAGGAGTAGTAAGAAGAGTCCTCCCTAAGGAGGATGAGGGATAACTCCCCTTAACCTTGAAAGAAGGGGAAATAGCAAGACGCCTTTAGTGGAATACACGTGCAGGCATTAAAGAAGAAAGAAGTCTTTGGAAGAAGAAAGGAGGACACATGTACGGTTACCAGAAAATGGGGTCACCCAAAGAAGATCGGAAAGGACACATAGTTAATATCCCAGTTTTAGGAAATGTCTATAAAAGGGGATTTCCTCTCCACAGAAAATCCCAGTGTGTGTATCATTGTGGAAATCTGTGTATTACTTTCCAGACTAGTTTCTCTCTCATCTTATTCTATTTGTACCTTGTACGTTCAGTACTGTGCACACATAGTTACAGAAAGCATGGCATTTGAAAATTGGGTAGCTGCAGATATGGTGGTTAATCAAGGTGTATGTATGACGCGAACGGGACTCAGGCTTACAAAAGAGACTTTGGGGCTAGGATATAAAGATCTTGCAGAAATTGAAAGTCTTCTTAGAAGACAACATACTTGAAGAAGGCCAAAAAGATAGGATGTGTTGGCAGCATGACAAGGAGGATGACACCCAGTTTTTATGATATCATGATTCGTGATAACAAAGGGGGGAGTAACAACACAACTGCAGATATTTGACATACTAAGGTAAATCTCTTTTGTTATATTTGTTTTGTTTTCTTCTTAAAACCTTCTCTAACCATAGTTAATACGGTCAGACTAAAGGTAAGACTAAATAACTAAAAGCTTCTCAGGAGATAAGTCAAGACTAAAGGTGTAACTAAATAAGAATCACACAACAATTGGCTAACAGCTCTAGAACTTTGTTCGACTTAAAAAAATTATACGACTGTCATCTACAAAATGGCAGTTCCGAAGAGTTTTTTGTTTGTCATTTTATATTTTGGTTAATGGGTAGTTCAATTTTTGGTTGACCTGGTGGCCACACATACGAGATTGTGAAGTACATGATCTGATGCCATAATTTCTTTCTTCTTAATTGTGTGCGTATCAGTTTATCAACATTGTGCGTATATTATTTCAAGTCTTATTTCTATTATTTTGACGTTTCGTTGTTCTTTTTTGTTGCTTTGTTATTCCTGAATCTTTCTTTTCTCCGCATTTTTACGATTGTTAATTATTCACTGAAATGTAAGAGAATGATTACCGGAATGAAGGGAAGGAAAAACCATAAAAATCTTAGTTATTACTCCTCCGTTATTTTTTAATAGGCCGGTTTTTATAAATAAATAATTTAAAAAAATAGGTCAGTTTCCTAATTCGGAAAGTCAAATGTTACTTTAATTTTTTGGGACCACTTTTTTTTAACTTTTTTTGATGATAAGTGTTATGTGGACCATATCACTTATTTCTTTGACTGACAAGTGTCATGGTGACCATTTCACTTCACTTCTTCTATTGACAAGTGTCTAGAGGACCACTTTCAATAATTAGTTCTCTTAATTTCCTTAATGTTCTCAAAAAAAATAAACTGGCCTATTAAAAAATAACGGAAGGAGTAGTTGAGAATTACATTTAAGGACATTACTCATGAGACGTAGAAATGAAAGCCAGGAAAATTTTGTAATGTAGTCAGTAGCAGTAACACTCAGTGAGCTAGAATTAGTAAAGAAACTAGGTAGATTTGTTAATGAATGGCTCTAATAAGTTTGGTTTGATCTCCGATTTGGATGGCAGGTTGTTGGTTTCGGTCATTTAGTTACGCATGACAGGGTTTGTACATTGGATAATTGAGTAAATCACATCACCTGAAATTGTACGTTAGCGGTTAACAAAATGATGTTTGGATTCTTACAATTATGAGTACAGATCTTTATTTTCTCATTGCTTATCGGTTTTGTTTCTCAGTAAGCGGATCCTGCAGGGAGTTATCAAAAATATCACGACAAAAAGGTTCAAAAATAAAGCCAAAGATAACTGCAACTAATAAAAACCTTCCATTCGAGTGAATACGTACTGTTTAGGTTACTTCCTTCAAGACTTTATGACAAATTCTTGAAAGTTCCAGGATGTTAAAGAGACCGCCTGAATGAGTTGTTTATATTTGTGTACCATTCTTTATTATTGTGGCCAGCTAAATGTAACAAAGTTTTCGACCTCTGAATCAGTTTATTTGCAATATGGAGTGCAAGGTAATGCGAAGTCTATAAAGTACATGGAATGCAACTGTGATTCTTTTGCATAGACAATCTATATATAGCCTTTTGTTTTTTATGTTCTCGGTATCTTTCGTGGTTTGTGCTTGCTATCATTTGTTTATTTTCAAAATTGGACCCTTGGATTATTACTTGCTCTAGCAACAGGATTTCTTTTTTTTTTATCTGTATTGCAACCACCATGATTGGATTGATGTTCATTAAAATTTTCTTCCCAACACATCCCATGCCATCAACACCTCCATTGTCCAATAACTATGTATGTGAAGAAAAAGTGGTAAAAAAGTGGACCTGAGCCGAGCATATTCGACTTTAAAAACAATACGCATAGCTCATTACCTGAAATGTAGCTGAAATTTACTTTGTGCCAAATTTATGTAGTTCTTTGGGTCAAAAATACGAGTAGCTCTTTTGCTGATGGCCCTCATTCTTTGGGTTTTGGTTCATGGTTTATAGTGGAAGATGAAGTAGCTTTGCTAATTGATGTTGGGAAAGCTTGGTCAAAATCACACCTCTGGCTGTTCATAATATATCCCCTCGATCAAGAAATTTACAAGGAATGCATGTCAAAGTAACAACTAAGGGTAATCGAATTATTGCTGAAATTACTACAATTTACTAAGAATTTTGTTAATCCGTTTTTGCAAATGGCTTACGCTTATATATTTTATGCGAACTAGCTATTTCCAACGTTGTGCCATTTTCTTCCAACAAGTTGCTCGACTAAGCCAAGTCCAAATGCGGACATGAGAATTGAGGTCGAAAGAAATCCAAGACAGTGGAAACTTAACTTTCAAAAATAAAGGGTCACTGTAATCATTCGTGACTACCAACAAATATTTAGGGTGTAAACCATGCATGCAGTCTTTTTTTTTTTTTTTTTTTTTTTTTTTTGTAAGTGGGGTTCGTTTGAGATATCATTTTACAATTTTTTTCTGTGCAAGTGGGGTTCGTTTGATGATCTTGGTTCTTGAACCAAATATAGAAAGTCACAATGGCAAGAGCAATAACAATTCCGTGCCGTTACGGCACGGGTCATATCCTATTACCTACAAACCTACAATAGACCCGCTCAACAACTGATCATGATTTGTAAGGAAATTTCTGAAAAAGCAAAGTAAAAAGTTAACCGCTCCCCCACACTTAAACATTACATTGTCTTCAATGTAATTGAGTCACCCAACGTAAAAATTAAGATGAGAAATTCATAATATGAAAAAGTAAACGAAAATAAAATAAAATAAAAAAATCTACTGGACTGTACAAAAAGGATCCCCATACACTAATAACCTAAAAATACAAAATTTACAAATGACAGCTTCGCACTTATGTCATGACAACGCGGAGACACTGAAACTATCAGAAACATGGGACAATCCCTAAACCTAGTTTTTACTACACATGGAAATGCGTAAAGAACAAAATATGGAGATTCTATTGAGACTGGGGAAATGTCAATTGATTCATGCACGATTTCGGGAATAGGCAAATCCTCTGGGTATTTGGATGCAAAGTAATCAGACAAAATTTTAGAAGCACACAATTCTAACCTTAAATTAGGTAACTTTTGGAAGTCTAGGGATCTAGAAACAACCTCTAAGTTGGGTGAATGATCTTGTGAGATAGATTCATCAATGGAATTAGGAAAATCATCTACACAATCATCCACATGGTCATCTATATGTGCTTTCTGGAACAGAAAGTCACTACAAGATTGTTTTGAGGTAAAAACTGGTTCTGCTGAAAATGGTAAATTTGGGTGTGCCGCCGAGAAACGAATCTAAACCCTAAACAAATGCACTGCATGGGAGTACTTTAGATTCGAGGGATCAATCTGTACAATTCTGGACTAAACCAAGAAATGGTCGTTCCAGCCTTGCTTCGGTCACAAAGTGAATGAGAAGGGTTGATCTTAGGGAGGGAAGCGAAGAAGGTGTTGAGATTCGAATGGTTAACTCTGAAGGTGTGGTTGTTTTATGACTTGTATCAGAATGTGGAACTCACGTACGAAATGCAAGTTATGAGTTTTTTGGTATTTTTTTGGATACTTGTGTTGATAACCGTTGTTGTTTGAAATAGGTTGAAAACCTATTTATATAAGTCATAGTTGAACGCACCCTGATCTCATAGGAAGTGGGAGTAGTTGAGTGATGGAGAAGTGGGATCGTGTGAAAATGTTGAAAACCACGTCTTTCAATGAGGGAAGACGGGTTGGTGTACACCCACTACTTCTATTTTTCCACTAACTGTCCGCCTTTCCTGACACTTTCTTATAATGGGCGTGTTGCACGCCGCACGCTTGTTTGTAGGCAAAAACCATTTCTGCTGATTTTGGTAATTTCGGTGAGTGAGTGAGAAACAGATCTAAACCCTAAACAAATGTACTGCATGGGACTACTTTAGATTCGAGAGATCAATCTATACAAATCTGGCCTAAACCAAGAAATGGTCCTTCCGGATTTTCTTCGGTCACAAAGAGGAGGAGAAGGTCTGGTTTAGGGAGGGAAGCGAAGAGAGTGTTGAGACCAGAGAAGTTCTGGAAGAGTAGTGCTTGACTTGTATCAGAAAGTGAAAGCTTTGAGAAAGCTAGAAAGAGTTGCCTTTCTGAGTGTTGTATTTCTCCCTGACCAAAAACTTGTGTTTTGGTGGAAATAGGTAAGACTTATTTATACAAGTCTAAGTGAAACGTACTCTGGCCTCGTAAGAAAAGAAACGGATGAGTTAAATGGGAAGAGGTGGTAACGCCTGGTATTGATGAAATTTGATGGAATTGATGTTTCATAATGAAAGAGAGTTTCACCATTACTTCCTGCATTTACTAACCGTTTTATTCTTATGACACTGTCTTGAAACGGGCATTTGTGTACGCCGCACGCTGTAGACCGCCAAACCAATACCCTAATGAGCATCCCCCAGTTTGTGACATTCGTTTTGATGTCTCGAGTGTTTTCGTGGAAAACATGTAGCATGTCGCTGGTGTTTGATAAGTTGAGCTTGAGAGACTTGTCGGCTCAGTGGCGACCTTCGACGGTCGAGATTTTGCATCTTAAGAGGAATCATGGCCTTTGATGTAGGCGCGACATGCCAAAGTGCAAGGATTGCACGGCATGTGCCAATGGCATGTGTGGTATGCCTTGGCCCTAGGTTGCACGTCGGGTGCAAGTGGTAGTACCAAAGTGCAAGTGTTGCACGGCATGTGCCAATGGCATGTGTGGCATGCCTTGGCCCTAGGTTGCACGTTGGGTGCAAGTGGTAGTGCTAAAGTGCAAGTGTTGCACGACATGTGCCAATGGCATGTGTGGCATGCCTTGGCCCTAGGTTTGCACGGCTTGGCATGCCAAGTTGCAAGGGTTTCACGGCATGTGCCAACGGCGCGTGTGGCGGCTTTGGCCCTAGGTTTGCACGGCTTGGCATGCCAAGTTGCAAGGGTGGCATGGCATGTGTCAATGGCGCGTGTGGCGGCTTTGGCCCTAGGTTTGCACGGCTTGGCATGCCAAGTTGCACGGGTTTCATGGCATGTGCCAATGGCGCGTGTGGCGGCTTTGGCCCTAGGTTTGCACGGCTTGGCATGCCAAGTTGCAAGGGTTGCATGGCATGTGCCAATGGCGCATGTGGCGGCTTTGGCCCTAGGTTATATGACGTGTGCAATGATTGCGTGTTTTGGGATTTGGCATGGTTTCCATATGTAGCATAATGATTGCGCGTATTTGGGATTTGGCATGGTTGCCATATGTAGCGCAATGATTGTGTTTTTGGGATTTTGGCATTGTTGCCATATATTGCACAATGATTGTGCATTACTTGCGGTTGGCATAGTTGCCGTATTTAGCACAATGATTGCATGGTACATGGAATTTCTATGTTTTGTGCGATGAGTGCACGGTGCGTGCATTTGGCATGTTTGCCATGCTTTTGCACAATGATTGCACGGTACGTGCAATTGCTATGTTTTGCGTGATGTTTGCGCGGTACGTGCATTTAGCATGTTGTGTGACATGTGTGAGTGGCATGATTGCCATGCTTTTGCGCAGTGATTGTACGGTACGTGCAATCGCTATGTTCTGCGCAATGATTGCACGGTACGTGCATTTGGCATGTTTGCCATGCCTTTGCGCAATGGTTGCGCGGTACGTTCGGATTTAGGGTTTCGCGCATCGAAAACCTAATTTAGTATTTGAAAAAGGGTACCCTGGTAATTTTTATATAAGCGCGTTAAATGCTCTAATAAATGTGCTAGTGTCACCGGTGACGTCATGCTATACGTGAGGTTTTACAGTTTTACCCCTTGTTCTAAAACCACCATCAACATTAAGTCCCCTGCTTAGCTTGGAACAGGGGCCTTGTTGCGAGGTAAGCACAAGATAGTGACAGACGAGGATAGAACTGAGACAGTAAGTCATGAAAGAGGGCCGAGGAGATTTGTCTGACCTTTTTCGAGATGTAAGTAGAATCCGCGATCCTTGCATCTGGTAGTTTTGCACAAATCCCAGTATGGCTAGGTGTCTTGGGGGGACAGGCTTTGGAACGCGAGGCGGAGCTGCTAGCATAGACTTGGCATGGAAGGGACTTGTCAGCACCAATAAGCTTGGAATGGGTGTGGGCCACTTTGCAGAGCATGGCGTTGGCAAAGGGAAAGCGCGGATAGGTCGGGCATTGATTGGCAAGGCCGGGCGTTGGCAAGGGAGGCATGGCTGACACAGTGTTGGCATGGCCAGCGTTGAGTGCTAGTAATGCTGGCGCTGGAAGGGGGATCTGGTATGGAAAACGCGTATGCTTTTGGAGTGGCAAGACTTGTTCTTGTGGATCTGATTGCCTTTCTTCACACACGGCTTTAATCAGGGAATTCTTTCCTTATTCCAAAGATCTGGAAGCGTTACACAAGTTATTTCTTCTTTTCCTCTTTCCTTCTTTAGGGTTCCCCGGTATTTATGCCCGGCGAAGTTGCATCGTCTTCCCAGTTTTACAACAAAGGTTTCTTCTTGTCGAGTCTACTTTTCTTCATCATGTCGATCAGAAGTGAATCATCTTCGAGCCATCTAGATTCTCCAGGCGAATGCGTGAGGCTTGACTCTTGCAACAGTACCCCAATCAGGGTTATTCGGGTCAAGAAGATTATACCGGTATGTTTTTACTGATCGACATACGTCTCACTGTTTGCCGATAAATGACAAAAGTTTTCCTCTGCGCAGAGATATCCTGTCGGATCATGCATTACCATTATCGATGAAGATTATTTGGTCACCCCTCTTCCTTCAGGCCTGATCCCGTCAACTGCTGCAGATATGGAGAACGCCGATTTAGGAATTTCTTGTCATGGGTATACCAACACAGGTTTGTCGTTTGGGACCCGTATGAGGTGTCTTTCCTCCAACTACCAGAACGTCGGTGGGTTCCTAGTGCGGAAATAATTCATGACCCTTTATACGAGGATATGGAGGATATATGGTCACATTGCCACCAGGAGCGTGGTGAAGTATTGTTCGTCTGCTCTAGTTTCCATAGTGAATTTTCTCTTGTCGATGGTCGCCGAAATGGAGAGTATGTCTATCCGCGCTGTCGCGGAATCGGCTATCCAAAAGTGGGAGAATATGGTGTCTACCTGTGAATATCTGGAGTTCATCGTCAGTTGGTTTCGACATCGTCTTGATATTGTGAAAGTCGAAAGAGCCGATATTCTTGCTGGTGTGGTCCCTTCTACGAAAGCTATGCTGGAAGAGGAGAAAGCTTTGGCTATGGAGTCACAGAAGGTCGAAGAGTCAATCCGGAATTTGAAGAGTAGGACTGAGAGGTATCAGAGTCGGTTAAAGATGATGCTTTCTAGGGATTACAATCTATTGGATGGGCTTTTCTGACTCGTGTTATGAGATGTAAGGCTTTTTTTTATTTGTACTTGTTTCGAAGAAATAAAGGAATTTCATTAATCTGTTGAGATCGCATCGAAATTTGATAATTGGAAATGAAAAGAAAGCGAAAAGGGTGCCTGGATTGCCTCGCCATGGTGTAGCATGTTGTGAGGTAGTGGTTAGGCGTAGTATGCCTTGAGCCATTTCCCGTTGATGACTGCCTCTAGCTTTCCTCCATCTTCCTTGATAATCTTGTAGTACCCGCTGTCATATGCCTTCGTAATTATATACGGCCCTTGCCACTTGGGGGAAAACTTTGGTGCAGATATGTCTTGCTGGATGTGTTTAGCAGTCCTCAGCACCAAATCTCCTACTTGGAAAACCCGAGGTTTTACAGTCCTGTTATATGCTCTGGAAACTCTGTTTCTATATGCCTGTGCGTGTTCTTCTGCTCTGAGTCTTCTGGAATCTATGGTATCTAGCTCTGCTATTCTGGCATTCAGTGTTTCAGCTTCATCCCATTGAACTCCACTCTCTGCGGAAATTCTGGCTGACGGGATTTTGATTTCAGCTGGGAGGATTGCGTCCGCACCGTAGACAAGAAAGTAAGGAGAAGCGCCTGTGGAGCTTCTTGGAGATGTCTGGTATGCCCAGAGGGCCATTGGCAGCCGCTCATGCCAAGTTCTAGGATTGTCGTGTACCGTTCGGATGAGAATTCGAATCAGAGTCATTTTGGTGCTTTCGCCTTGCCTGTTTCCCTGAGGATAGTACACAATAGAGAAGACTTGTTTAATACCGTATTTCTCGAGTGATTCATGTACTTGTTTGTTAGAAAAGGCATGTCGTTGTCACTGATGATGTGTTTAGGCACGCCAAAACGACAGATGATGTGCTCTTGATGAACGCCGCGATTGTGGCTTCGGTGGTTCCTCGCAAGGGGATAGCTTCGACCCATTTGGTGAAATACTCGGTCGCGGTTATTATGTATTCATGTTGCTTTGAAGATGGCGGATTGATCTTCCCAATGATGTCAAGTCCCCAGATGTAAAAGGGCCATGGGCTACTTATCGAGTGCAGGGGTGTTGGAGGCATGTGGATGAGATTCCCGTGGATCTGGCATTCCTGGCATTTCTGAACGAAAGAAGCTGTGTCATCTTCCATGGTCGTCCAGTAGTATTTCTCATGTATTTGAAGAAACAATTTCTGTTTTCCTTAGTGTTCGCCTTCGTTCATTTCTCTTAGCATGACTGGGATTTCTGCCTCGTTCAAACACCGCAGGAAACTTCCTCCAAAACTTCTGCGATATAAAATCCCGTCGTGGAACACAAACCTCTTGGATCTCTGTTTTATCTTGGTCGCGTCTTCTTTGTTGGTAGGGAGTACGCCATCGCGGAGGTAGCTGACGTATGACCTCTGCCAGTCCCCAGTATGATCAATGTTGAAGACTTCTGACTGATGTGGTGGTGCTTGGCGATCGAGATTGAGCCTCAATCTGTGGCCAATAGTAACCAAGACGTTGCAAACGACGATAGAGGGTTACTACTAATGTTATCCCGCAGACCTCGGCATGGACACAATTGAGTTGTTGTTTCGCCTCTTCCTCTCTGAGGCATCTCTAAGGGGAACTATCTGGGTTTCGATGGTATAGAACGCCTTGAAGCATACGGAAATTTTGCAAAGTCTTGAGACTGACCTTTACCTGGGAAAGTGAGCTGCTGAGCTCTTGAATAATAGGCGTTCTCCAGTCATCGGCCCCGGACTTCTCAGGTTGCGAAAGCCATGTGGAAGCTATGGTTTGCCTTTTCACTGTCAGGGTTTCTTAAAATCCTTCGAACTGCAGTTTTGATGGTAGTGTAGCTAGACAATCAGCGTGTGTGTTACTACTACGACCGACATGTGTGATGGTTGCATCAGCGAGGTAGTTCAGGAGTTTTTGTGCTTCAGCTCTGTATGGATCCAATGTCAATTCCCTTAGCGCATAGACTCCGTTCATCTAGTTGACGAGTAGTTTGGAATCACCTCTTATTTATATACGTGTGGCCCCAGATTATTTAGCCAGTGATAGTCCTATGAGGAAGGCTTCATATTCTGCTGAGTTGTTAGTGCAAGGGAAGTCTAACTTGAAAGAATATGAGAAGACTTCACCAGCAGGGGATACTAGAACCACGCCTACTCCTCCGGTACCGTTGCTAGGGGTGGCAGAGACGTCGAAGAATAGTAGCCATGCTTCTTCTTTGATTAGGAAAATTTCTGGAAATTCTCCGGGGAGATCCTCGCGTAATGTTGCAGTATTTTCTCCGGGGAATGATGCTAACAGATCCGCAACATCCCCTTAATAGCCCTCGGGGAAGTGCATGTTATGTCGAATTCTGACATCTGAAGGAGCCATTTAGCTGGTCTCCCTATCAGGGCGGTTTTCAGAGGAGAAACTTCACAGGATCATATTTGGATATCAGTACTACCTTGTTGGACAGAAGGTAGTGCCTTTGGTAGGCCTCAAAGATATTATATTTAAATGCAAAATGTTCCCCGGCAGCGGCGCCAAAAACTTGGCAGGCCTCAAAGGAGTGTATAAAAATGAAGCGAAGAAACGCGGGCCTACAGTAATACCGCAAGTGCACGGTCGTCAGTTGTAGCTCGTGCAAGTACGGGTCGATCCACAGAGACTGGGTGTGTTTTGTAGTGTTTAGCTATTTTGGGTTCTAGTTGCTATTGGGCTTTAGATATCAAAGGGTTGTGGTGCCAATGGGTTATGAATACCCTTTGGAACTGTTGGGCTTTGAATACCCTTTGAGTAAATTGGGCTTAATGGGTTTGTTTTTAACAATGAAATGAACTGAGCTTGGGCTCAGTTGGTCTTGAAGTGCACTAGGCTTTGGGCCTTTGAATGATGAACTGTCAACTTGGGCTTTGGTCTCTGAATTAGGCTTTTGATTAAGCCCACAGTTGACTGAATTGGGCTTTGAGCCTTAACCTAAACTGTGGCTGGGCCTTAATGAACTGGGCTGTGAGCCTTAATGAACTGGGCTTTAGCTTTTGGTTCAAATCTGGGCTTGGTCTTGAACTGAGAACTGAGAACTAGGCCTTTAGTGGACTGAACTTGAGCTTTGAAGAGGAAGCAGCAGCAGCAGCAGGACTTAGGCCTTAACCAGCTGCAGCAACAGCAGCTGCAGCAACAGCAGCAACAGTGGAAGGAAAGCAGCATGCCAAGGGGAAGACAAGGCAGCAGAACAAGGCAAGAGGAAGAAAACAGAGATGGCAGTGAAGCAAAGACAATGGAGAAAATTAAACAAGACAATGACTAAACAACAAAGAACTAAACAACAACAATGGAAGTGAACCAAGGCCTAAGCCAAGGGCAGGGGAGATGGTGAAGCTAACAGTGGTGACAATGCAAGGCCAAGGCAGTGGCTCTAGGCACACAAATAGAATGGAAAGAGAATTAGCTTGCTATGAGCACTAATTTCTCCCATTGCTCAATCAAAACAGTGCATCCTAAGCATACAAATGGAATGGAAAGAGAATTAGCTTGCTATGAGCACTAATTTCTCCCATTGCTCAATCAAAACAGTGCACTGAGATTTCTAGCCTAACATTCCACTAAACTAACATTACATGGAACACAAACATCAACAGGAAATTAAAAGTAGAACATATACAGAACATGATACAAGATTACAGAAACATAGCATAACAGGGGTATGAGAGTGACAGCAAAGAACAAACATAACACAATGGAGTTCATAACAGGAATTAAACATGCATTAACATTAAGATTAACATGGAATTAACATCAAAACAAACACACAACAGTAAAATAAAATTGAAATAAAAATTGCTACTAAACCTAACAAAAATTGAAACATGCACAAACATTAAACATCAAAACAGGAACTGAAACAAGACAGAATTTTAACATGCAATAAACTGAAATTGAAGCAGGAATTGAAATTGAAAATTAAATTGAAACAGAAACCCTAAATTGATTTTGAAATTAAAAACAGAAATTAAAACTAAGGTATCCCATATTAGGGGGTATCTCGGCTAACCCAAGCACACCCCTCACACGTTCTACAAACCCCAGTATTTATACCCTAAATTAGGGTTCATCCAAAATTCCCCAAAAATCAAAAAGATGAAATTAGGTTTTCTATTTTACCTAACTCGTTTGGTCTTGTCGAACCCATGTGTCTTCTGCTGCTCTTCTTTCATTCTCTCCATGCGCATGTGATGAATCATAGCCATCTACCTTGTTTTCCCATATCAAAACCCTAGCAGTGGGTAGGGTTTGTGCTATGGGCTAACTAGGGTGATGGGTACGTTTCTAGGGTGAAGTAGGGTGGTTGTTGGAGCTGGTGGAAGTGGTGACGTATGGTGGAGAAGGTGGTGGTGTACGGTGGCGGACATGGTGTTCGGTGGAGAAGGTGGTACGGGCAGAGAGGAAGAAAGAGAAGGAGAAGTGAAAATGATTAGGGTTTCTTCATTTTTTTGGGTTATATATCCTAGGGTTGTTTCGTTGTGATGCGGGTTCATCGAGTTTTGGTGTCTAGCGATACTAAGCCGTGGGATGTGAAAATGGTAGATTGATCCAACGGTGGGATGGGACAGAGCAAGTAACGACCGTTAGATGTATAATACATCAAAATTAACGGTGTAAGATGGAGTTAGGTGCTGTAGTGTTAGACAGGATCTGCAGACTTCGATGAACGATGATGAAGCGACCGTAGGATGCTGAGATGATCCAATCTGACGGCTAGAGGAGATGTGGGTTATGGATTTGGGTTTTGGTTTGGGAAATAAGTTGGGCTTGGGATAATTCTGAGCCCATTTCTTCTTTAAGAACAATTTCTTCCTCTTGAAGCCCACTTCTAGCCTTTTGGTCTTATGCACAACATTCTTCGCGGCTTCCTTGCGTAATTCCTCCCGGCTTTTCACCACTTTTCTGCTCTTTTTCGCTCCGCGACTCATCCGAACTTTATTTATTACCTAAAAATACAAAATTAATTAATAAAAATATTTATTCTCGAAAACAATGAAAATATAGAATATGGGATAAAATGTAGAATTAATGCACAAAAGATGAGTTAAATGCCAATAAAAAGGGTGCAAATATATACAATATTTGGCACTCATCAAATACCCCCAAACCTGAATTTTACTTGTCCTCAAGTAAAACAAAACTAAGGAAATCCTAACTATACCACTGTCGCTGGTCTCTCGAATGCATTTAGCGTATGCACTAAGCCTTTTAAACCACTAAGTGTCCCTAGTGGACGAGTTAAGTCTCGTGAAGGTTTGCTTAGAACGTACCTACAAAGTTCTAGGTCAAAATATAAGCTCAGATTCCATCAAATGTGACATGTGCAAAACAGTTTAAGCTCACAGCAAAATGGAGATGTCAATCTAGCTATCAAAGGCACAATCCTAGCACTGATAACAAAAAAAGACATGTGATAAGAGTGTAAAGTGTATCTACACATGTGTAAAGAAAGATCTGAAGTTATGACTACTAATCACCAAGAGATAGTTTCTCAGGCTAAGAACTGAGGTCGAAATCTAGCTAGCTGTCCGGACTTTACGAGAATTGTGAATGAGTTGGAGGTATTTCACAATTACTCGCGTTGTACATCAATGGCATACACCCTCCTTGCTTATTACAATAAAACAACAAAATGACTATTTACATGACTCTTATTTACATTGACTATTCTCTTTTTATTTTTGGAACAAGATAGAATGGAATTGATAAATACTTGATGATTTTTTTTTTTGGTATTTTTCTGATATTTTTTCTCTTTTTTTTTTTTTTTTTTTTTTTTTTTTTTTTTTTTTTTTTTTTTTTTTTTTTTTTTTTTTTTTTTTTTTTTTTTTTTTTTTTTTTTTTTTTTTTTTAAAACAAAGAAACACCTTTGATACATAACAAAAAGAAACAAAAGATTACATGACACTTTGCAAGAGGTAGCCCTTTTTGATGCACCCAGTTAAATTCGATGGTTGTTTTTCTTAATGTAACCTCCACCTTCTATCCCAACCAACCAAAGAACAAGCTAGTCAAGTTTCGTTCAGTATTCTAAAGTGATTGGCAATCGTAACTTCCTATCAAACACCTTGAAGATCGAGGCCATACATGTATTGGTAGATCGTGCGCGTGCAAATTTCTTATCACTATGTGAATTGTGCTAGAATCAGGGTGCCTAAATATCTAGACTAAGACTCCTAATAATTATACATATTTGCACAAGAGTCAACATTTCAAGGTAAATGAGCTCCATTTTTTATGATTTTTCATTTTTTAATTTTTTTAGAATTTTGATTTTTCAATTTTTTTGGAATTTTTCAATTTTTTCAAAAAGAAGAAGGAGTTCGTTTTCAATTATGGCAAATTATCATGGTATCTACTCTATACCCCCAAACCTAAACTAAACATTGTCCTCAATGTTTCAAAATATGGAAAGAATTATAAAACAATATATGAAGAGGATCATGTTGAGTAGAGAAAAAGGAAAGAGAATACCCGATTTCGGCGAAAGCAATATTAGAACTCCGTTATTCAAGGCAAGAATCCAACATATGTCAGCCGAGATCATATTGGATTAGCAAAATATATACAAAAGGAACAAAAGGGTTTTTAAGAAATTTTATCTACTGGATTATATACAAAAATTCACCATACACTAACAATCTAAAGAGTTGAGGATCAACCCAAAAGACGAAGTGTAGACATTTCAACAGCTTCACACAATAATAATATGATAGGCATGCAAGTGAAGCTGTGAAACAAAATGAGCTACCCCCAAACCTGGATTTTACAGAAGATATAATTTTGAAAACAAAATCGCGCAGTTTCGGGGGTTCATCATGTACAAGGTCTAGCTCGAAATGAACTGTGCTAGGGACGGGCAAACATGCTAATTCAACTGTGGTTCCTCAAATGTATTATACTTAGAAGCAAAATAGTCCAAGAGGACTTGGGAAGCACACAGTTCCAAACCTAGATTAGGTACTCTCAGAAAAGTCGGTTTGACAATATGGGTACAAACCAAATCTAGGTTGGGTGGAAGGCCATCAGATTGTGACTTAGGTAGAAGAATAGGCATATCATTATTAATCAAATCAAAATCTCCTAACTCATCTACACATGTCACATCATGCTCACAATCATTAATCAAATTGGCAAGATCACAATCAGAATCATCAACATCATCAACAGATTTATTCTCATGCATCGGCAAATCAGGAGAAATATCACAATGTGACCTAGGTAGAGAATCAGACACCTCAAATATATTTTCATGCATATTAGTGTCTACAGAAGATTCAACTATTCCTATGTCATGCTCATCTTCACAAATAATTGTACGAATCCCATGTCAAAATCATATGAATTACAATGAGTATTAGAAAGAACAACATTCATGAAGGTCGAGGGCGAGAAGCCATATGTTTTTGAACCAACAGGTTCCACAATATTTTCATGTTCTTCTAACATATCATCATAATCATCATAATCATCATCATGGTAGCATGCATATTGGTCCTCATTAACAGTGGTGGTGTCATTAGTCGATTCATGTTCCTCTAAATTAGGTTCATATTCAACATTATTTACATGAATGGGACTAGACACTTCATTAGGGACAACATACATTTCCTCATGAATTTCCTCCTTTTGTAGGTGAAGCAAAATCTGATCTAAATATGCATGAATTCGTGATGTAGATCTATCATAGTCTTGCTTGCAGAGTCTTAAAGCTTCTGTGGTGGAGTCTAAATTCATGGGAGTACAAAATTCTTCATGTTCAAATTGTGGTGAATGGTACATGTGTGCATGGTCATTAGGGTTTACAAAATATTGATCGCAACCCTCAAAGGATTGATTATGGTCCCAATGACTACCATTCTCACAATTTATGGGCATTTCATACCTTGGATTTTCTCTAGATTGCCTAAAATTATGCAAAATATGACAATTCTCAACAGGGTGGTCTAAACTACCACATGCGGGACATGCATAGATTTCAGGTTGCCTAAGAAAATTAGATGTGACAGATTCCTCATGTGATTGCATTTCTAAAGCTGTGATTCGAGCTTCTATTTGATCCATAAGAGATGAGGCATTAGCAAAATATTCATTTTCACGTTGTGATGAATGATGCATGTGTGAATAGTCATTAGGGTTCATGTATCGAGGCTCAGGACTTTGAAATGTCCATTATAATTCCTATAACTATTGACATCATGGAATGGGGGAGGATCACAATGTGAATTTGGCCCGTAAGCAAGTTCTCTAAGTGTTTTGTTTCCACTCCCCGAAGCAGACCAAAATCCAGACATGATTGGCTCAAAAACTAAGTAACTATGTTACAAAGCCCAAAATTTGGTTTTTAATGGGTTTGGATTTTTTGGGAAAAATTTGGTTTTGGTGGGAGACATTTGAAAATTTGGTTTTGAAATGGGAGAAAAATAAAACTTTTGGTTTAAGATGGGATAAAAAAAAAAAAAATTGGTTTAAAATGGGAGCAAGAAATTTTTTTTTTTTTTTTTTTTAAAAAAAAGAAAATAAAATTTGGTTTTTGAATGGGAGCAAGCCCACTGTTTGTTTTGTATTTGCTTTGGCTCCGCTTGGTTGAAAACTTTTGGTGGAACTGAGTCCAAAATCTCGGCCTAGAATTTGGGTATTCGGCCCACTAACGAGTTCAACTAGCGTGATCGGTTACAAGCTCAGCTGGGTTTAAAAACCCAGAATACAAAATACAAGTCCAAATTAAACAAGCTCACAAAAATTAAATACAAGCCCACAAATTAAACAAACAAACCCACAAATAAATTATTACAAACCCAACAGAAAATAAGAGAAGCCCAAAAATTGGCTTTAATATTACATGCCCACAATTAAAAATTGGAAGCCCACAATTCGGGTTCTCTTAAAGGGGTTACCTTTTAAGCACAGCCCAGCTACTCTGATATTGTTGCAAAAACCCAGTTGGGCTTTGGTTCTTTTCCTTGGTGGCGTCCCAGCAGAGGAAAAACAGGTTCAGAACAGCAGGTCCAACAGCAAATGAAGTGAAGCAGATGCAGATGCAAATGCTATGCAGTGAAATGCAAAAATAGCTAATAAAACTACTAGAAAAACACAGCACCAATCCCCGGCAACGGCGCCAAAAACTTGGCATGCCTCAAAGGAGTGTATAAAAATGAAGCGAAGAAACGCGGGCCTACAGTAATACCGCAAGTGCACGGTCGTCAGTCGTAGCTCGTGCAAGTACGGGTCGATCCACAGAGACTGGGTGTGTTTTGTAGTGTTTAGCTATTTTGGGTTCTAGTTGCTATTGGGCTTTAGATATCAAAGGGTTGTGGTGCCAATGGGTTATGAATACCCTTTGGAACTGTTGGGCTTTGAATACCCTTTGAGTAAATTGGGCTTAATGGGTTTGTTTTTAACAATGAAATGAACTGAGCTTGGGCTCAGTTGGTCTTGAAGTGCACTAGGCTTTGGGCCTTTGAATGATGAACTGTGAACTTGGGCTTTGGTCTCTGAATTAGGCTTTTGATTAAGCCCACAGTTGACTGAATTGGGCTTTGAGCCTTAACCTAAACTGTGGCTGGGCCTTAATGAACTGGGCTGTGAGCCTTAATGAACTGGGCTTCAGCTTTTGGTTCAAATCTGGGCTTGGTCTTGAACTGAGAACTGAGAACTAGGCCTTTAGTGGACTGAACTTGAGCTTTGAAGAGGAAGCAGCAGCAGCAGCAGTAGGACTTAGGCCTTAACCAGCTGCAGCAACAGCAGCTGCAGCAACAGCAGCAACAGTGGAAGGAAAGCAGCAGGCCAAGGGGAAGACAAGGCAGCAGAACAAGGCAAGAAGAAGAAAACAGAGATGGCAGTGAAGCAAAGACAATGGAGAAAATTAAACAAGACAATGACTAAACAGCAAAGAACTAAACAACAACAATGGAAGTGAACCAAGGCCTAAGCCAAGGGCAGGGGAGATGGTGAAGCTAACAGTGGTGACAATGCAAGGCCAAGGCAGTGGCTCTAGGCACACAAATAGAATGGAAAGAAAATTAACTTGCTATGAGCACTAATTTCTCCCATTTCTCAATCAAAACAGTGCATCCTAAGCATACAAATGGAATGGAAAGAGAATTAGCTTGCTATGAGCACTAATTTCTCCCATTGCTCAATCAAAACAGTGCACTGAGATTTCTAGCCTAACATTCCACTAAACTAACATTACATGGAACACAAACATCAACAGGAAATTAAAAGTAGAACATATACAGAACATGATACAAGATTACAGAAACATAGCATAACAGGGGTATGGGAGTGACAGCAAAGAAAAAACATAACACAATGGAGTTCATAACAGGAATTAAACATGCATTAACATTAAGATTAACATGAAATTAACATCAAAACAAACACACAACAGTAAAATAAAATTGAAATAAAAATTGCTACTAAACCTAACAAAAATTGAAACATGCACAAACATTAAACATCAAAACAGGAACTGAAACAAGACAGAATTTTAACATGCAATAAACTGAAATTGAAGCAGGAATTGAAATTGAAAATTAAATTGAAACAGAAACCCTAAATTGATTTTGAAATTAAAAACAGAAATTAAAACTAAGGTATCCCATATTAGGGGGTATCTCGGCTAACCCAAGCACACCCCTCACACGTTCTACAAACCCCAGTATTTATACCCTAAATTAGGGTTCATCCAAAATTCCCCAAAAATCAAAAAGATGAAATTAGGTTTTCTATTTTACCTAACTCGTTTGGTCTTGTCGAACCCATGTGTCTTCTGCTGCTCTTCTTTCATTCTCTCCATGCGCATGTGATGAATCATAGCCATCTACCTTGTTTTCCCATATCAAAACCCTAGCAGTGGGTAGGGTTTGTGCTATGGGCTAACTAGGGTGATGGGTACGTTTCTAGGGTGAAGTAGGGTGGTTGTTGGAGCTGGTGGAAGTGGTGACGTATGGTGGAGAAGGTGGTGGTGTACGGTGGCGGACATGGTGTTCGGTGGAGAAGGTGGTACGGGCAGAGAGGAAGAAAGAGAAGGAGAAGTGAAAATGATTAGGGTTTCTTCATTTTTTTGGGTTATATATCCTAGGGTTGTTTCGTTGTGAGGCGGGTTCATCGAGTTTTGGTATCTAGCGATACTAAGCCGTGGGATGTGAAGATGGTAGATTGATCCAACGGAGGGATGGGACAGAGCAAGTAACGACCGTTAGATGTATAATACATCAAAATTAACGGTGTAAGATGGAGTTAGGTGCTGTAGTGTTAGACAGGATCTGCAGACTTCGATGAACGATGATGAAGCGACCGTAGGATGCTGAGATGATCCAATCTGACGGCTAGAGGAGATGTGGGTTATGGATTTGGGTTTTGGTTTGGGAAATAAGTTGGGCTTGGGATAATTCTGAGCCCATTTCTTCTTTAAGAACAATTTCTTCCTCTTGAAGCCCACTTCTAGCCTTTTGGTCTTATGCACAACATTCTTCGCGGCTTCCTTGCGTAATTCCTCCCGGCTTTTCACCACTTTTCTGCTCTTTTTCGCTCCGCGACTCATCCGAACTTTATTTATTACCTAAAAATACAAAATTAATTAATAAAAATATTTATTCTCGAAAACAATGAAAATACAGAATATGGGATAAAATGTAGAATTAATGCACAAAAGATGAGTTAAATGCCAATAAAAAGGGTGCAAATATATACAATATTTGGCACTCATCAGCCTTCACTTCTGGATGGAATGGATTAGATCTAGACACGCCTTTTCCGCTTTGGGGTATCTGAGTTCAGCATCTCTTAATGTTCGACTGAAGTAGTATATGGGGTATTCGATCCATTCATCATCTTCTTGAGCGAGGAGGGCTCCGACAGCAGTATCACTGAAGGCCGTGTAAAGACACAACGGTCTTCCTTGTACAGGAGATTTCATGATGGCCGGGGAGGACAGCGTTTGTTGAATCTTCCGATACGCTTCCTGTTGAAGTGCAGTCTACACGAAGTTCACCCCTTTCTTTAGTAAAGGAGTAAATGCAGTGACGAGTTGTGCCAGTCCCGGTATGAAGCGACGGATGTAGTTTATTTTACCCATGAAGCTCTGGAGCTCTTTCACGGTTCTTGGCGGTGGCATCGTAAGAATAGCTTGTGTCTTGACTGGGTCGACTTTAATCCCTTCTGCTGTTACCTGAAACCCTAGGAACTTCCCCGAAGAGACACCAAAAGTGCATTTCAAAGGGTTCATCTTTAGCTTGTATTCGCGTCATCTTTCAAACACTTGTCGCAGCATTTCTGGATGGGCCGCTCGAGTTTTTGATTTAACCACCACATCATCTACATAATCCTAAACTTGCTTGTGAATCATGTCATTGAAGATGGTAGTCATGGCGCGTTGGTAAGTGGCGCCAGCATTCTTCAGACCGAAAGGCATTACTGTATAGTAGAAATTTCCAAGAGGAGTTCGGAAGGCGGTCTTACTTGCATCGTGTTCGTACATCTTTATCTGGTTGTAGCCACTGTACCCGTCCATGAAAGAAAACATGTCGTGCCCACTGGTAGCGTATACCAGCATGTTGATGTTAGGAAGTGGGAAGTCGTCTTTAGGGAAGCATTTGTTTAAATCTCTGAAGTCGACACAACATCTGATCTGGCCGTTCTTCTTAATCACTGGAACGACGTTAGCCAACCAGGTGGGATGGTGAATGGGTTTGATGAAACCAGCGGCTAACATCTTCTGAATCTCCACTTTAATTTGTTCTTCTACGTCATGTCTGAACTTTCTCGGGGGTTTCTTGACTGGTTTGGATTCGGGTATTATGTGCAGATGGTGGGTGACTAGATTTTCATCTAAGCCAGGCATCTCTTCGTATGTCCATGAAAATACATCTTGATACTCTTTGAGTAGGTCGACAAGCTTTGAGCGTTCTGCAGAGTATAGAGTTGAACTGATCAGGATGGGTCGTGGAGATTCCTCGCTCCCGATATTGGCAGTCTCGAGTTCGTCTGTGGTCGAGTTGGTTCCGTCCTGCAGCTGTTGAGGTGCATCCGGAACTTCCTCCTGGTTGTTGTGAAAACATTCTTCCGGGCAGAGAGACCGGGTCGTGGTCTCCCCTGTTAATTGCTAACAGTGGCGACGATACGTGGTCTTCCCCTTTTCATCATGATTTGCGATGAAAGTGCGTCCTCGTTTGATGCGAGTGCGGGTCATGCGTTGGCTCGGCAGAGGAAAACTGGTGAGTTTCCCTTTTGAGGAGCTTATGTGAGAGCGTACTTCTCCGTGAGGCGATGCCGGCTTATCGCTTTCCTTGAGCGACACCCATTTCGGCAGAGGAAAGCTGTGAACTCTGTCTGTCGTGTCTCGTGAACCCTTCTTTGGTTCAAACGTCTCTACATAATAGATCGGCGCGTAGGGAGATAACAATGCGGAGTTACGGAAAACTTCCCCGTTCAGCACAGTTTTTAGGCACTGATGGTATGTTGAAGGAATGATTTTGTGGTCGTGTAGCCATGGTATTCCCAGTATCATGTGGTAATCTGGTTCTTTCTCGATTACTTCGAACTTCACATCCGATCGGATTGGTCCTACTGTCAGCTCTAAGTTGATGTACCCGTACGTGCTGGTTTGGTTACTTTCGAAATCTGTCATCGTAGTAGGTTGTCGTATGACTTCGTTGAGCCGCACCCTGGCATCTTTGAGCGTTCCGAGAGTGATGACATTGGAGGATGCTCCTGTGTCGATGAGTGCCCTTCGGAACTCCGTGTTCCTGACGAGGGCCGTGACGTGTAAGGCTCGGTTATCACCTTCTTCTACCATCATGTCATCATCAGTGAATACGATATTGTTGATGGACATTTTTGGTGTTCTTGGAATCCTTGCGCGTGAAGGAACCAGAGATGCGTTCAATGCTATCTGATTAATAGCAGAGAATGTCTCTACTCGCTGACCCTTGGAGAGATGCAGCAGTTCGCATAAGTTCTCCACCAATGAAGTTGCTTCCTGGTCAATCGGCTTCCAGTCGGTGACGAAACCGTTGATTTGGGAATGCTCATCTGGGGTATTAGTCCCCGACCCCTGATCTTTCGGGAAACGTGAGTCACTTAATTCCGATGTCAAACTGATGAGGGAATCAAGTATGTTGTTGATTGCTTCCTTCATCAGAACCATGTTCTTGGTATGGATCTCCTGAGCTCGTGCCAGATCGACTAGTCTTGGGATTTCTCCGTTGGTTGCGCCGTTAGTTGGAGCACAAAAATCGCCATTCGTCTGAGTGGGATCTGAGTTTGTAGAGACAGTCCGAAAACCGACCATCTTCTGAAATTTAGAATCGAGAATGAAATCTGGGATCTGATATTGCAACAAAAAGATCAATCTCCCACTGTGGTCGCCAATTGTTTGTAGGCAAAAACCGTTTCTGCTGATTTTGGTAATTTCGGTGAGTGAGTGAGAAAAAGATCTAAACCCTAAGCAAATGTACTGCACGGGAGTACTTTAGATTCGAGAGATCCATCTATACAAATCTGGCCTAAACCAAGAAATGGTCGTTCCGGATTTGCTTCGGTTACAAAGAGGAGGAGAAGGGATGGTTTAGGGAGGGAAGCGAAGAGAGTGTTGAGACCAGAGCAGTTCTGGAAGAGTAGTGCTTGACTTGTATCAGAAAGTGAAAGTTCTGAGAAAGCTAGCAAGAGTTTCCTTTCTGAGTGTTGTATTTCTCCCTGACCAAAAGCTTGTGTTTTGGTGGAAATAGGTAAGACCTATTTATGCAAGTCTAAGTGAAACGTACTCTGGCCTCGTAAGAAAAGAAACGGATGAGTTGAATGGGAAGAGGTGGTAACACCTGGTATTGATGAAATTTGATGGAATTGATGTTCCATAATGAAAGAGCGTTTCACAATTACTTCCTGCATTTACTAACCGTTTTATTCTTATATACTGTTTAGAAACGGGCATTTGTGCATGCCGCACGCTGTAGACCGCCAAACCAATACCCTAATGAGCATCCCCCAGTTTGTGACATACGTTTTGATGTCTCGAGTGTTTTCTTGGAAAACATGTAGCATGTCGTTGGTGTTTGATAAGTTGAGCTTGAGAGACTTGCCGGCTCAGTGGCGACCTTCGACGGTCGAGATTTTGCATCTTAAGAGGAATCGTGGCCTTTGATGTAGGCGCGGCATGCCAAAGTGCAAGGGTTGCACGGCATGTGTCCTAGGTTGCACATCGGGTGCAAGTGGTAGTGCCAAAGTGCAAGTGTTGCACGACATGTGCCAATGACATGTGTGGCATGCCTTGTCCCTAGGTTGCACGTCGGGTGCAAGTGGTAGTGCCAAAGTGCAAGTGTTGCACGGCATGTGTGGCATGCCTTGGCCATAGGTTTGCACGGATTGGCATGCCAAGTTGCAAGGGTTGCACGACATGTGCCAATGGCGCGTGTGGAGGCTTTGGCCCTAGGTTTGCACGGCTTGGCATGCCAAGTTGCAAGGGTTGCATGGCATGTGCCAATGGCGCGTGTGGCGGCTTTGACCCTAGGTTTGGCATGCCAAGTTGCAAGGGTTGCATGGCATGTGCCAATGGCGCGTGTGGCGGATTTGGCCCTAGGTTATATGGCGTGTGCAATGATTGCGCGTTTTGGGATTTGACATGGTTGCCATATGTAGCGTAATGATTGCGCGTATTTGGGATTTGGCATGGTTTCCATATGTAGCGCAATGATTGCGTTTTTGGGATTTTAGCATGGTTTCCATATATTGCACTTTGATTGTGCATTATTTTCGGTTTGGCATAGTTGTCATATTTAGCACAATGATTGTATGGTACATGCAATTGCTATGTTTTGTGCGATGAGTGCACGGTGCGTGCATTTGGCATGTTTTCCATGCTTTTGTGCAATGATTGCACGGTACGTGCAATTGCTATGTTTTGCGCGATGTTTGCACGGTACGCGCATTTGGCATGTTGACATGTGTGAGTGGCATGATTGCCATGATTTTGCACAGTGATTGTACGGTATGTGCAATCGCTATGTTCTGCGCAATGATTGAACGGTACGTGGATTTGGCATGTTTGCCATGGCTTTGCGCAATGGTTGCGGCGGTACGTTCGGATTTAGGGTTTCGCGCATCGAAAACCTAATTTAGTATTTGAAAAAGGGTACCCTGGTAATTTTTACATAAGCGCATTAAATGCGTTAATAAATGTGCTAGTGTCACCGGTGACGTCATGCTATACGTGAGGTTTTACGGTTTTACCCCTTGTTCTAAAACCACCATCAACAACGTTGTAAACCGCCAGACCAATACCCTGATGAACATCCCCAGTTTGTGACATGATGTCTCGAGTATTTTCGTGGAAAATATGTAGCAAGTTGTTGAGTGGACCTAGCTATTTGATCAATCACACGCAAGCTAGGCGGCGGGCGGTCATATGTTAGGAGTCAAGTCATGAGACTTGCCACAAGAAATAACATGTAATGCTTTTTAGGTCAAATAATTAAATTAT
This sequence comes from Papaver somniferum, assembly GCF_003573695.1. NCBI lineage: Eukaryota > Viridiplantae > Streptophyta > Magnoliopsida > Ranunculales > Papaveraceae > Papaver > Papaver somniferum. The sequence continues at coordinate 37,323,529 of NC_039367.1, read as the reverse complement.
TTGTGAAATCGATATTTATAAAATATCGTTCGTAATCGATGCATATATAGCGTCACTTTTAAGCAAGTGGCTTAAAATAATCGATGCTCATGAAGCATCGTTGTGTAAGGCTTGTTTAAGTTAGTCGCGGAGCCTAATGTCTTAAAAGGAGCACGGCCGGCCATTTTCGAGAAGCTGTTGGGAGACATTTATGCGCTCCAAAGGTAGGCCGATTGGTCCTTATAGGAGAGTGACAGTTGGCGACCACGGCGGCATCTTATTGGTCGCCTAAGATTTGATCTAGGCCGGTCAATTTGGCTAGCGAAGTTGGAAGGTCGAGATGGTTTGGAACATTTAATGGCTGCTGCTGAATTTATTAAAATTCCTATTGACATCGCAACTAGTCATTTTTGGGTGAACATTTAGGAGCCATACGGGCAGGCCGCATCATGGCCGATTGTTCTTTATGGAAGAGGGGTGGCCAGCAATCACGGCGATGTCTCATTGGTCCCCTAAAATTAGATCTGGGCCGGTTGATTCGGCTAGCGAAGTTGGATGACCGAGATGTTTTGCGGCAGTTACATACTGACGTTAATTCAATTTTGGGTTTAATAGTCGTGTGGCCAACCTACTTTGGGATAACGATTTTTGGTGTTAGTCGCGTGCTGGGAGCTGTTCGATCGGCCAACACAATATCTAGGCCGCTGGTGAGTGTATTCGCACCTTGCCCGTTGATTAAGATTGAATCTAGGACGGTCAATCTGGCTGGCGAAGTTGGGCGGCCAAGATCGTTTTGCTTCAGCAATATACTTCTGTTAACATAAACTAGGGTTTTGTAACTCACACGGCCAACCCACTTTGGGTAATCATTTAATGGCTCCGCTTGCGAGTTGGAAGGATTCCTATTGGCGTAAGCACTAGTGGGCTCGCCGGTTTGCATGATAGTGCTTGTACGACCTTGTTAGGAGGTGTCTAGACTTGATAAATAAACCGGCCAAAACGTACGTTCGTGATTGAAACTGACATGGGCATCCTATGTCCAATTCCTTAAGGAATTAAGTACGTCGACCAACCAACTTCCACTTTTAATTGAAAATGCATGTTGCGTATTTAAAGCGATCTGGTTGGTCGATGGGAAATGGGGATGGCGGCAACATGAAGCGTGGCCAACCGGCCACGGGTGGCGCCTGCTGGAGCAGATCGGTCGTCCAAGTGGCGTGGCCATGCCTACCTTTGCTGCTGCTTTTACTTGTTGTAATTCCTCTTTATTTCTTGTTTCTACTTTTGGTAGGATTTTTCTCCTACTAGTGGATTAATTTCCTAGCTTACCTAGGTTTGGTCTCGACCAATAGGGTTCGAGATATTGCGCAGGCCGCAAAAAAGACCTAATTTTTGTAAATTAGTAAAATTAGGTTAGAAAGATTGAATTTTGTGGGTTGACACAAAATCAATCAATTTATGGTGAATTTTGTGCGTTCATACAAAATCACTAATTATATTTCAGAGGACAACATAAATTTATGTGTCTCTAATTGAGTACTTCCATGCATATCTTAATCTCGACACTTCGGGAAATTCGTGTTACTCTGCTGCGAGCGAACATTAATTGTCATGTCATGTCAACATCAAGAGTTCGGCTATGGAACTTTCCATAGAATAAATACTCAGCAGGTCGTGCATTAATGAGTAATGCAGGTGGAAGATAAAATTTACAGAATATCTGGGATTGTTATTGCATGCACCATTCTGGATAAATTTTATCTATAAATACACTGAATTGCTCAATACATATGTGAGTAAAGAGGCCTAGGTACTCATCACTTTTAAATGGCTCAGTTTCTTTGCAAAAGCGATGGCGCATTAAACACGGGGTTTTACTGCTTTAGCCCTGAACTAAAAACCACCATCAACAAAGATTCATCATCATCAACATATAATATTTGGCATTCAAGAAATCTCAATCTTTGTTCCAAACTAGGCGGTGTGTGTTTGTAATACTTCTCATATATTGTTAAAGGTGATTCTTCACTTACCATATGTGGAGTAAAAACTCCATATCGTTGCACATGCATATATTAACAAAGCGTCATCTTAGATGAGGTTTCCTGATAATTTGAACTTCTACGCATATATTCTCCCAGTGTCATCTCAGATGACGTCTCCTGAGAAAGAGTCACCATCCTCAAAAAGGTACCTGAAACAAAATTCTAAAACAGAAAACAAGTCAAAAGGAAAAATAAATCCTAAAATAAAAATAAAAACCTAACTATTTACAAAATCAAAAATACTAATTACAATATTCCACAACCGCTCCCAAAAATTGATAAGATTCCAGGAATACCCTATATATAATAACCGCAATCGCATGGTGTCTAACTAGTAGACATAGCAAGTACGGGTCGATCCCACATGGAGCAATGGAAATACTGTAATCAATATCTCTAATAATTAACCAACAATGATATTTTGGGATTTTTATAATTGAAAACGAAATAATAAAATTAAACTAATAAAATAAACTAAATGGGAAAGACAATAACCAGGGTTTATCATATCCACCACTATTTCTATTCGATTACTGAAATGAAACATAACTCATGAATATTTATTTATCGTTCGTTCTTTCTATCGACATCACCTATTATATGTATTAGACTCGCAAATATCACTGGGACACCCTAAGCATGGCGCATCAAAAGACAAAATCCAAGCATGCACCATCAAATTGTATTAATGAGAAAATTATACGAAACTAAATATAGGTTCACAAATAGTACCTGGTTATTTTATGCATACCCCATCAAAGAAATTAACCCAAGCATGCAATATCGAACAATGAGACAAACATATTTGTTATCCTAACAATTATGCACAAAGGTTCTACAAAACCGGTGAAGCGACAACTCATAATTCGATAAATCGATAAACAATATTAAGAATTAATCATATTCAAATCATAATAGTCTTTTTTTCTCAATTTTATTCAATTTAAAATAACCTTAAACTCCGAGTGGTTTCAATCATAAACCCTAGTTACAAAATGATCTAGAAAGACATGGCTTTCTCAAAATCCATACACATATAAAAGAAAATCACAAGCAAATCCAAATGGAATCGAAACAAAACAGCAAACCCTTGATTTTCTTTTCGACTCTGTTGTTGTTCTCCCCTCTCTCTGTCGCCTTCGGACTGCAAAATAACTCCAAAACCGGTGTCCCCTTTTCTCTTCTCTCTGTTCGCTTTTATATAACGCAAGAAGTCCTAAAAATGCAATCGTCAAGGCCCAATCCCCTACTCTTCTTCATCGGTCCAACAGCTCAGGCCGAAGCTTTTAGGTCATCCAACGTAACTTTTATAGTCTGTCCATACAAATCACGACCAACACCATTTCATCTTCTTGACCTAGCTTCGCAGCAAAGTCAAATCGTCCAACACTCGCCCCAACTTCACTTTCGATTATGTCCATCGCTTAAGCATCTTCCTTCACCGGCACAAAACAGTTCCATTTCTCCCGCCGGCTGTTCAACCACCATATTAAAGATCACGTATACACACGTATTTCACATACGTACAAGTCGTTGTAACCTTTTCTGGTCTTTCTATTCTTATGATGTAAATACCTATTCTGTATCTAATTAGTTTGAGTCTTGTTTGTAAAGTCATGTTCTACAGATGTACCTATTCCTTAGCTTCTTCTATTTTCGATTGCTCTTCTCTTTCATCCAATGTAATTCATATAAATAGTACTCAATGAATCTTATCTCACAAGTTGTGAGAAAACCTTAAATCAATACTTCTTTATGGTATAACAGAGCTAGGGTAAAAAAAATTTCTACACTTCATATTCATGACTATCGAAGGAGATCAATCAGACCCTTCAATGGCTCACAGCATCTCTGAAAAGGATACTGGTTTATCACCTACCAGTCCCTATTATGTCCACCCAGCGGACAATCCTACATCTGTGATTTTCACTCCTCTCCTGACAAGTGAAAACTATTGCACTTGGGGTATAGGAATGAAAAAATCTCTGAGTATGAAAGGCAAAACATGCTACATAGATGGAACTATCAAGAAACCAACAGATTCAGTTGATCTTGCACATTGGACTCGTTGCGACGATTTGGTAGGCAGCTGGATTTCCAACTCCGTCGATCCAGGAATCAGATTCACAACCATGAATTTCCCATCAGCTCGTGAACAATGGTTGGAGATTAAGTCACATTTTTCTCACCATAATGCCTCTAAACTCTGTGCGATCAAGCAATCCATTGCAACTTTGAAGCAAGAGAACCAGAATGTTGCGATGTACTATACCCACCTGAAATCTCTTTGGGATCAATTGGATACCTTCAGGACAATTGAACCTTGTATTTGCGGAGCAGGTAAAAATTTTGTGGATCATCATAACCAGGATAGAGCAATGGAATTTTTGCAGGGGTTGCATGAAAGGTTTTCATCCCTGCGCAGTCATATTCTCCTAATGGATCCTATGCCATCCTCTGAAAGATCTACAATCATGTGAGGAAGGAGGAGGAGCAGCAAGGTATAAATTCTTCCTCCGTCCCTTTTATTGAGTCTACCACTTTGAATGTCTCTCGTGGTGACTATAGACCTCCAAGGCCGTTCTCTCAAAATGGAGTCAATGGTGCCAATACGGGAAACAAACGTCCCAGACCATTTTGTGAACACTGTAATAAGCATGGTCACACCAAAACCACATGCTGGAAACTCAATGGTTACCCCAAAGATGCACCAAGGTTCTGTGATATGGATTCTTCCTCATCTGTTGCTGCACATATTGCGCATGTTGCTGCAAACATCGCACCTGTTGCTGCACCTTCAATTTCCGCTGCACAATATGCTCGCCTCATGTCCCTGCTTGAACGAGCCAATGGAGGCACTGATGTAACTCCTTATGCAAACTTTGCAGGTACAATTTTATCTTGTTCAAATAATATATGGATTGTAGACAGTGGTGCTACTCACCACATATGTTCATATCTTTCTCTCTTTACTTCACATACCTTGGTTTCTAAACCAATCCATGTTCAATTACCAGATGGATCTTATACATCTGTGACTCATATTGGGTGTGTTGATTTATCACCCACTATCAAACTTTTAAACGTTTTCTATATCCCAAGTTTTAAGTTTAACTTGCCCTCTGTCAGTCAACTGACTCGCACTGCTAATTGATGTGTCTCATTCTCAAATGGATGTTACATATTTCAGGACCATCAAACGAACAAGGAGATTGGATAGAGTAAATGCATTGCTGGTCTTTATCACTTTAGTTCTCACCCAGTTTCTTTATATGTTAGAACAAATAAACCTGTTGATACATGGCATCGCCGTCTAGGCCATCCAAACATGGATTGTTTTAATTTTTTTAGCTAGCAAATTTCCTTATATTCACTCTCAATGTAATCACTCTTGTGATGTTTGTCCACGGGCGAAGCAAACTCGTCTCAAGTTTAATAAAAGTATTTCTTCATCTTCTTATGTTTTTCAATTAATACATGCTGATATATGGGGACCTTTTTCAGTCCCGTCTCTTTCTGGTGCAAAATACTTTCTTACTATAGTCGATGACTATTCTAGATACACTTGGGTCTATCTAATGAAAACGAAATCAGAAACTTTAAAGTTTCTTAAATATTTTTTCAATTTTGTTATGACTCAATTTGGTCATAAAATCACCAACATCTCTTCTGGTGTTAACAATTTACTTGTTCCACCATTGGTCTTAAGCAAGCCTTTCGTCAATGGTTTGCAAAACTATGAGTTCAAATCAGCCAACATACTTCTTAACCAACACCACTGGTTAGATTAACCCACCAACTGCAACAGCTCAATCACCATCGCTGTTGCTGTGCAATCTAACTAACGTTAACCAATAACCCATCACTTCCAGCTCTCCATCCCAGCTACACCACTAGCCTATAAGTCATTTTTCCATCGACCACTGCTGCATGCACATCATCTAGTCCATCTCCGTTCATGCAAACACGATCCCTTGATTTGTTGCCATAAACACCACTGCCTTTCTACTCGCTTTTTTACTGCTTCATTGAACCAGAAACTCCACCGACGAATATGAACCAGACAGACTACAACTTCTTATTTCACACTTAAGCTGTCTCTGCAGCCATGCAACACTTTCCTGCCTTGTACACTTCTCCTTGTACCTTAATATTTTGATTTTTGGAGAGTGTTTCTTCGAGCCCCTTGTCCACGGACATGGCAGCAAAGAATGGAATTAACTCAAGCCGGTGGCGACAGCTCGAATAATTTCTTCTCGTGAATCCAAACGAGCCAACAGACGTTTCATATAATTCCCCTGGTCGCCGACGGCAAGAACTCCGGCAGTAGTTCTTGATACTTTCCTTCTCTGTCTAAGTTCTCCATTTACCAACATCTTTGATGGGTTTCATTGAATAAGCAAAGCAACTCCTTTTGTTTCGTTTTATTCTCTAGCTTTCAGATGACTCAAAAGTGGCTCATAAATAACAAGCCAGTGCAGCATTAGTTGAGCTCCCTATCTTTGGTGCCGCCAGCAACAACACTGATTGCATCGTTTCACAAATGCCATTTAAGCTGCAACTTAGGCATTTATTTGCAAAATGATCGTATTCACTTGTACTTTCTACAAAAGCACTAAAATAATATTATTAGTAAAAATATTGAGTCCTACCTTATATAAATATGGGTATAAAATGTAGCACTTACGTGCTTATCACATATATCGATAAAAGACGACATAAGCAAAGTGAAGACAGTAAAACCTTAATTGTTACCTGTTTACGACTCGATCAATAATCAGTGGTGATATTATAAGAGTTGATGCTACAAGGTCTTCCTCTTTGCTGCACCAAAGATGATTAAAGCACCTACGAAGACAATTGAAGCACCGAAAGTCAAAAATACGATATTTTGACCTAAATCTTCATTAATTCGTAAAAAGTATTGAAATATTTTTATTTTCCATGATTGATGAACCATGTAGCATAGAAATAAAAAATCAAAAAAAATAATCGAACTTACCGGAAAGAGGTCGGTGTCGATGCCGGAAGTTGGCCGGTTGAATGATGAACGGAGAGAGAGAAGGAGGTGTTGCTGCTGGTCGGTGGTGGTGATGAAAGGAGGTGAAAAATAAAAGGGTTTCATTCTCTTTTATACGTATTATTAGGTTTTCCTAATTTCGGTCAAATTAGGACTCCTCTTTCAAGCAGCGCATGTGCCATACACGGGTCAACATGGTCCTTCTGCCATCAAAATCAGTGTGCCTCATCAATTTTTTCTCTTCGGACGATGCCCAGTCATTATGCAAGAGCTCCTACGTCTGAGTATCACTCCTTCATGGATCATTCGACATGATTGGAGCATTATTGAATCGGATTTCCTGGTAATATCTAACAACCGAGCCTATTTATTCATTTTGCTTATGTTAGTAAAAATCACCATCTATGTGCATACTGCGGAACATGACTGTCCCACACTAAGCAGGGGACATAATGTTGATGGTTTATTTTTGACGAAGATCATATTCATAAAATCACATCGAAAAATATGTATCTCTGATCGGTATCGGAATCATAAAAAAATATGTCTTCACTTTCTGCAAAAAAATTGAATCGCAGTTCTATAAAATCCCATCAAACGTGAAAATATATAACAGTAATATTAATGCTTCTTAGGCAGAACTTTCGATATTCCATATATTTTATAGTTAAACTGAAAGTCTCAGCATTTCTTATTTGAATTCGGAAATTATTATGGAGAATCATTACTTCTAATGAAGATTGGGCTAATTTTTTCCTAGCTAAGTTTAAAGACAAGCATGGCAGGTGGATTACTTACTATAAAAAATCAACTATCTGGCCTGGTATCAAATGGATAATTCCTGAATTTGAAGAGAATACCAGATGGCTTATTGGAAATGGAAGAAACACTCTTTTATGGAATGATGCATGGATTCTAGATAACAGTATCATCAAAATACTTCCCCGATAATCACTTTATCCAACAACACCCTCATATGAAAGTGGGAGCTTTAATCCATGAGAATAAATGGGTCATTCCTGAAGAATTCTTAAAAAAAAATTATGTTGAAGAACTGCCTCTACTTTCTTCTGGTCCAGATAAGCTCATATGGACAACAACTCAAGATGGCAACTTCTCAGTACAAAGTGTTGTAAATCTAGTTAGGAAGAAGCAACCTAGGCTAAATTGGTACAAGAAAATATGGAAAGCATGTGTGCACCCATCAACAACTGGCAACATATGAAAAATTACTAGAGGTGCTTGCAACACTGATGAAAATGTGTAGAAGGGAGGTATGAAACTAGCCTCAAGATGCTTCTTATGTTTTAAAAATCAAGATTCTACTCACCATATACTGTGGGATTGTGACTATGGTCAAATTCTATGGAGATGGATTGGTGGTGTTTTTGCCTTTAAAAACCCAAAATCTTTTGATGAGGTTATCCAAGCTTGCAAAGGTAAAAGCCCTGTTATTCAGGGAATTTGGATTGTTGCAGCTTTCAACTTCATGGTAGATATCTGGTTTTCAAGGAATTATTCTAGTTTTGAGAATATCAAGCCATACAGTACCAAATCCATACAGAGAATAACTAGAAAGATTTGTGAATGTGAAGCAAGACTCACAGGATATATGAACAACTCTGCTTATGATTTACAAATCCTAAACTACTTCAATATAGGATGAAGAAAGGTGAAAGCTTTTAGAGCCATTGAATGTGAATTTTCATTGCCTGATTCTGATACTATAGCGTTTTGTTGTGATGAGGCCTCAAGGGGAAACCCTGGTTATGCTGGTTATGGTTTTATTTCCAGGGACAGTCAAGGCAAGTTTGTTACAACTGAGAGTGGTGGCCTGGGCATTGCTACAAATTTTATTGCAGCTTTGGAATAGGCAGTACTCAAGGCAAAGGAAAAGGTAATTATAAACTCTGATTCCACAGCTTCAATCACAGCTTTTACAAAGCACAAACTACCATGGTATGTCTGGATCAGATGGGAACATATCTGCAGGAAGATTAAATCAATCCATTTCAACCATGTATATAGAGAAGTGAACTTCTCTGCTGACTTCTTTGCCAAAAATGAGGATATTTGAGGAAGGGCCAGATAATAAAATTCAATGATAGACCACCATCTATGCACAGAATGGAATCCCCAGATACAACCTACTACAGGTTTTGAACTAGGATTGGATAGGTTGTTTTGGTATAGGCTTGAGACATGTTGTCTACTTTAGCCTTTGGTTTTTATTTTTGATTTTCTTTTTTGTTGTACCTCTTTGGTTTTATTATTAATAAATTGAGTTGGTTTAAAAAAAAAATAGAATTCATCTCTGGTGTCTGAATTTTCCCTAAATAATATATGATACTGATCACATTATATCTAAATGCTCTTAGACATATTGCATGCTAGTATAGAGCTACTAATTAATTTTAGTGCGACATTCACCTGTGAATCCCTAGAAAAATATACTAATCAAACCCTAATATTTACTTACTTAGGATCCATGGCTTTTCTCGGTCGAATTCCATGGAAAGTAATGGATATTTACCTTTTGGGAATTTGGGGCACCTCCGAGTAAGCCCCGAGCAAGAGGCACGGGTGTATTTAGTAATAATGGTCAAAGGAGCATCCAAAAACATGGAAGAAGTAGGACTAGAAATTCGATCAAAGAAGGAAAGGGAAGAGAGAAAATAATAATGAAATAATAAAGGAACCGTGAGCGGTGGGCCCCTTGGTCGGTCCCTCCTCCTTCCATAATTAGGTTTTACTACTTATTGTTCAGTCAAGCACTATGTTAATAATGATTAAACAACAATTAATCATCCATTCACCAACTAGTCTGCAAAGGACTTCCGTAAATGCTCAGTCGAACATCTGGGCACTACATTGTCGGTCCATCACCTCATGTAGCCGATCCCTCTCTCATCCATTGGTTGATTCTCAGTTGAACATCTATTGATCATCCATTGATCAAAATTAGGGTTTTGAACCTAATGCTCTGTCTAGCAGAATTCTGAACAGGTTCAAACATTAATATTTTAATGTTGATCCAGCAATCAATATTTCAATTAAATAATATTCTGTCCAGCAAACATTAGTTTTAATTAATATTTTATTTTGGCCTTGCAGCCAATATTCATTGATCTAGCAGTACTTGGTCTGACCACCATCTGTCAGTAACCCTAATTGTTCTAGCAAGCAATGGGTCACGGCTAACAAGGTTCAAAACCGTCATCTCTGATATTGATTCAACTATCAATATTTAATTATTCAACAGAGCAATACTCCTCATATTGATTCAGCTATCAATATCTGTATTTCTCATGTTGATTCAACTATCAACATTTGAGAATGTCATACTGAAAACGCAGGGGTATAACAACCATACCTAACATTTCGTTCGGCAATTTGTATGTACTAAACTCCAATATAGTTCCGAAAAAACCAACTTAAAAGTGAGACTCAATCAAGAAATATATCAAAGAGCTTTATCTCTTTCTCAATACAATCAGCAAATCGAACAAATAGAAATCTGTGAGCCTGATTATCGTGAGAATAACTTGGACGGTACCAAAGACCAACTCCCAAGTGTCAGTCAACTTCTATCCAAAAAATAAGGTCGGATTTATCAATTGTGATTGAACTACGCACAACCTGTGATATTTCAATTATATAAACAAATATAATACGGAAAAGAAATAACACATACACCAGAAATTTTGTTAACGAGGAAACCGCAAATGCAGAAAAATCCTGGGACCTAGTCCAGCTTTTAACACCATACTGTATTAAGCCGCTACTGACTCTAGCCTAATACAAGTTAACTTTTGATCGGAATGTAGTTGAGCCCTAACCAAGTCTCCCACCGATTAAAGTACAATGGTGTTCCTTACGCCTCTGAATCCCAGCAGGACTCTGCGCACGTGAATTCTCTTAGCTGATCTCACCCACAACTAAGAGTTGCTACGTCCCAAAGTCGAAGACTTATAAACAAATCTGTCTCCCACAGATAATTTTATTCTGGTTTTGTTTCCCTCTTTAGATAAATGAAGGTGAACAAGAAACTTAACTAATAATTCGGTCTTATACTCCCGAAAAGCAGCCTAGAAATATTAGTCACCTCACAATAACCTAACTGATTAACATAAGAAGTTATTGCGGAATCACAAGAGTCTGAGACGAAGAACTATTGTCATTACTTTTTATATCTTACCTATCAGAGATGAATCTCGAGTAAATCTTAGAGATGATCAAACTCAATATGATAGAACAAGTAAGATCAGAATACGCAACTACAGAGAAAATAGTTGGATCTGGCTTCACGAATCCCAAATAAAGTCTTCAAGTCGTTAACCTAATAATGGTTTTGGAAAACCTAGGTTAAAGGAGAATCGACTCTAGTTTGCAACTAGGACACACGGAAGTGTCGGGATTAGGCTTACGAGATGCTAGAGTTCTCCCTTATATAGTCTTTCAAATCAGGGGTTGCTTACGATCAAAGCTAAGATAGCTTAGTAACAAAGCAATTGATATTCACCGTTAGATGAACTCCTGATTTAAGATTCAATCTAAGTCTGATTAGAAATTAAGCAATCAATCTCCACTCACCCAGGCCTTCAGCCTGGGATCAACCTCTCGTGCGCCTTCGGCACGTCGCGCTATCTGCATATCCAAATCGTTTCGACTCTTGGGATATTCCTAATGATGTGAATCCATAACTAAACATTTTATGAATCCCGAGTGTGAAATATTAAAAAAAAAAATACTAAAAATTGCATACACATGTAAAATATTAAAAAAGTAAAAGTGATTTGATATTACGGTAAAATTTTTAGGCAGTGTTGATTTTTGGCATATAGGTTCGAGTGTGCTAATGAAGAGTTTTAATGAATCCCAAAAGTGCTAATTTCATTACATATTCCAACATCAGAACAGTTACAAAAAATTAATTATAATGTGGCTGAATTAACTGTGTTGAAGTGGCAATAACAAATTACTTACAAACTTATGAGGTGGCATGTGATAGTGGCAAAAGGAAACACTAGTTAAGCCTGGCTCAATACTTAAAAACCAAGAAAATGTAGCTGTTTGGTAACACGATTACGGCCAAATCCTACACTGCTTTAGCAAATCCTTGAATTCTTTTCACCGCCGCCAACATGGTTGGTCTGAGGAAGTTCCTGAGCTTTTGTATATGGTATGCCCGGTTAAAGGTCTTGTCCAATGTGATGGTCAAAACTTAAGGACCCAAAACCTGTTGATGCTTTATTTTGTTTGAAAAAGTCGGGAGGTTTTTCATGGTTGATTTTGTTCCACTTGACGACTCTAGCACTATCCATAGTAATTTCACCTACGGTAGATCATGTCTTTGGAGTTTTACCTGCACATTTTTAACAGTCGAGACATTAAAAAGTGCTCTAGAATATTTTTCTAAATACATAAATGAAATTTTAGAAAGTGCTGAAGAAAACAAAAGAAAAGCACACAACAACCGACAACGAATTGCGTATGGCATCTTTAAATTTGTGTAAACAATCCAATTGCTCAGTAGTAATATTTTGTTGGCAAAAGAAAATTTGACAACCTTCCATCACAGCAAAAACATAGAAGGCTTTCACCACTCTCCTAATTAAGCATTTCAGCCTTTTTCTACTAAATTTCGTCAAATGTCATAATTCAAAATATTTACCATTTTAATCATATCGTTCCATTAAAAAATAAAAAATTGTTTAAATTAAAATCTACTGCTCCAAAGAGACTATGCAACAAAAAAAAATTCCATGTTATAATCTTTTAAATTTTTGCCTTGACACTCGAACAACAAACACTGAGCTTTTAAATTTTAGGTGCATGAGAAACGTGGTTTTGTGACCTTCAATCTCTGTGACCTGGTAGGAACATTTCAAAGTGTTTAATCCCCCTCCCATGTAGCTTCTACCGCTATTACCAAGTGCAACAGTTTCTTTATTTAAATCATGTATGAGCAATTAAAATCAGAAAATTTCAACACTCTATTGTTAAGAGGAATTAATCTTCTTTCAAAAAAAAAAAAGAAAAAAAAATCCTTAGAAAAATAATGTGATAAATTTGGATATCTGACCATATAATCAGAGAAAATAACCTGAAAGAAGAACGGCAAAATATGTTCAATACACAAAAAAAAAAAAAATATTTGAAGTGAAAATATATATATCATCCTCCTTTCATGGAGGCCATCTAATGCTCCACATACAAATTTTGCAACAACCAAAATCACGAGGAAATTAGTAACTTCAATTTGATAAAACATATGTATCAAAAAAAAAAAAAAAATTAACAGAACACCAAAAGAAAAGCTTTCGAAAAAAATTGAAAGAATCTACCTTGCTTTACTAAATTTTATAACCATCCATTAAACCACGGCTCTTTCAATCTTTGTTACTTCCTCCGCTGATGTCTACATGCACAGGAATGATTACTTGAAGATGGTAAGCAAACCAACTGCGGATTCGCATATGCACCACAAACATACTCTACTGATTACAAATAAGAATGACAAACTTGTCAGACAGTTGTAAGAAAAGCGGATGAAACAAATGATCTGTTAATGTTTTTGGTTAAGCAAAATCATGAATTATAAATTACAAACACAAAAGAACTAAAAATAACAATTAAGACTCCAAACTGGGAATAACAGTACTCCACACCGAAACGGAGAGAGGTTTACATTTGTTGACCATTCTATTGGCACGCTTACTGTTTATTGAAAAAGTTGCACTTTCTAAATATTAGATGCATTTGAATTTAAGCCCAGAATCTTGTGTTATTGTTTGCAATTAAAGGGTTAATAGAACTGATTTTATAGTGGAAAAGTAGGCATACTGACAGAAAAATAAGAAGTTTATGAACTACCCTTTCTCCTGATAATACGTAGAAAATTAAACACAATTAGTTGAAAAGAAGACAAAGAAAATATAAACCATCCAAAAATTAGATTTTCATTGTTGAAGTAAAGAAAACAGATTGCTTTACGGGAGTTACAATATTGTCAAATAAGGACGGTGATACAGAGAAGGTAAGTTAAATACTATAGTTTCTAGAAAGACTGTGAATTTATATTTGCTGAATAACTGATAGTTGTACTTTCTACGTGTTGAGTATACGGTAAAATTCTTGCTTTCTGCATCTCCTTACTAACTGATTCCTCTCTTCAATTTCGGATTGACTACCACTAAATCAGAAGATATACCATTTAAATTTTCATTGGACAACAAAATTAAATTTGCAAGAAGCACAACATCCACAATCACATCATATAATACTTAACATGGTTGAAACTTGAAAACATAGGAGTATAGGATAAGCATGTATACAAAGTAACTAACATACACCCCGTGAATCAGTAGCCACCAAAACATGACTGAATAAACAAACATATCGTTCTCCCATGATCAATGGAATAAAAAAAAAGGAAAAAAGGAAAGAGGAATCAGCGAGAGAAATAACAAAAAGAAAAGCAGGATTAATACCCATGAGTATTGACATGACAAAAACAAAGAAGAATGAGAAAACACATAGAAAAAGCACATGATTTTCACTTAAAATCTGGTGTTCATGATCGAACGAATTAGTGTTTGAAAACAAATAATGAGAAACAAAATTAAAATCAAAATAAAAAAGATTGAATTAGTTAGATAGTGAAACTCACATGTTTTTTCTTCATGGCCGGAAGAGAAAGACTGATTAGGGGGAAACTAATAGTTGGAACTGATATGCAGTTTTGTTCTCATTTGGAAAGTTATATGAACAACTTGTAAAGAAGACACCTAGGTAAGATAGAGAGAAACTAAGTGAGGTTGTGACACGTATTGTCAATATGGATTTAGCGGTTCCTACATTTTTGTTTGATGCAAAAACGCATCCGTTTTTTAGAAGACCAAGAACGGTGGATCGGTGTACAAATAAGGAAACGGAAGGAGGAGACCTTCCCCTAGTTGGATTACAAAATCAAGACCATTCTTTGTCTTTCCAAAACTCCATGCCGATCACTTTTCGTCTCCTCCAAAAAGACGACTGTGTCATAATTAATTGATTAGCTTGATACACACAAATGAAATATACTTATATTTACGTATGGATGAACCGTACTCATATGGCTAACCTTTTGGTTAACTATTATTGAACCAACAAGTGCATATGTTTGGGTACGGTTAACAAACCTAGAAGCGTGCATTTCAATTGTGTGTAACAAGCTAAGTTTTCGATCTAACGGTTGAGAAATATTAGCTTGAATCTAAATCAGGTTTTCATCTAACGGTGGATATTGATTGCTTTGGTACCAAGGTAACTTAATGGTAAACCCTGATTTGAAAGACTATATAAGGGGACATCTAACATCAATGCAAAACTAATCCCCACACCTTACGTGTGATACTAGTTTGCGTTCTAGAGTTGTTTCTCCTTTAACCTTTGGTTTTCTTCTTCTAAAACCAGGTTAACGACTTAAAGACGTCATTGGGATTGTGAAGCCAGACCGATACTACTTTATCGTAGTTGTGTGATATGATCTTGCATCTTCTATCGTACGAGTACAATCATATTGATTGGCTTGAGATTGATATCTCCGATAGGCAAGATATAAAAATTAATCACAAACATCTTCGTCTCATCGTTTGTGATTCCGCAAAATCTAGTTTCGCTACCATACGATTAAGATTGTTGTGAGGTGATTGATAACTCTAGGCTGTTCTTCGGGAATATAAGACCAGATTATCAATTGGTTCATGTACACCTTGATTACTATCCAAAGACAGAACAAAACCTTTTAGGGTTTTCTGTGGGAGATAGATTAATCCTTCGATAGACTTGTCTGTGTGAGAAAGATTTGTTTGTCATCAAGTCTTCGACTTTGGGTCGTAGAAACTCTTAGTTGTGGGTGAGATCAGCTAAGGGAATGAAGTGCGCAGTATCCTGCTGGGATCAGAGGCGTAGAGAGTACACCAGTACCTTGGATCAGTGGGAGACTGATTGGGGTTCAACTACAATCCAGTCTGAAGTTAGCTTGGAGTAGGCTAGTGTCTGTAGCGGCTTAATACAGTGTGTGTTCAATCTGGACTAGGTCCCGGGGTTTTTCTGCATTTGCGGTTTCCTCGTTAATAAAATTTCTGGTGTCTGTGTTATTTCAATTTCCGCATTATATTGTTTTATCTTTATAATTGAAATAATACAGGTTGTGCTTTAGATCATCAATTAGGGTAATCCAACCTTTGGTTGTTGATTGTCATTAATTGATCCTCGGATATTGGTCTTTGGTACCATCCGACCTTGTATTTGATTAGGACTCGCTGATTTTTATTAGCTTGAGTAATTCAAAACAAGAGAGAGATATTAACTCCTTTAGATACTTTTACCTAGATTGAGTCTGACTGTCTAGTTGATTCTCTAGAAAGTATTTCGGAGTTAGTCCATACAGATTGCTAAGCGAAATATTGGGTGGTGTTGTTAGACCCCCGCTTTTTCAATTGGTATCAGAGCAGGAAAACACGTTCAAGACCTCAAAATTCTGTGTTTGTAGCGATCTGACTATATGGACGTCTCAATTGACGCTTCACCAGGTTTAAAAACCAATCGTAGAAAAAAGTCTGATAAACTGGTTACTATTCAAAAAGGGTTGGATGAACAAATACGGATCAATTCTGGTCTTGTTGCAGAAATTGCACTTCTTAAGGATATGTTTCCTGGTAATAGTCCCTTGATGGATCTGAGTAACGCCAGTTATTCCACTTTAGAGAATAGTTGTAAATCAGAAGTTAAACAACGATCATTTGTTGTGAAAACTGATATGACTAGGAACCACTCAGACAAACTTCAAAGTATTGGCCCGTGTTGGTGTTGTGATCACATTCAACGAGTTCATATGTATTTTGAAAAGAGTCTAAATGTTGCAAGTAATCCTTATAAGAAAACTAAACAACTTTCGGTTTCTCTAAAAAGACATACAAAACTATCAGGAAGTTCTAAACAGAAAAATACTGATAGTACGGATACCTTTGATTTAAGTCATACATCTACCTTTCAATGGTTTCTTGACAGTAGATGTAGTTATATGATATAAGAATCTCCGTGGTGTGTGTCACCTATCGACTATGAAGGGGGAAGACATTCTACAACCAAAACAAAAGGACAACTTCAAAATATGTGCAAGTTTGGTTGTTATCCTTCACAAGTAGAACCAGGAAATTTTGATAAAACTCTGAACGATCCCCTTTGGGTAAATGCAATGCATGAAGAGTTAAATCAAATTCAAAGACAAGACGTGTGGGATCTTGTACCATGTCTTTCCAATATCATTATTGGTTTTAAATGGGTATTCAAGAATAAGTCTGATGAATTAGGCACGACTGTCAGAAACAAAGTTAAACTTGTCACTCAAGGATTTTCACGGGTCGAAGAATTTGAGTTTGACAAAACCCTTGTTCCTATGGGATGTCCTGAGTCCATGCAACTTTCGTTAGCCCATGCTTGTTTTCTTAAGGACAAGATGTTTCGAATGAATAATCATCGTAGATCCTATGAGACGAGTATTTCCAGATTCAAAAGGAGGTGGATTTCCGCTCACACAACAAACCTTGAAAATTCACGATGTGATCAACAAGGAGAGCTTTTGTCTCACAACTTCTCTATCTAACTCCATAGACGTTCGCATCCTCATCTTTTAACTTGAGAAAATAAGGTTTTTGCGTCTTTTTGGCTCAAATAGTATTTTCTTGATTAAAAAGTTTTTTTAAAAAAAAAAACAAAAAAAAAAAACTACATAAATAATATCTTGTTGTCCAGGGTTTTAGTCATTCGTAAACTGTTTTTTTTCTTTTCCAAAAAAATACTGTTTCATGGCTCCCGTAACTAGAGGCAGCACAAGCAGAGATGCAGTTGCAGCAGCTAACGTACGTCGGTGTATAGGAATTTCCTCCACAAGGGCGAAGAAAGTGAAGACTGCAATTAATGGTAAAGTTTCTTCATCAAACTGGTTCCTGTCTTTTTATCAAAGTGATGATAACTTCAGGAACCTGGTAAAAGAATTCGTCAGCAAAAGAAACGATTTAAAATCTCAAATCGCCTCATTTGTGGAAGAACTAATTCACTATGAACGGATGTTGTCTCTAACAACGAACATCGTACGAAAATTGAAAAGAGAACTTAGTAAGTTAACAGTTATTCCCAAAGAGTTGAAGAAATTGAACGATCCCATAATCAATGGGTTTTTCAATAATGAGAAGGAGTTTTCTGTAGATGCTCTGAGAAAGATCTACATTTCCTAGTATGTCTTCTTTTTGGTTTAGTTGGAAGAATAACCAGTGCTGGAATAGCAATGATTGTGACTACACATAGCTATTATTTTTCATCTTCTTGTTTTTTTTTAGGTTTTGGTTTAAAAAATTCTAAAAATATTTGGAGGATGATGTTTTTGCAGTATTTAATCTTTATGATTTGTTATATTGCAACTTGTTATGGGATATTGGTGTTTATGTCCGTGAACTATGTTAGTTCCATACCTTATCAAAAGTACATTCGTTTGTGATCGATATTCATGTATTGGTTAAAGAATTAATGGACTTTTGACAATTACAAAAGTTAAGCCTATATTGCCAATCTTTGATGGAAGATAGATTAAAATCTTTTGTTTGCAAGGATTATGTCTATTGAAAGATAGAATGAATCCTTGTGTATTCCACAGTATTGATATTCACTGATCCATATTTTATGTAATACTGTGAGGCTCCGTAATGTGTTTTATGTTGAGCACTAAACAACCAAGTTGATTATTTTTTATTGGCTTTGTTGTTGCTCCGTGAGGTACTATATGTCGAGCATTACAAACTAAATTAATCATCTTGTTTGGTTATTTAGTTATTACTCCATAAGTTTTCTTGTGTTGAGTATATGAACGGTTAAGCTAATCATTCCTTATGGTTAAACTTAGTCGTAGCTCCATAAGTTTACTTATGTTGAGCATAATCAATTAAATTGATCACTTTTTGTGTTTAATTTGGTTGCGTATTCCGATTAAATTATTCATGGGTTTACTTGTGATTAATTTGATTGACTTTTTGGATATAAAAATCATTCTTATGGTTTTAGTGTCCAATAAAAATCCTTCTTTTCTTTTGAAATTAAGGTCGCTCGTTGTTGTTCTCTCGGGAATGACATCAAATGGGGGAGAGTTCTTTTGAACTTGTGCTTAATGGTCATATCTTGAGGGGTGTGCGGCTGTGGAATTTTAGAGGGGTTATCTTGTATTTTTAAACTCCTTGATGAATGCATTTATCTTCGGCTTTATGATTGCATCTAAATTAGTTGGTATGTATATTTTCTTTTAGTCATGAAATGTCTCTTACGGAAATTTCATTATGATCTCGTTCTTGTACCTTTGCCAATTTTATTGACAAAAAGGGGGAGAATTAATATGTAGGTCACACTACAAATATATATGGTTTTCGGATCTTTGTGTAAGGGGGGGTGGTTTCCATGTGAGATGGAGTATTGACTAGGGGGAGTGATACATATCACCATAGTATTATTGTTGAAGTTGTGATACAATTGAACTTTGACACTGTATAACAATTGAACTCGGACTAGGATAGAAAGTGTAGTTGAGCTCAAGGACTTCATGGCGATTCATCATACAAGAAGAAAAACTACTCAAGGAACCGGTGGAACTTCTCGACAAAAAGGTATGTGGAGACTTGAACTTATCTATCACTCAAAAGTCTATCTATTCCATCTCCTACTTCTTGAGACAAAAGGTTGTATACTATATATAGACTTTGATTATACACAGTTGGTATTTCGAGCCGAGTATACCTCGCCTATCTATATCTCGAAATATGTGTTGGTAAGCTTTTCGCTTCGACCAAGTTTATCTTTACCTAGTGACGAAAGTCATGATATGTTTCAATCATTTTGAAAATTGCTTTGACGAAGAATGTTTCAATGATTGGAATGAGAGTTTAGATTACATAATCAATGTGGACATAAGCATTGTTGTGGAAACACATTTATGTATAAGTCCTATTCCTTGAACCAAAGTTTGCGAACTTTGTTGATCAAGAAAACCGGAAGAATGACGTGATCCAAGTCCGCGAACTGCCAAACTTCTCAAACCCAAGAATTTCTGCTAGAGTTGACAAACTAGTGCGTGAAGCTAAGTCCGCGAACCCAGTCCGCGAACCGGCGAATTTCTCATCCCGAGAATTTCTGCTGGAGTTTGTAAATTCTATCCGGTAACTTAAGTCCGCGAACCAAGTCTGCGAACTTAAGAAGGTTATATATCTGAAGATGATTTCTGAACTTAAACTTAAAAAGACTAAGGAATGCAGTTTGCAAACCATGGCTATAAAAGTTCATGAACCGATTCGAGTGAATCAAATCATCTATGCTTCAATTGTGTCTTGTGTAGTTACATAAGAATTCTTTGCAATTGAACAACTCTCTAACTAGTTCATTTGAGTCATGTGAACTAGTTATGGTGAAGAAGAACATGGTTGATATGAAATGATCATACGGCTAACATTTTGGTTAATTATTATTGAACCAACAAGTGCATACGTTTGGGTACGGTTAACAAACTTAGAAGCGTGCATTTTAATTGTGTGTAACAAGTTAAGTTTTCGACCTAACGGTTGAGAAATATTAGCTTGAATCTAAATCAGATTTTCATCTAACGGTGGATATTGATTGCTTTGTTACCAAGGTAACTTAATGGAAAACCCTGATTTGAAAGACTATATAAGGGGACATCTGGCATCAATGCAAAACTAATCCCCACACCTTACGTGTGATACTAGTTTGTGTGCTAGAGTCGTTTCTCCTTTAACCTTTGGTTTTCTTCTTCTAAAACCAGGTTAACGACTTAAAGACTTCATTGGGCCAGACCGATACTACTTTATTGTAGTTGTGTGATCTGATCTTGCATCTTCTATCGTACGAGTACAATCATATTGATTGGCTTGAGATTGATATCTCTGATAGGCAAGATATAAAAAGTAATCACAAACATCTTCGTCTCATCGTTTGTGATTCCGCAACATCTTGTTTCTCTACCATACGATTAAGATTGTTGTGAGGTGATTGATAACTCTAGGCTGTTCTTCAAGAATATAAGACCGGATTATTAATTGGTTCCTGTTCACCTTGATTACTATCAAAAGACGGAACAAAACCTTTTAGGGTTTATCTGTGGGGGGCAGATTAATCCTTCGATAGACTTGTCTATGTGAGACAGATTTGTTTGTCATCAAGTATTCGACTTTGGGTCATAGAAACTCTTAGTTGTGGGTGAGATCAGCTAAGGAAATCAAGTGCGCAGTATCCTGCTGGGATCAGAGGCGTAAGGAGTACACCAGTACCTTGGATCAGTGGGAGACTGATTGGGGTTCAACTACAGTCCAGTCCGAAGTTAGCTTGGGGTAGGCTAGTGTATGTAGCGGCTTAATACAGTGTGTGTTCAATCTGGACTAGGTCCCGGGGTTTTTCTGCATTTGCGGTTTCCTCGGTAACAAAATTTCTGGTGTCTGTGTTATTTCAATTTTCGCATTATATTGTTTTATCTTTATAATTGAAATAATACAGGTTGTGCATTAGATCATCAATTAGAGTAATCCAACCTTTGGTTGTTGATTGTCATTGATTGATCCTCGGATATTTGTCTTTGGTACCATCCGAGTTATACCTTGTATTTGATTAAGATTTACTGATTTCTATTAGCTTGAGTAAATCAAAACAAGAGAGAGATATTAACTCCTTGGGATACTTTTACCTTGATTGAGTCTGACTGTCTAGTTGATTCTCTAAAAAGTATTTCTTAGTTAGTCCATACAGATTGCTAAGTTAAATATTGGGTGGTGTTGTTAGAACCCCGCTTTTTCACAAATAACTTAGAATTTAAATAAATAAATCTAAAAACATTGCAAGATGAAAATCGTTGGAAATGGCTATGTGTAATCACAGTCTTTGTTATACCAAACCCTAGTTATCCTTCTTAAACATAAGAATAATTCTCATAAGAAGTTTCCTAGACAAAATTAAACCCTAAGAATAAACTGAGAAATCAGACATAGTCAGCAATTAGGGATCGAACAAGAGCAACATTATCAGTTGATTTCTTCAGTTCAGTCTTTAGAAAATCAAGGTTCTTTGTTGCAATGGCAAGTTGATCACGTACAACTGTAAAATTTCGGAGAAAATCTCCAACCAAATCAGATGACATCTGAACAGGTCTATTGTTTTCATAATCGCAAGCATAGTAACAGGTTATGATGATAGGATTCTCATGAAACTCAATAACCTTGCCATCTTCAATTTTGTCTTCCTTTTTGCTTCCATTCATTGTGCAGTTCATGATATCACAAGAAGGTTTCTTGAGGTTATGGAACGTACATATATCTAAGATATATATATATATATATATATATATATATATATATATATATATATATATATATATATATATGTGTGTGTGTGTGTGTGTTTTTCCTAGGAATAAAAACTCTAGGGTCACATATGGTTCTTTCCAAGCACGTTGGTATTGGAACCATACGTCCGATCATGGACCTAGTACATTGGTCGTTCGTGGACATGAATAAAAATATTCAGTACAAATGAGCCAAAAAAGCCTAAACCAGAAACATTTTTTTGAAAGAATTATCAATAACAAGTTTTTATCCTTAGACAGAACATCTTAGCTCAATAAATAAATTTAGATCACAAGAGTTTTGTTGATAGACACAACAGGTCAACTGTTCATAGAGAAAACTGTTCGAAGAAAGACTTATTGAAGCTTCTTATTGCACCAAAGAATATTATCTTAAAAAGTTATTGACTATTCACATAACAAATGTAAATATTAACTGGAGCAATGCTCAACAGTAAGATGATCATTTTCTTTATTAATAAACAGAAAATAACATACGTACAACGAAGACCACTTTGTCAAGAAGAAGAAAAAAAAACTTCTTGAGAGTATTGTGCATCCTCACATGGTCTCAAAAGAGGAGGCACAAACAAAAGTAGTCAGGTTGTATGTAAATGAGCAAGTTTCCCATCACTAGTGTTGACTTTCTTTCCCTTACATTCTTGAGAACCAAGAGACACATTAATAAGGTTAATCTCAAAAGAATTAATGGGAAAAAGACAAGAATTACCTGATGATGTCGT
Source organism: Papaver somniferum (assembly GCF_003573695.1). Taxonomy (NCBI): domain Eukaryota; kingdom Viridiplantae; phylum Streptophyta; class Magnoliopsida; order Ranunculales; family Papaveraceae; genus Papaver; species Papaver somniferum. The sequence goes on along the minus strand of NC_039367.1, from coordinate 37,300,309 downwards.
CTTCTTTGCCTTAATAATGTGTTTGAGTTTGTTGATCCTGGTCTTGAGTTCTGACACATGGTTGTTGATGTGAATGTGATTAGGAAGAATTGATTCTTTCTTTCTAAAGTTTTCTCCAGACTTAGAAGAAGACTTGGAATGACTATCTTTTTGCAGATTAGGTTTTCTTCTTTTTGGAACTTCTGAACAACTTTTTGTCCTTACAACATTATCCTTTTCACAATTGTTGCAATTGTGAAAAGGTTTTGTATTACTTTTAAGAACAAGGGTTGGCTAATCACAACACTTTCTTTGTCCAAAAATTGGACAATCATAACCAGTAGAGTGTAATACAGGATTGATCACTTCTTTAGACACCCAAACAAGGATGTTATGAAGTTTCTCATTTCGTAAACGAAAACGACATCTTCTTTCAAGGTGACCTTTGTTTCCACAATAGTAGCAATTCAATGAACGAAATTACCTGAACGAAATTACCTGTATTCATGTGAGCTGGTTTTGGAGGTTGACGAAGCTTGTTCTTTTGAACTTCAACTACTGGTGGTAGAATTTCACATATGTCATTAGTGATGAGATTCCTCTGTTGGAAATTGCCATTAGATTTAACAAAACTAATGTTACTAATGGTCGGAGCGTTTATTCCTTTACATCAAAATCCTCGCATATCACGATGATTTTTACATGCTCATTCATAGTAGATAATTTTGTGGAGCTGGTACTAAAATTTTTCAAGTTTTCTTCCAACAGTTTGACCTTATCACAAGCAGCAGTTAAGTCAGTCTCTAGTTGTTTTTATCGAACCAAAAAATTGCTTTCTATGTCTTTGAAGCAACTTCGTTGAGAGTCACATCTTGCATCAGATTCTGCAAGTTTTTCTTTTAACACAAAGAGATTTCGACGAAGATCTTCACATTCAGAATTTTTTTAACGCGCGTCTTCTTCTCGATCTTTAAGAAGATATTTTAAAAGATTACATCCACAATCATAACCCTTAAAGAGTTTTCTCATCTTCTTGTTTTCTTGACAGAGAGGAGTTAGAAAATCAATCATACATGACGTTGACTTATTTTTCTTTATAAGATAGTCAAATAGCTTGATATATTGTGAGACCTCCTCATCAACCTTTTTATCAACATCTGAATCACTTTCATATGAAAGTTCATCCAATTGTTCTTCCAGGCGTGATTCCCAGTTAATTACAGTTTCAGGCAATGGTAAAGAAGTGAGAGTTTTCTCAAGAAAATCCAAGCTATGAGACAAATTTGAATGATTCTGGACTGGTGATGTGACGTTTGAGATAACACTTATGTTCATAGAGTCATATTGCTACAAACACTGACTTATGAGGTTTTAGCGTGTTTGACTTCTCTGATATCAATTGAAAACGCGGGGGTATAACAACCACACCCAATATTTCGTTCGGCAATCTGTATGGACTAAACTCCAATATAGTTCCAAGAGCACCAACTTAAAAGTGAGACTCAATCAAGAAATATATCAATGCGCTTTATCTTTTTCTCAATACAATCAGCAAATCGAACAAATCGAAATCCGTGAGCCTGATTGTCGTGAGAATAACTTGGACGATACCAATAACCAATGCCCAAGTATCAATCAAGTTTTATCCAACAAACAATGTCGGATTTATCAACTGTGATTGAACTACGCCCAACATGTGATATTTCAATTATATAAACAAATATAATCGGAAAAGAAATTACATAGACACCATAAATTTTGTTAACGAGGAAACCGAAAATGTGGAAAAACCTCGGGACCTAGTCCATCTTTGAACACCACACTATATTAAGCCGCTACAGACTCTAGCATACTACAAGTTAACTTCAGACTGAAATGTACTTGAGCCCTGACCAAGTCTCACACAGGTTAAGGTACAGTCGTGTTCCTTACGCCTCTTGAATGCCAACAGGATTTTGCACACGTGATTCCTTAGTTGATCTCACCCATAACTCACAACTAAGAGTTGCTACGACCCAAAGTCGGAGACTTTGTTAGAGCATTGCTCGGTCGAACTCGCATGCGTTGCTATCTCAAGCATGTTTGTCAATGTTAGTGATCAAAACTATAAGTCTTGATTTCTAGTCTATTATAGCTAGGTCTCAGACTAAGATAAAAAGTGTATTTGAGCTCAAGGACTTCATGGAGATTCATCATACAAGTAGAAGAACTACTCAATGAACCGGTGGAACTTCTCGAAAAAAAGGTATGTGAAGACTTGAACTTATTTGTCACTCAAAAGTCTATCTACTCTATCTCCTACTTCTTGAGACAAAAAGTCGTATGCTATATATATAAACTTAGATTATACACATTTGGTATTTTGAGCTGAGTATACTTCGGCTATCTATATCTCGAAATATGTGTTGGTAAGCTTTTCGCTTCGACCAAGTTTATCTTTACCTAGTGACGAATGTCATGATATGTTTCAATCATCTTGAAAATTGCTTTGACGAGAAATTGTGTAACAACTATATAACGTCCTCTAAGAATGTTTCAATGATTGAAATGAGAGTTTAGATTACATAACTAATGATGGACATAAGCATTGTTGTGGAAACACATTTATGTATAAGTCCCATTCCTTGAACCAAAGTTTGCGAACTTTGTTGATCAAGAGAAACCGGAAGAATGGCTTGTTGCCAAGTCCGCGATCTCAGTCCGCGAACTGCCGAACTTCTTATCTCGAGAAATTCTACTGGAGTTGACAAACTAGTTGCATGAGTACCAGTCCGTGAACCGGCGGAAGGTCTCTTGCCGAGATTTTCTGATGGAGTTTGTAAACTCTGTCGGTTGCTTAAGTACGCGAACCTACTGTGCGAACTTAAGAAGGTTATATATCTGAAGATGATTTCTGAACTTAAACTTTAAAAAGACTAAGGAATGCAGTTTGCAAACCGTGGATATAAAAGTTCATGAACCGATTCAAGTGAATCGAATCATCTTTGCTTCAATTGTGTCTTGTGTAGTTACATAAGATTTCCTTGCAATTAAAAAACACTCTATCTAGTTCATTTGAGTCATTTGAACTAGTTATGGTGAAGAAGAACATGGTTGATATGAAATGTTCATATGCTAACCTTTTGGTTAACTATTGTTGAACCAACAATGTACACGTTTGGGTACGGTTAACAAACCTAAAGCGTGGAGTTCGTTTGTATGTAACAAGCTAAGTTTTCGATCTTACGGTTGAGAAATATTAGCTTGAATCTAAATCATATTTTCATCTAATGGTGAATATTGATTGCTTTGTTACCAAGGAAAAACCCTGATTTGAAAGACTATATAAAGGAGACATCTAGTATTGTGCAAAACTAATCCCCACACCTTACGTGTGGTACTAGTTTGCGTACTAGAGTCGATTCTCCTTTAACCTTTGGTTTTCTTCTTCTAAAACCAGGTTAACGACTTAAAGACTTCATTGGGATTGTGAAGCCGGACCGATACTAATTTTATCGTAGTTGTGTGATATGATCTTGCATCTTCTATTGTACGAGTACAATCAGATTGATTGGCTTGAGATTTGATATCTCCGATATGCAAGATATAAAAAGTAATCACAAAAATATTCGTCTAATTGTTTGTGATTCCGCAACATCTTGTTTAGCTACCATACGATTAAGATTGTTGTGAGGTGATTGATTAATCTAGGTTGTTCTTCGGGAATATAAGACCGGATTATCAATTGGTTCTTGTTCACCTTGATTATTATCAAAAGACGGAACAAAAACTTTAGGGTTTTTCTGTCGGAGACAGATTGATCCTTTGATAGACTTGTATGTGTGAGACATATTTGTTTATTGTCAAAGCCTCTGATTTTGGGTCGTAACAAATTTTAGTTGTGGGTGAGATCACCTAAGGGAATCAAGTGCGCAGTATCCTGCTGGGATCAGAGGCGTAGGGAGTACAACTGTACCTTGGATCAGTGGGAGACTGATTGGGGTTCAACTACAGTCCAGTCCGAAGTTAGCTTGGAGTAGGCTAGTGTCTGTAGCGGCTTAATACAGTGTGTGTTCAATCTGGACTAGGTCCCATGGTTTTTATGCATTTGCGGTTTCCTCGTTGACAAAATTTCTGGTGTCTGTGTTATTTCAATTTCCGCATTGTATTGTTTTATCTTTATAATTGAAATAATACAGGTTGTGCATTAGATCAATCAATTGGAGAATCCGACCTAACGGTTGTTGATTGATATTGATTGACACTTGGATATTGGTCTCTGGTACCATTCAAGTTATTCCTTATATTTGATTAGTACTCGCAGTTTCTGTTTGAGGAAATCAAATCAAGAGAGAGATATAAACTCGTTGATATACTTTTAATTTATTGAATCTTGTTGATTCTCTTAAAATTATATTCGAGTTTGTCCATACAGATTGCTAAGCGAAATATTGGGTGGTGTTGTTAGACCCCTGCTTTTTCAATTGGTATCAGAGCAGGCAAACACGTTTAAGACCTTACAAGTATGTGTTTGTAGCGATCTGACTCTATGTACAAAGGTGCTATCTCTATTAACGTACCACCAGTCTTCGATGGATCTAATTACTTATGGTGGAAAATTGCTATGCGAGCTTTTCTTCAAGCGCGTGATTTTCAATCATGGGTACGTGTTGTTGAGGGCTATGATCCTCCGGTAAATACAGAAGGAGATGTATCTCTATCTAAGGATGTTGGTTGTTACAGTCCTGAAGAATCTCTTGCTCCAATGCAAAACTCTAACGGATTGAATGCTATCAGACAAGCCATTATCCTAGATCTTCAACACTATGTGTCTACCTGCACTAAGTCTAAAGATGCCTGGGATATCTTAGAGACTGTATTTGAAGACAATAGATACGTCTCTAGGAAGCATGCCATCGATGGAGGAAATAACCTCAACACCCTCTCCAAAAATGCTTCTTCCGAAAAAGTAAAATTTCTTGATCAAATTTCTACTCAAACCATTTCCTTCAATGCCGTTTCCAACATAAGTGAAACCTCTAACTTGTCTTGGGCTGATGAATGTTGCTCAAATGGTGAATGGTTCGATAAACCATTATTAACAGAAAGGATCAATGAATTTGTAAAAAGGAGCATTAGATGTGATAAACATCCACTTTCAGTTTTTACTGCTAATGGTTCTAAGAGAGAAAAATCCTCATGTGCCAGCGTTCTGAATACGTCTAAAGGATGTGATGAACCCTCAGCTCATGCAACAGAAACATCATCATACTCAAGTTCCGATCCAGAATCTGAGTCTGACACAAAGATTTTTGAATTCTTGAATAGAGAGGTTCTTCAAGAAAATCTTCAATTAAAAACTTCATTGAAGAAACTAGAATCATTAATCCGGGTGAAAACTCTTGAGATAGACTGTCTCAATGATGAACTCACCAGAACCATTGCTCTAAAGGAAAAAGAGATTAACACTCTTAAGGATGATCTACAAAGATTATCTGGAAGCTCTGACAAAATTTCAGCAATGTTATTTGGTCAGAAGTCCTTTGGAAACACAAATGGTCTAGGATTTAAAGGCAAAACTGCTGGCCTTGTCAACCTAGGTGTCTCTATTAATCATGGAATAAAGGGTGACGGATGTGATAAACAGAAGGCATCTCGACAAGACAAAGGATCCTTGATTTTTTCGTTTTGTGGAAATGCAAATCATGATCAAAGCACGTGTTGGAGATTCAAGAGGAACAACAAAAGAATTTCCAGAATGCAAAGGAACATGCAAAAGATGAATCTGGATAGTCAACATGGGTCTCAGAAAACCAATGCTTCCAGAATCAGAAGAGGTAGGAAATCTGTTTATACAACAAACCTTGGAAAACCACTATGTGGCAAACAAGGGGAGCGGTTGGCTCACAACGTCTCTATCTAATACTAGAGACGTTCGCATCCTCATCTTTAACTTTAGAAAATGGGGTTTTGCGTCTTTATGACTCAAGTACCGTATTTATTGTTGTTAAGAAAGTCTTCCTCTAACACTATAAATAATGGATCTTTAAACCACAGAAGACTTGTTTTTCTAGGGTTTTAGTCGTTCACGAGATGTGTATTTGTTATAGTCTTTTCATTCCCTAAGAAGATACAGGGTCATGGCGCCAGTGACTAGAGGCACAACAAGCAGGGATGCAGTTGAAGCAGCTAACGTATATCGGTGTAAAGGAATTTCTACCACAAGGATGAAGAAAGTGAATGCTTCAAATAATGGTAAAGGTTCTTCCTCAACCTAGTTCTTTTCCTTTTTCAAAGAGATGATAACTTCAGAAGCCTGGTAAAAGATTTTATCAGCAAAAAAAACGAGTTAAAATCTCGAATCACTTCATCCTTGGAAAAGTTAATTTACTATGAACGAATGTTATCTCTTACAACAAACTCCATACTAGAACTAAAAAGAGAACTTAGTGAATTAACAAGTATTTCTGGAGAGTTGAAGGAACTGAACGATCCTGTTGTTAATGGGTTCTTCAACGGTAAAAAGGAATTCTCTGAAGAGGCTTTGATGAAACTAATTTTTGCCTAGTATGTTTTCTTTTTGGTTTAGTTGGAAGAATAACTAGTGCTTTGAATAGCAATGATTGTGACTACACATAGGTATTATGTTTCATCTTCTTGTGTTATTTTTTTAGGTTTATTGGTTTTAAATTCTAAAAATATTTGGAGGATGATGTTTTTGCAGTATTAATCTTTATGATTTGTCATATTGCAACTTGTTATGGGATATGTATGTTTGCTTCCGTGAACTTGAAGGTTCCATACTTTGTCAAAAGTAAATTCGTTTGTGTTCGGTATTCACGTACTGGTAAAAGGATGAATGGACTTTTTGACAAATATAAAAGTTAAGCCTATATTGTCAATTATGTTGATGAAAGATAGGTTAAAATATTTTGTTTTCAAGGATTATGTCTATTATTGTTGTTATGCAAATAATGATTGAAGATAAAATGAATCCTTGTGTATTCCGCAGTATTGATCATCCCTGATCCATATTCGTATGTATTACTGTGAGGCTTTGTAATGTGTCTTATGTTGAGCACGATACAACCAAGTTGATTATTTTTTATTAGCTTTGTTGGTTGTTCCATAAGGTACTTTATGATGAGCATTATGAACTAAATTAATCATCTTGTTTGGTTATTTAGTTATTGCTCCATAAGTTTTCTTATGTCGAGCAAAACAATTGACAATTAAATTGATTACTTTTGTAATTAGTCTGGTTGTGTATTCCAATTATATTAATTATGGGTTCTTTTGTAATTAATCTAGTTGAGTATTTTTGTGTCTCCATGAGTTTTCTTATGTTGAGCACAAAAAATTGAATTGATCACTTTTTGTGTTTAATTTGATTGCGTATACCGATCAAATTAATCACGGGTTTTACTTGTGATTAATTTGATTGAGTTTTTGGATATAAAAAATCATTCTTATGGTTTTTGGTGTCCAATAAAATCCTTCTTTTCTTTCAAAATCAAGGTCGCTCTTGTTGTTCTTTCGGGAATGACAATTAATGGGGGAGAGTTCTTTTGAACTTGTGCTTAATGGTCATATCTTGAGGGGTGTGCGTCTGTGGAATTTTAGAGGGGTTATCTTGTATCTTTAAACTCCTTGATGAATGCTATTAGCTTCGGCTATATGATTGCATCTAAATAAGATGATGTGTGTTCTTTCTTTTTAGTCATGAAATATCTCTTACGGAAATTTCATTATGATCCCGTTCTTGTACCTTTGCCAATTTTATTGACAAAAAGGGGGAGCATTAATATGTAGTTCACACTACAAATACATATGGTCTTCGGGTCATTATGCAAGGGGGAGTGTTTTCCATGTGAGATGGAGTATTGACTAAGGGGGAGTGATACATATCACCATAGTCTTATTGTTGAAGTTGTGGTACAATTGAACTTTGACGCTGTGTAATAATACTATGACACTTTATAGCAATGATCGAGACCGATGCTTTCTCATTGTTATAGCTACGGATCTTCAACAACGGTGATGCTAAACTTACAACCTTTGGGATCATTGAAGTACTTGTAAGTGACGAAGATTTTGAGGAATGTTGAAGATTAGACATGTGGAATAGGAGCTACTTAAGTTTCTTTATCTTTTTTCTATTCCATATGTATTGATAGTTTTGTCACTAAAATTGACAAAGGGGGAGATTGTTAGAGCATTGCTCAGTCGAACTCGCATGCGTTGCTATCTCAAGCATGTTTGTCAATTTTAGTGATCAAAACTATAAGTCTTTATTTCTAGTCTATTATAGCTAAGTCTCGGACTAGGATAGAAAGTGTAGTTGAGCTCAAGGACTTCATGGCGATTCATCATACAAGTAGAAGAACTACTCAAGGAACCGGTGGAACTTCTCGACAAAAAGGTATGTGAAGACTTGAACTTATTTGTCACTCAAAAGTCTATCTACTTTATCTCCTACTTCTTGAGACAAAAAGTCGTATGCTATATATATAGACTTAGATTATACACATTTGGTATTTCGAGTCGAGTATACCTCGCCTATCTATATCTCGAAATATGTGTTGGTAAGCTTTTCTCTTCGACCAAGTTTATCTTTACCTAGTGACGAAAGTCATGATATGTTTTAATCATCTTGAAAATTGCTTTGACGAGAAATGGTGTAACAACTATATAACGTCCTCTAAGAATGTTTCAATGATTGAAATGAGAGTTTAGATTACATAACCAATGATGGACATAAGCATTGTTGTGGAAACACATTTATGCATAAGTCCTATTCCTTGAACCAAAGTTTGCGAACTTTGTTAATCAAGAGAAACCGGAAGAATGGCTTGTTTCCAAGTCCGCGAACTGCCGAACTTCTTATCCCAAGAAATTTTGCTGGAGTTGACAAACTAGTTGCATGAGTACCAGTCCACGAACCGGCGGAAGGTCTCTTGCCGAGATTTTCTGCTGGAGTTTGTAAACTCTGCCGGTTGCTTAAATCCGCGAACCTAGTGTGCGAACTTAATAAGGTTATATATCTGAAGATGATTTCTGAACTTAAACTTTAAAAAGACTTAGGAATGCAGTTTGCAAACTGTGGCTATAAAAGTTCATTAACCGATTCAATTGAATCAAATCATCTTTGCTTCAATTGTATCTTGTGTAGTTACATAAGATTTCCTTTCAATTGAACAACTCTCTCACTAGTTCATTTGAGTCATTTGAACTAGTTTTGGTGAAGAAGAACATGGTTTATATGAAATGCTCATATGGCTAACCTTTTGGTTAACAATTGTTGAACCAACAAAGTACACGTTTGGGTACGGTTAACAAACCTAGAAGCGTGCAGTTCATTTGTGTATAACAAGCTAAGTTTTCGATCTAACGGTTGAGAAATATTAGCTTGAATCTAAATCAGGTTTTCATCTAACGGTGAATATTGATTGCTTTGTTACCAAGGCAAAATCCTGATTTGAAATACTATATAAAGGATACATCTAGTATTGTGCAAAAGTAATCCCCACACCTTACGTGTGATACTAGTTCGCGTACTAGAGTCGATTATCCTTCAACCTTTGGTTTTCTTCTTCTAAAACCAGGTTAACGACTTAAAGACTTCAGTGGGATTGTGAAGCCAAACCGATACTACGTTTATTGTAGTTGTGTGATCTGATCTTGCATCTTATATCGTACGAGTACAATCGGATTGATTGGCTTGAGATTTGATATCTCCGATAGGCAAGATATAAAAAGTAATCACAAACATCTTCGTCTCATTGTTTGTGATTCCACAACATCTTATTTCGCTACCATACGATTAAATTGTTGTGAGGTGATTGATTAATATAGGCTGTTCTTCGGGAATATAAGACCGGATTATCAATTGGTTCCTGTTCACCTTAATTATTATCAAAAGACGGAACAAAAACTTTAGGGTTTTCTGTGGGAGGCAGATTGATCCTTTGATAGACTTGTCTATGTGAGACAGATTTGCTTATTATCAAAGCCTGCGATTTTAGGTCGTAACAACTCTTAGTTGTGGGTGAGATCATCTAAGGGAATCAAGTACGCAGTATCCTACTGGGATCAGAGGCGTAGGGAGTACAACTGTACCTTGGATCAGTGGGAGACTGATTGGGGTTCAACTACAGTCCAGTCCGAAGTTAGCTTTGAGTAGGCTAGTGTTTGTAGCGGCTTAATACAGTGTGTGTTCAATCTGGACTAGGTCCCTGGGTTTTTCTGCATTTGCGGTTTCCTCATTAACAAAATTTCTGGTGTATGTGTTATTTCAATTTCCACATTATATTGTTTTATCTTTATAATTGAAATAATACAGGTTGTGCATTAGATCAATCAATTGGAGAATCCGACCTAACGGTTGTTGATTGATATTGATTGACACTTGGATATTGGTCTTTGGTACCAACCAAGTTATTCCTTGTGTTTGATTAGTACTCGCAGTTTCTGTTTGAGGAAATCAAATCAAGAGAGAGAGATAAACTCGTTGATATACTTTTAATTGATTGAGTCTTGTTGATTCTCTCAAAAGTATATTCGAGTTTGTCCATACAGATTTCTAAGTGAAATATTGGGTGGTGTTGTTAGACCCCCACTTTTTCAGACTTATAAACAAATATGTCTCCCACGGATAAGTCTATTCTGGTTTTGTTTCCGTCTTTAGATAAATCAAGGTGAACAGAAAACTAAACTAATAATCCGGTCTTATACTTCCAAAGAGCAGCCTAGAAATATTAGTCACCTCACACTAACCTAACTGATTAACATAAGAAGTTATTGCGGAATCACAAGAGTCTGAGACGAAGAACATGTTGTAATTACTTTTTATATCCTACCTATCGGAGATGAATCTCGAGTAAATCTTAGAGAAGCTGAAACTCAATACGATAGAACAAGTAAGATCAGAATACACAACTAAAGAGAAAATAGTTGGATCTGGCTTCACAAATCCCAAATGAAGTATTCAAGTCGTTAACCTAATAATGGTTCTGGAAAACCTAGGTTAAAGGAGAATCGACTCTAGTTTGCAACTAGGACACACAGAAGTGTCGAAATTAAGTTTCCCAGATGCTAGAGTTCTCCCTTATATAGTCTTTCAAATCAGTCTTGCTTACAATCAAAACTGAGATAGCTTAGTAACAAAGCAATTAATATTCACCGTTAGATGAACTCCTTATTTAAGATTCAAGCTAAGTCTGATTAGAAATTAACCAATCAATTTCCACCGTTAGATGGTATTAGCTTGATACACACAAGTAAAATATACTTATATTTAGATATGGATGAACCGTATCCAAACGTGTATACCTTGTTGGCTGAATAATAATTAACCGAAGTTAGCCATATTAACACTTATAACTTAGCCACATTCATCTAACACTTCTAGATCAAATATGATGATCAATCAATCATGATAGATAATCAAATGAATCTAAATGTGTTTCAAGAGAGTTGTTCAAATGTTCATCATCTCATAGAAATCTATATATAAAAACCATTTGAAACAAAATCGGTTTGGTTTGTAATTGTACAAAGTACATATACAAGAACCAATTCATGAACATAATGCCACGGTTTGCAAAACAAGTTCGCATTCCTTATTTCATTAAATTTCTAGGGGATTTAGTTCGCAAACGAACCTGAGTTCATGAGTATGAAAATCACACTTACCGATTTTGGAACCTGACCACTGTGTTCGCAAATAGGATACGCGAACAACAGTTCCGGACTTTGGCTTTGTCCAGTTGTTCGCAAATAGGACACGGGAACAGTAGCTCCGAACTTGGCCTTGTCTGGACGTTCGCAAACATGGTACGCGAACAACAACTCTGGACCTTTTCACAGGTAAACCATTTCGCAAACAATAGTTCCGGACCTGAACTAGACTTGCACAGTTAGCACACAAAGTATACAACCTGTATTATATCCAGACATAGTATTCGTTCTAAAACTCTCATTTAATCATTGAAACATCCTTGGAATACAACAATGGTAATCTTACACATACCACTAGATCCAAGTAATTTTCAGGTGATTAATGGATCAATACGAAACTTCCCAAGTTGACATCAAATGATTGTCTCACACAAATCATGTAAGATGTTCAAGGTAATTTTCACATGATCATCTTTGACTTAATATTTAGTTTCCAACAAATAAATTGTCTCCAACTAAACTCGTCAAGTATACGATGAACTTAGCTAAAGCTAAAAGCTTTCAACATGTATTTCGAGAAATATATAAACGAGATAAACTTGGCTCGAAATTTCAATTGTGTATAATGTAAAAGTCTATATAGCTATACGACTTAGTCTCATATAGAAGATAGAACATAATAGACTTCTGAGTGACATATGAGTTTTAGTCTCCACATACCTTACTCCAAGCTCTTCAATAGATCTTATTCTTCAATTGGTGAACGCCGTGAAGTCTAAATCTCAACTACACACTTCTATCCTAATCCGAGACATATCTATAAGTATAGTAGAAATCAAGTATATAGTTTTGATCAACTATGTTAGAGCATTGCTCGGTCGAACTCGCATGTGTTACTATCTCAAGCATGTTTGTTAATATTAGTGATCAAAACTATATGTCTTGATTTCTAGTATACTTATGACTAAGTCTCGGTCTAGGATAGTTAGGAATAGTTGAGCTTCAGACTCCATGGCGATTATCTTGCAAAGACGAAGAACTACTCAAGGAACCATTGGAACTTCATCCGACCAAAAGGTATGTGGAGACTTGAACTCATCTTGTCACTCAAAAGTCTAACTACTCTGTCTCCTACTCTTGAGACAAAATTCGTATAAGTCTGATAGTTTTCATACATACACATTTGCTATTTCGAGCCGAGTTTATTCGCGTATCTTTTTCTCGAAATACGTTTTGGTAAGCTTTTGCTTTAACCATCTTCATCTTTACCCGAGACGAAAGTCATGATGACGTTTCAATCTTCAAAATAGCTTTGATGACGATAGTCGATTCTTTATGTCTAACGACTGTTATAACATTATAGAAGAATATTTCAACGATTGAAATATAGAGTTGAGAATATGTAACCACCTACGGATGTAAGCATATAGTGTGTTCACACATTAGTGTATAAATACATGTGCCGGAACCAAGTGCGTACATATGTGTGCATGCAGTATTGGTGAAGGAGACAGGTTGGGTACGCGTACCCGTACGCGTATTGGCGAAAATTCACGTCCGTGAAATTCTTCTGAGTTTGGAGTTTACGAACTCAAAAACCAGTCACCTTAGGTACACGTATCGGAGGAACTTTTTCACCCGAAAAAGTCTGTTGAGTTTGGAAACTAAAACCAACTCAAAATCCGGTAGCTAAGGTACGCATACCCGTACGCGTACCCAAGCTAGTTATTTCTCAAATCGGTAGTTCATGGACTTAAAACAATAAATTATAAGGAATGTAATCTTTACAAACCATGGGTATATTGTTCATGAATTGATTCAAATGAATCAAACTGATTTTGTTTCAATTGTGTCTATGTATAAAGACCTAAGCAATTGAACAACTCTTGAACTAGTTCTTATGAGTCATTTGAACTATTTATGAGAAAGATGAATACGGTTAATATGAAAGCACTCATATCGCTAACCATTGGTCAACCATTTGTGAATCAACCAATGTACACGTTTAGGTACGGTTACTCAAACCTAAATGAATATATTTCATTTGTGTGTGAAAAGCTAAGTTTCGATCTAATGGTTGAAAGATATTAGCTTGGATAAATCAGGTTTTTCATCTTACGGTGATTATTGAATGCTTTGTTACCAAGGTAACTTAGATTGCAAACCCTGATTTGAAAACTATATAAGGAAACGTCTAGCAACTGTGCAAAACTAATCCCCACACCTCCTGTGTGATACTAGTTGGTTTCCTAGAGTCGATTCTCCTTTAATCGTAGGTTTCTTCTCGAGACCCTGTCGATTAACGACTGAAAAACTTCATTGGGATTGTGAAGCCAGACGAAACTACTTCTCTTGTAGTTGAGCGATCTGATCTTGCCATTTTCTATCGTACGAGTTCAATTGAATAATGGACTTGGGATTATATCTCCGATAGGGCAAGATAAAAAGAAATCACAAACATCTTCGTCTCATCGTTTGTGATTCCACAATATCTAGTTTCGCTACCATACGATTTAGATTATTGTGAGGTGATTGATAATACTAGGCTGTTCTTCGGGAATATAAGTCTGGTTTTTCAATTGGTTCTTGTTCACCTTGATTTTTATCAAAAGACAGAACAAAACTTTTAGGTTTATCTGTGGGAGACAGATTTATCTATCCTTGTAGACTTTTCTGTATGATACAGATTTGTTGACTAAAGTCTTCGACTTTGGGTCGTAGCAACTCTTGGTTATGGGTGAGATCAGCTAAGGGAATCAAGTGCGTAGTATCCTGCTGGGATCAGAAACGTAAGGAGCACAACTGTACCTTGAATCAGTATGAGATTGATTAGGGTTCAACTACAGTCCAGACCGAAGTTAGTTTGTAGTAGGCTAGTATCTGAAGCGTCTTAATACAGTGTGGTGTTCAATCTGGACTAGGTCCCGGGGTTTTTCTGCATTTGCGGTTTCCTCGTTAACAAAATTTCTGGTGTCTGTGTTATTTTTATTCCGCATTATATTTTGTTATATAATTGAAATATCACAGGTTGTGCGTTGTATCGATCAATAGTGAAATCCAACCTTTGGTTGTTGATTGGATATTGATTGATCCTTGGATATTGGTCTTTGGTACCATCCAAGTTTATCTCTCTTGTATTTAATCGATGCTCGCAGATTGCTTGAGTAAGATTTAAATCAAGAGATAGAGATATTAACTCCTTGATATACTTTTTATTAAGATTGAGTCTGACTTTCAATTTGATTCTCTTAAAAGTGTATTAGAGTTACTCCATACATATTGCTAATCGAAATATTGGGTGAGGTTGTTAGACCCCCACATTTTCAATTGGTATCAGAGCAGGCAAACACGTTTAAAAGACCTTACAAGTATTTGTTTGTAGCAATCAGATTCTGTGGACAAATTCGTTTCTCCGATCTACGCATAGTCTATGTCCCATACTTTTGACTATGTCAAGTGTCTTGGGTTTTCCTCAAAGGATAATTCCTTAGTTGATTCTTCCGAATCCAGAGAAAGAAACAAGATACTTGACAAGGTGACAGAGGAAGAAAGGAATATCACCAGAATGAAAGAAAATCCAACTGAGACAATTGATTTTCTTAATCATTCTCAACTCTTGGATGAATTTGAGAAGTCTCTTAGTCGAGAACGTGAACTCTATAAGATTATTGAGTCCTTTTCTAACAATATTAAAAAACTCACTCAGGAGAATATGCTACAACAAGAAAAGATTAGTATCCTTGAGAATATTGTTAGAGAGGGAACAATTAGAGAAAAACGTTTGATTGAGACACACTTCTCTGATCTGAACAAACTTCGTGTTGAAACAGAGAATATTGCTGCATCTCTTCACCTAGCCCAAAAACAGCCTGTCTCCTTAACCAAGGAAAACACTGTAATGAGAAATTCTTCTGTGTCACCTGCTGAGTTACCTGACATGAAGAAAAACTCACCAAAGGAAGTCTCTGCAAAATATAAATGGTAAACTTCCAAACGGGACATGGGTTTGAATCAGCTATCCTTCAACAATTCTCTTCCACGAAATTGTCCCTTCTGTGGGAAAAGGAATCATAGTGCTAAACATTGTTTTGCTAGGAAGAAACAGATATCCGACCTTCAAAATCTTCTTCTATTTACCGTCAACCGAGTTAATCATCTGGCGGCATCAACAATGGATCTCACTCCCACGGAAAACCAGAATTCTCATAGAAAGATTTTTAAAGATCATTCTTTCCAAAATCTTTACCGGAATCGTGTTTTTACTCATGGTGCAAACTACATCACAAAAACACAGCTTCCCAGTGTCTATGAGAATAAAACTGGTAGATCTAAGTCTAGAAGGTGGATACCTATCTCAGTTAATCCTCTAGAACCAATCTCTAGAGGTCCTAGACTTAGTCAAAAGGTTCCATTTAATGGATTCTCTCAAATGACTGTAAGAAACTCATATGGAGTTAAAAATATTCAAAGAGAGAAAAGGAATACAAAAAACAGACTGACTGATGATATCCCTATAACTCTAAACACTCATGGTGAGATTATGTCTCATCCTGTTACCTAACTATAGGTATTCACATCCTTGTGTCTAACTTGAGAGTCACAAGGATGTCTGTTTATGATATACTCAAGTCTTAAGGACGATTATCATCCATTCTGTTGATGTCTGTTTTACAAGTTGAGTTTTTCTGCTACTTTCTTTGTATCTAATGTATCTCTTTTGCTCTATCTAACTGTTCAGATATTGAGCCTTGTTCAAAAGAGACATTTTGAGAAACACCTTGTATTTCCTTTTGGGTCCTTCTTGTTTCTCATATATTCTCAAGGTCCACGAACGTCCAAGTCTTCTCTAAGGAAATCTAGGGTTTCTATCAAGAGTGTCTTCCTTGATTGACAACATATATATACCATATATGTGTTTACCCTGTTCCCAGAAAAAGTTGTCTATGGGAACCTCTGTTGAACATCAAAAAGAAGTAAACATTGAGATGGAAGAAGACTTCAAAGGATGTGATTCAACTCAAGATATGATTTTGAAAAAGATGCTTGAAAGAAAAGAGTATAACTCTTGGATAGGAGAATCTATCAAGGATTTAATCTTCGCCCAGACTGAGGTTAAGAACGAGCTTGCTAACCTTCAATTGAAGATAAACCAACTCATTGATGGACAAGCGAAAATCCTTGAGAATCAAAACATCTTGATCAGGAACCAGAAGAAGGTCATCCTCGATTGCGTCAAAGCCAGGCATGTTGCTCGCATCCTTGACCGAAAAACTAATGTTCTAACTCATGAACATGGCGTCTCTACGGTCAAGAAAATCAAGGATATTAGTGACTCCTATTTTGATGGACCTTTTCAAAGGTATGAAATAATCAAAGAAAACTGAGTTATTTGTCTAGTAAATTTTCTTTTTTTCTTGTTTTGTTTAGAATAATAACTAGAGTTTGGAATAGCCATTATTGTGAGTACACATAGCTATGTCCAATGTTTTCATCTTTATTTTTTAGGTTTATTTATTTAAAATTCTAAAAAATTGTTTGGAAGATGATTTTTGCAGTATTAATCTTTATGGTTTTATATACTGCAATATGTTATGAGATATGTGTGTTTGCGTTCGTGAACTATTATTGTCCCATATGATGTCAAAAGTTATCTCTTTTATATGTTGATATGCGAGTATTGATACAAGATCGATGAACTTTTGACAAACAAAAGTTAATCCTATTATGTCAATTATTGATGGAAGATAGGTTAAAATCTTTTGTTTACAAGGATTATGTCTATTTCATGTCATTGTGCAAATAATGATGGAAAAATAGAATGAATCCTTGTATATGCCGCAGTATTGATCATTCCCTAATTCATATTTTATGTGCATACTGCAATGCTCCATAAGTTTTTCTTGTGTTGAGTATAAGACGATTGAGTTAATCATTCTTTCATGGTGAACTTAGTCGTAGCTCCGTAAGCTCTCTTATGTCGAGCATTTCCAACTAGATTAATCATAGATTCGTTTGTGGTTATTTTGGTTGTGTATTCCGATTAAATTAATCATGGGTTCTCTTGTGGTTAGTTTAGTTGAGAATTTTGGATATAGAAAATCATTTTTATGGTTTTTGGTGTCCAATAAAATCCTTCTTTTCCTGTAAAAGTAAGGTCGCTCTTATTGTTCTCTTGGGAATGACATCAAATGGGGGAGAGTTCTTTTGAACTTGCGCTTAATTTTCATATCTTTATGGGGAGTGCGGTTGTGGAATTATTTAGGGGTTTTCTTTGGGCTTGAAACGTCTTCGTGGAAATTTCATTAGGATCCCGTTGTCGTACCTTTGCCAATTTTATTGACAAAAAGGGGGAGAATTAATGTGTAGTTCACACTACAAATGCATATGATTTACGTGCTTTACGGGTCATTATGTAAGGGGGAGTGTGAAAAAGTGGGAGTCTAACAACACCACCCAATATTTCGCTTAGCAATCTGTATGGACTAACTCCGAAATACTTTGCTACAGAATCAACTAGACAGTCAGACTCAATCTAGATAAAAGTATCTCAAGGAGTTAATATCTCTCTCTTGATTTGATTTTTACTCAAGCTAAAAACAATAGCGAGTCTTTATCAAATACAAGGAATACTTGGACGGTACCAAAGACCAATGTCCAAGGATCAATCAATATAAATCAACAACCAAAGGTTGGATTTCCAATTGATGATCACGAACGCACAACCTGTATTATTTCAATTATATAAAATATAATGCGGAAAAGAAATAACACAGACACCAGAAATTTTGTTAACGAGGAAACCGCAAATGCAGAAAAACCCCGGGACCTAGTCCAGATTGAATACACATTGTATTAAGCCGCTACAAACACTAGCCTACTGCAAACTAACTTCGGACTAGACTATAGTTGAACCCCAATCAGTCTCCCACCGATCCAAGGTACAGTTGTACTCCTACGCCTCTGATCCCAGCAGGATACTACGCACTTGATTCCCTTAGATGATCTCACCCACAACCAAGAGTTGCTGCAACCCAAAATCGCAGACTTGATAATAAACAAACCTGTCTCACACAGAAAAGTCTATCAAAGGATAAATCTGTCTCCCACAGATAAACCCTAGGTTTTGTTCCGTCTTTTGATATAAAATCAAGGTGAACATGAAACAATTGAGAATCCGGTCTTATATTCCCGAAGAACATCCTAGATTAATTAATCACCTCTCTACAATCCTTCCTGGCTACACAAGCGGATTGTCGAGGAATCACAAACAGTGAGACGAAGATGTTTGTGACTTCTTTATCTTGCCTATCGGAGAACTCTCACGATCTCAAGTCAATCAATCGATTGTACCCGTACGATAGAAGATGCAAGATCAGATCACAAAACTACGATAAAGTAATATCGATTTGGCTTCACAATCCCAATGAAGTTTTTAAGTCGTTAACCTGATTTTAGAGAAGAAAATCAAAGGTTAATGGAGATCGACTCTAGCGGGCGCACTAGTAGCACACATACGTGTGGGTATTAGTTTTGCACAATGCTAGATGTCTCCTTTATATAACCTTCAAATCAGGGTTTTTCCTTAGTTACAAAGCAATCCATATTCACCGTTAGATGAAAACCTGATTTAGATTCAAGCTAATATTTCTCAACCGTTAGATCGAGAAACCTAGCTTGTCACACACATTTTGGTAAACGTTTACTGGGTTCGTGAAAACCATGCCCAAATGTGTACGTGTATGTTGGTTCAACATAGTAACCCAAAAAGGTCAACTATATGAACATTTCATATTAACCTTGTTCTTCTTCACCATATCTAGTTCAATTGACTCAAACGAACTAGTTAAAGAGTTGTTCAATTGCTATGAGATGTTATGTAACTACACAAGACACAATTGAAACAAAGATGATTCGATTCGATTGAATCGGCTCATGAACTTTATATCCACGGTTTGCATAAAACATTCCTTAGTAATTTAAGTTTCATGTTCAGAGCACATCTTTAGATCATAACCTCTTAAGTTCACAAACAAGTTCGCGGAATTAAGTTAATCGGTTGAGTTTTCCAAACTCAGCAGAAATTCTCGGAAAGAGAACTTCCGCCAGTTCACGGACAGGGTTCGTGGATTGAGTTCGCGGACTTAGCACACAAACGAGTTTTGGAAAATCCAGCAGAAATTCTCGGTCGAGAACTTCCGTAGGTTCACGGACTGAGTCTGCGGACTGGGTTCGCGGACTTGGCAAGCCAATTCCACAATCCTTCCGATTTCTCTTGATCAACAAAGTTCGAAAACTTCGGTTCAAGGAATACATGGTTATGTAATCTAAACTCTAATTTCAATCATTGACACATTCTCAGAGGACGCTATGTAGCCGTTATTCACAGACCGATTCACGTCAGAGCAATTCTCAAAGTGATTGAAACTTTTCATGACTTTCGTAACTAGGTGAAGATAAACTTGATCAAAGCGAAACGCTTTACCAACACATGATTTTGAGATATAGATAGGCGAGATATACTCGTCTCAAAATATCAAATGTGTATGATCTAGTCTATATAGCATACGACTTTTGTCTCATAAGAAGTAGGAGATAGAAGAGATAGACTTTTGAGTGATAGATAAGTTCAAGTCTCCACATACATTTTTGTTGATGAAGTTCCTCGGTTCCTTGTATAGATCTTCGTCGTTGTATGATGAATCGCCATGAAGTCCTTGAGCTCAACTACACTTTTCTATCCTAGTCCGAGACTTAGCTATGTAGGCTACAAAATCAAGACTTATAGTTTTGATCACTAACATTGACAAACATGCTTGAGATAGCAACGCATGCGAGGTCGACCGAGCTATGCTCTAACAAATCTCCCCCTTTGTCAATTTTAGTGACAAAACTATTAATACATATGGAATACAAAAAAGATAAACTTTAGTGGCTGCTATCCCATAGTATAATCTTCAACGTTCCCTGAAATCTTCGTCCTTCCAAGTACTCCAATGATCCCAAAGGTTGTAAGTTTAGCATCACCGTTGTTGAAGATCCGTAGCTATAAGAATGAGAGAAATCGAGATTCTCGATCATTATTATACAGTGTCATAGTATTATAATGTAATATCAAAGTCCAATTGTATCACGACTTTAACAATAATACTACGGTGATATGTATCACTCCCCCTTAGTCAATACTCCATCTCGATCATGGAAACCACTCCCCCTTACACAATGATCCGAAAACCATATGTATTTGTAGTGTGAAGTACAATATTTCTCCCCCTTTTTTTCAATAAAATTGGCAAAGGTACAAGAATGGGATCATAATGAAATTTCCACAAGAGACATTTCATGACCAAAAGAAAAATACATACCAACTTAATTTAGATGCAATCTAATAGCCGAAGCTAACAACATTCATCAAGGAGTTTTAAGATACAAGATAACCCCTATAAAATTCCACAGCCGCACTCCCCGCAAGATATTACCATTAAGCACAGGTTCAAAAGAACTCTCTCCCATTTGACGTCATTCCCGAGAGAACAACAAGAGCGACCTTAATTTCGAAAGAAAAGAAGGATTTTTTATTGGACACCAAAAACCATGAGAATGATTTTCTATATCCAAAACTCAACCAAATTAACCACAAGTAAACCCATGATTAATTCAATTGGAATACACAACTAAAACAAACCACGAAAGTGATCAATTTAATTGAAAGTGCTCAACATAAGTAAACTCACGGAGCTACGACTAAGTCAATCACACGGAGATGACTAACTTAACCGTTCAAATACTCAACATAAGAAAAACCTTACGGAATATATGACTACATTAAACAAAGAACATGACAGTGTAGCCTTTCATATACTCAACACAAGAACTTGTGGAATATATGAAAACTCAACTAGATTAATTACAAGAGAACCTATAATTAATCTAATTGGAATACAAATAACCAAACTAATCACCGAATTAATCAATTTAATTATTTTGGGCTCAACATAAAAGAACTTATGGAACCCCGACTAAGTTCATCATAGAATATGACAACCTTAACCGTACATGTACTCAACATAAGAAGGAAAACTTATGGAGTACAAACTAAATAACCAAACTAGTTGATTAATTTAGTTCCTAATGCTCGACATATAGCATCTCATGGAACAACCAACAAAGCCAAGGTAATTCGACTTAGTTGTAAGGTGCTCAACATAAGACACACAATGGAGCCTTCACGGTGAAACATAATAAAATGGATCAATGAAGATCAATACCGTGGATAACATAGAAGGATCTATTCTATTTTCCATCATAACTACATAATAGACTTTATCCTTGTCGAACATAAGATTTTATCCTATTTTCCATCAAATACATGACTGCATAGGCATAACTTTTGTATATGTCAAAATTCCATTCGTCCTTTCATCAATGCGAATACCGATTCATGAACGACTTTACTTTTGACCGCAATATGGGACCTTCAAGTTCACGGGCGCAAACAATACATATCCCATAAAAATATTGCAATATCACAAACCATTAAAATACTGCAATAAACATCATCCTCCAAATATTTTTAGAATTTAATAACCAATAAACTTAAAAAATAACATAAGAAGATGAAAACAAAAATAGCTATGTGTAATCACAATCATCGCTATTCAAAGCACTAGTTATTCTTCCAACTAATCCAAAAAGAAGACATCCTAGGCATCTAAATAGACAAGCTAGAGAAAATCAGACTCCATTATTTCCCTGACAGCGAATAGGGATAAGGGCACAACAGGATCCTCACAAGACAAGGAGTCTTCCAGCTTGTGAACACAGCCTTCCCTGCATTATCAGAGAGATGATTCTCTTTACGAAGATCATAGATTTGAGATTTTATGAGACCAAGGTCAGACACAACCTTTTCCAACTCAGATTTCACTTTATCAAGACCTTTTAGAATATCAACAAGCTATTGTTTTGCTTCCCCAAAGTACTTAAGAAAGTCATGAACAACTTCAGCAGAGATCATATCATCCTTATCAACATCTTCATGAGAATAAGCAAAGAAGTATGAAGCATTGGGATGATCTTCATCTACAAGTGTTCTCTTCTTCTTGGAATCAACCTCAACACCTTTGTAAAGAGATACTTTTGCAAAACCACCATAGCAAGAAGAGGAGGAAGACATTCTTGAAAATCCAAAAACCACCAGGAGTACACGTACGTGACTTGCAACCCTAAGAAGTTAGATATATATTCTTTGGGGATAGCAATTTAGGGTTTCAAACAGAAACTGTTGACTCGGGCCATAACGAAATCCGTTCGAGTACAACAAGTACCCAAGAAATAAAGTCCTTCAACAAATTGAAAACAAGACCTGAAAACACGTTTTAAAATAGTATGCAACAACTTATTTTGACTTAACCAATACTTGATCTTAGCGGATCTGTCAACACAAGTTTAGCTATGAACGATAAGAAAATAGCTTAACTTAACAGATGCAAGCAACAAGTATACCTGTTTTTAACACAACTTACTCAACAGGATTTTATATGAGTAAGTCCTCGAACCTTGTGATTAATTAGCACTAGTACGAGCCCCAGTCTCATTACGAGGTTTATGTCTTTGGTTAAGTTTGTATTTCCTCTTAGTCTTAGAAAGGGATCCTGTTTGACATGAGAAATTATCATAAAATTTACTGTCATCAAAATAAGAGACATAGTTAGAGTTATTAAGTGTCTTGACATGAGGAAGAAGATAATCTGTTGACAAGCTCTTTGTATC